>NC_138768.1:802063694-802571194 GCF_965119305.1 Pelophylax lessonae | reverse complement strand
CACTTTTCATTTTTAAATGAACCCTACAGTGCTATAGAAAAGAGTAATCTTTTCTTCAAGGAACGTGAAGGCTTCACAACAATGATTTGTCAAAATCCCCACTGCACCAAGGACATGCACATTTCTTATGAAAGATTAATTGCACCCCACAGTAAAAAGAGAAAGGTACAGTTGTCTTATTAAATATATAGTTGTCTTGTTGAATTTGCCACATTTACGAGATGCACCTTGTATACTTCAAAGATACTTTTCTTTAAGAATAGTGTTGAGCGAACACGGACTGTATTATTCGTGTTCGTACCGAATAATTGGATTTTTTGTACCCGAACACGGACACGGACACTTTACTGTATGTTCGGGTAAAAATCCGTGTTCGGTCGTTTTATTTCCGGGTTTTGCATGCTTTGGCGCTCTTTTCATGGCGGGCTTTCAACAGCCAATCAACAATCGTTTAACTGGTGTGCCTTAAGCCATCCCAGCCATGCCTGCAAATGTCTCAGTAGCTGTGATTGGCCGTCTGAAGCATGTGACCAAGTCTTTATAAGTTCGAGGCAGCCGCAGCGGCGTCATTATGCTGCTTAGATTCAGGGACAGAGCACACATCAACGTGCTGGCTGCTGATTAGGGAAAGATAGGCAGGAAAAAACCATTTGTGTCCGGATAGAATTGAGGGACAGGTCGGAGTGTTTAGGCAGGGCGAGTTGTAGGCATTTTAGGGATAGAGTCTGCTGAATTATAGGGTCAGTGTCTTCTACAAACTACAATCGATATTGCTGTGTGGGGGGTGGGGTGAATCTGCACTCAATCCTGATCTACGATCTCTTCTCAATCCTGTTAGGGACAGAGTCTGCTGAATTTTAGGGAAACTGTGTTCTACAAACTACAATCGATATTGCTGTGTGGTGTGGGATTGGAGATAGGCAGGTGTCAGTGATCCACATCCATTTTTCTGTGTGTGAGCTGCAGTGAACACAATCTTTTTGGGCTGCAGTGAACACAATCTTTTTGGGCTGCAGTGAACACAATCTTTTTGGGCTGCAGTGAACACAATCTTTTTGGGCTGCAGTGAACACAATCTTTTTGGGGTGCAGTGAACAAAATCTTTTTGGGGTGCAGTGAACACAATCCTTTTTGGTGTGCAGTGAACACAATCTTTGTGGGGTGCAGTGAACAAAATCCTTTGTGGGGTGCAGTGAACACAATCTTTTTGGGGTGCAGTGAACAAAATCCTTTTTGGGGTGCAGTGAACAACATCCTTTTTGGGGTGCAGTGAACACAATCTTTTTGGGGTGCAGTGAACAAAATCCTTTGTGGGGTGCAGTGAACACAATCTTTTTGGGGTGCAGTGAACACAATCTTTTTGGGGTGGAGTGAACAACATCCTTTTTGGGGTGCAGTGAACAAAATCATTTTTGGGGTGCAGTGAACACAATCTTTTTGGGGTGCAGTGAACACAATCTTTGTGGGGTGCAGTGAACACAATCTTTTTGGGGTGGAGTGAACAACATCCTTTTTGGGGTGCAGTGAACAACATCCTTTTTGGGGTGCAGTGAACACAATCTTTTTGGGGTGCAGTGAACACAATCTTTGTGGGGTACAGTGAACAGAATCTTTGTGGGGTGCAGTGAACACAATCTTTGGGGGGTACAGTGAACACAATCTTTGTGAGGTGCAGTGAACACAATCTTTGTGGGGTGCAGTGAACACAATCATTGTGGGGTGCAGTGAACTCAATCTTTGTGGGGTACAGTGAACACAATCTCATACTTCTGAAGGTTTGAGGGTGCTGCCTGTTCCATACTCCCCCTACTCCTCATCTAGCCTTTTAGGGGTACAAACAATAGTAATTGGGGCCTAGTGTGGTTGTGTACGTGTGATATACATACACTTTTTTGGGATCATATTTTCTATTCCGCTATTTAATCAAAAACCTTTAGGGATCAGTTAAATTGGGGGATAGTCTGTGTTGGTACGTGTGAGAGAGATCCACCTTTCCAAGTTGTTGGGGTTCATCTCATACTTCTGAAGGTTTGAGGGTGCTGCCTGTTCCATACTCCCCCTACTCCTAGCCTTTTAGGGGTACAAACAATAGTAATTGGGGCCTAGTGTGGTTGTGTACGTGTGATATACATACACTTTTTTGGGATCATATTTTCTATTCCGCTATTTAATCAAAAACCTTTGGGGATCAGTTAAATTGGGGGATAGTCTGTGTTGGTACGTGTGAGAGAGATCCACCTTTCCAAGTTGTTGGGGTTCATCTCATACTTCTGAAGGTTTGAGGGTGCTGCCTGTTCCATACTCCCCCTACTCCTAGCCTTTTAGGGGTACAAACAATAGTAATTGGGGCCTAGTGTGGTTGTGTACGTGTGATATACATACACTTTTTTGGGATCATATTTTCTATTCCGCTATTTAATCAAAAACCTTTGGGGATCAGTTAAATTGGGGGATAGTCTGTGTTGGTACGTGTGAGAGAGATCCACCTTTCCAAGTTGTTGGGGTTCATCTCATACTTCTGAAGGTTTGAGGGTGCTGCCTGTTCCATACTCCCCCCTACTCCTAGCCTTTTAGGGGTACAAACAATAGTAATTGGGGCCTAGTGTGGTTGTGTACATGTGATATACATACACTTTTTTGGGATCATATTTTCTATTCCGCTATTTAATCAAAAACCTTTGGGGATCAGTTAAATTGGGGGATAGTCTGTGTTGGTACGTGTGAGAGAGATCCACCTTTCCAAGTTGTTGGGGTTCATCTCATACTTCTGAAGGTTTGAGGGTGCTGCCTGTTCCATACTCCCCCTACTCCTAGCCTTTTAGGGGTACAAACAATAGTAATTGGGGCCTAGTGTGGTTGTGTACGTGTGATATACATACACTTTTTTGGGATCATATTTTCTATTCCGCTATTTAATCAAAAACCTTTGGGGATCACTTAAATTGGGGGATAGTCTGTGTTGGTACGTGTGAGAGAGATCCACCTTTCCAAGTTGTTGGGGTTCATCTCATACTTCTGAAGGTTTGAGGGTGCTGCCTGTTCCATACTCCCCCTACTCCTAGCCTTTTAGGGGTACAAACAATAGTAATTGGGGCCTAGTGTGGTTGTGTACGTGTGATATACATACACTTTTTTGGGATCATATTTTCTATTCCGCTATTTAATCAAAAACCTTTGGGGATCAGTTAAATTGGGGGATAGTCTGTGTTGGTACGTGTGAGAGAGATCCACCTTTCCAAGTTGTTGGGGTTCATCTCATACTTCTGAAGGTTTGAGGGTGCTGCCTGTTCCATACTCCCCCTACTCCTAGCCTTTTAGGGGTACAAACAATAGTAATTGGGGCCTAGTGTGGTTGTGTACGTGTGATATACATACACTTTTTTTGGATCATATTTTCTATTCCGCTATTTAATCAAAAACCTTTGGGGATCAGTTAAATTGGGGGATAGTCTGTGTTGGTACGTGTGAGAGAGATCCACCTTTCCAAGTTGTTGGGGTTCATCTCATACTTCTGAAGGTTTGAGGGTGCTGCCTGTTCCATACTCCCCCTACTCCTAGCCTTTTAGGGGTACAAACAATAGTAATTGGGGCCTAGTGTGGTTGTGTACGTGTGATATACATACACTTTTTTGGGATCATATTTTCTATTCCGCTATTTAATCAAAAACCTTTGGGGATCAGTTAAATTGGGGGATAGTCTGTGTTGGTACGTGTGAGAGAGATCCACCTTTCCAAGTTGTTGGGGTTCATCTCATACTTCTGAAGGTTTGAGGGTGCTGCCTGTTCCATACCCCCCCTACTCCTCATCTAGCCTTTTAGGGGTACAAACAATAGTAATTGGGGCCTAGTGTGGTTGTGTACGTGTGATATACATACACTTTTTTTGGATCATATTTTCTATTCCGCTATTTAATCAAAAACCTTTGGGGATCAGTTAAATTGGGGGATAGTCTGTGTTGGTACGTGTGAGAGAGATCCACCTTTCCAAGTTGTTGGGGTTCATCTCATACTTCTGAAGGTTTGAGGGTGCTGCCTGTTCCATACCCCCCCTACTCCTCATCTAGCCTTTTAGGGGTACAAACAATAGTAATTGGGGCCTAGTGTGGTTGTGTACGTGTGATATACATACACTTTTTTTTGATCATATTTCCTATTCCGCTATTCAATAAAAACCTTTGAGGATCAATTGAATTGCGGGATAGTCTGTGTCGGTACGTGTGAGAGAGATCCACCTTTCCAAGTTGTTGGGGTTCATCTCATACTTCTGAAGGTTTGAGGGTGCTGCCTGTTCCATACTCCCCCTACTCCTCATCTAGCCTTTTAGGGGTACAAACAATAGTAATTGGGGCCCAGTGTGGTTGTGTACGTGTGATATACATACACTTTTTTGGGATCATATTTTCTATTCCGCTATTTAATCAAAAACCTTTGGGGATCAGTTAAATTGGGGGATAGTCTGTGTCGGTACGTGTGAGAGAGATCCACCTTTCCAAGTTGTTGGGGTTCATCTCATACTTCTGAAGGTTTGAGGGTGCTGCCTGTTCCATACCCCCCCTACTCCTCATCTAGCCTTTTAGGGGTACAAACAATAGTAATTGGGGCCTAGTGTGGTTGTGTACGTGCGAGATACATACACTTTTTTTGATCATATTTCCTATTCCGCTATTCAATAAAAACCTTTGAGGATCAATTGAATTGCGGGATAGTCTGTGTCGGTACGTGTGAGAGAGATCCACCTTTCCAAGTTGTTGGGGTTCATCTCATACTTCTGAAGGTTTGAGGGTGCTGCCTGTTCCATACTCCCCCTACTCCTCATCTAGCCTTTTAGGGGTACAAACAATAGTAATTGGGGCCCAGTGTGGTTGTGTACGTGTGATATACATACACTTTTTTTGGATCATATTTTCTATTCCGCTATTTAATTTAACTGGGCCTCCATGCGAGACCTGTGTGCCTTGTTGCGCTGTTTTGAGTACTCCACCAACATGGCCAGTGGCAATGACGCCGTTCTCAGCTTAACTATCCCACTTCTATGCCTCCTTGAAAAAACAATTCGGGCGATGATGGAAGAGGATGTGGCACAGGATGAGGAGGAGGAGGAGGATGAAGAGGTAACATTTCCAAGGCTTTCAGGGCAGTCATTCGCAAGGGGCTCCGAGGGTGGGTTCCTGCACACGCAAACGCCAGGGACGCAATTGTCCAGCAGGGGCACAGTTCTGGAGGATGAGGAGGATGAGGAGGAGGAGGAGCTGGAGGAGGAGATGGAACCATGTTCACAGCAGGGTGGCACCCAGGCCAGCTCATGGCCATCACTGGTGCGTGGCTGGGGGGATACAGAGGACACGGACGATACACCTCCCACAGAGGACAGCCTTTCGTTGCCTCTGGGCAGCCTGGCACACATGAGCGATTACATGCTGCAGTGTCTCCACAACGACCGCCGAGTTGCCCACATTCTAACTTGTGCTGATTACTGGGTGGCCACGCTGCTGGATCCCCGTTACAAGGACAACGTACCGTCCTTAATTCACTCACTGGAGCGCGATCGCAAGATGCGCGAGTACAAGCGCACGCTGGTAGACGCCATGCTGCTGGCATTCCCATCTGACAGCGGGGCCACAGTGGAAGCACAAGGCAGAGGAGGAGGAGGAGGAGGTCGCCAACGCAACCAGGGCACCGCCAGCACCTCAGAAGGCAGGGTTAGCATGGCCGAAATGTGGAAAAGCTTTGTCAGCACGCCACAACAAACAGCAGCACCAGCAGCTCAGATGGAACGTCTTAGCAGGAGGCAGCATTTTACCAACATGGTGGAGCAGTATGTGTGCACACGCCTACATGTAGTGAATGACGGGTCTGCCCCCTTCAACTTCTGGGTCTCCAAATTGGGCACATGGCTTGAGCTTGCCCTTTACGCCTTGGAGGTGCTGGCGTGCCCTGCAGCCAGTGTATTATCTGAACGGGTATTTAGCACGGCTGGGGGCGTTATAACAGACAAGCGCAGCCGCCTGTCCAGAGACAATGTGGACAAGCTCACGTTCATTAAAATGAACCAGGCATGGATCCCACGGGACTTTTCCGTACCTTATGCAGAATAGCAATGGATACCGACCTTACCCACCCATTGTTCCATTTTTGCTCTTTCTCACTCTTTTGGGGTGTACCCTCATTTAAAATTTTTGAAAAGAAGCAGTGTTGGCTACCTCGTCCTCCTCCTCAGGGCCAGATTAATGTAGGGGCTATTGGAGCTGCAGCTCCAGGCCCCTACCTTTTATATAGGCCCCGGGTTGGCCATATTCACTGTTACCGCTCTTCTGTCACTTGTAAACACAGAAGTCTGGCTTCTATGCTCGCTTCCCCAGGCAGCACCCTCAGAACCTCCCCACACAGCGTGAAGGCCGGACAAGGAGGGACGTTTGGCGATGCATGGATGTGTTTATGGGCTTCAGAGACAGCATCCCATGTTGAATTAGGCATGCATGGCTGCACCCTTCCTCCTCTGGGTGCATGGCAAGGCACGGCCCTTAAGGCCCTTCAAAATCCTCAGCACCAAGCCCATGATGCTGTTAATCCGGCCCTGGTCCTCCTCCACCGCCGCTTCCACCTACACCGCCCATAGGTGTGCGCAGCCTATTGCATTAAGGTGTGCACCCCAAAGTTGAAATACACATGCATGTGTTTGCCAGCAGGGAGAGTAATGTATCGGGGCCATGTACCTGTAGGCAAGGAGAAATAGAGCAGAGCAGGTCCCAGGGAGATCTTTCCCATCTCCTCACTGGCAATGCTATGTGCCCTAGGTGATTAGGGTGTGCCCAGGCACACCCAGCACACCCTGTGCGCACGCCTATGTCACCGCCACATCCACCACCACCTCAACCTCCCTCCTACTCCATATGGGCCTCGTCCTTCAGAGATGAAGAAGAACATTGTTTTATTTTTCTGTTTTTTTTTTGTTGTTTTAAGTTATTTCCCTATCCACATTTGTTTGCAGAGCACTTGCCATGCTCTTAATTACGTTTTGCTGCCATTTGCAGCACTCTAGCCCTTTCCTTTGGTGTTTTAGAGCCATTTTAGTGCCTTAAAGTTCGGGTCCCCATTGACTTCAATGGGGTTCGGTGTCCGGGAAAAGTTCGGTAAAAGTCCGGGACACGGACCCGGACTTTTTTTTAAAGTTCGGCCGAACCCGTCGAACACGGACATCTAGGTGTTCGCTCAACCCTATTTAAGAATAGTTTCTGCTGAGAACAGACCTGAGGCACTTACAATTTACATTACTGCTATACAGCTTGGAAGACAGTTGGGCCTGTGAAGAACGTTCATATGTCAGAATTTTTCATCTTTTTTTCAGAAAATCTCCTAATGTCCAGAACACCTTATTCTGGTTTATAGCTCTGTCCAACCAAAATAATTATCACCATCATAAATGTATGGGAAATTATTCAATGACAGGGAAGGATCTGGATGTCCTAATAGATTTTAGATTTCTATTTCAGTTCCGGGCACCAGTTAAAAAAAATGGTTTTGTAGATGTGGAATCAATGCAGCAAAGGGCTATGGGAGAAGAGGGGAGCACAGTGGCTTAGTGGTTCTGCTTTAGCATTAGGGTCAATGATTTAAATCCCAATACCTGCAAGGATTTGCATGTGCCTCCTGTGCATGTGTTGGTTTCTTCTAGGTACTCTAGCTTCTTCCTAAAGTCATACTGGTAGGGTCATTTACTCCTGTCGAAATTTGCATTAGTATGTTTATGTACTGTATGCATGTGAGATAGGGACCTTAGAATGTAAGAACCTTGCATTAATGACATTAATATACAACATATAAAGCACTGCTTGAAAATGTCAGCACTATAGAAATATTTGTATTCAATAAAAGATTCACCTTTGAAAAGAGATAATTAATGGGGACTATCATCAACTTGTTTAACCAATTAAGCCCCAGAAGATTTTACCCCCTTCCTGACCAGGGCCTATTTTGCGATTCGGCACTGCGTGACTTTAACGGACAATTGCGCGGTCGTGCGATGGTGTACCCAAATGAAATTGACGTCCTTTTTTTCCCACAAACAGAGCTTTCTTTTGGTGGTATCACCTGTGCGATTTTTTGATCATGCGCTATAAACAAAAAAAGAGCGACAATTTTGCAAAAATAACAATATTTTTCACATTTTTTTATATGAAATTCCCCCCCCCCCCCCAAAAAAAATGTAAAAATCAAAATTTTTTAACATTTTAGGCCAATTTGTTTTCTGCTACATATGTTTGGTAAACAAAATAGCAAAAAAGCATATTTTGATTGATTGGTTTGCGCAAAAGTTATTGCGTTTACTAACTAAGGGAAAGATTTTTGTCATTTTTATTGTTTTTTTTTTAACGAGTAATGGCAGCGATCTGCGATTTTTTTTTTTTGCAGGACTGCGACATTGCGGCGGACAGATCGGACCCTTGACTGACATTTTTGACACTTTTGGGGGTACCAGTGACATTACTACAGTAATCAGTGCTATACATATGCACTGTTACTGTAAAAATGACACTGGGAGGGAAGGGGTTAACTTTATTGGAGAGGGAGGGGTTAAGTGTGTCCCTAGGGGCGTGCTTCTAACTGTGATTGGATGTGGCTGCGTGTGTAACAGCAGAGATCAACGGTCCTACATAGCAGGACCGTATGATCTGTGCTTTTACACAGGGGAGAATGACAGGCGGCTGTGTTTACATTAGCCGCCTGCCTTTCTCCCTCTCCACCCGACGATTGCGAGTGACCGGCGGACATCGGGTCTGCCGGTCACACGCGTGGGCTGCTTAGGGAACGAGCGGGGGCGGGAGCACGCCTCTGGCGGCGCGCGCTCGCCCCCTATTTGCTCACAGGCTAGTGACGTACCGGTATGTCACTTTGCCTGGGAGGGGCTGACCGCCGCCGTATATAGTCGGGCGGCGGTCGGCAAGTGGTTAAAAAGGAGCTATACTGTAGCTGCTGACTTTTAATATTAGGGCACTTACCTGTCCAGCAATCCAGCGGTGTCCTCACCTGAGCTGATTTTCCAGTCGATTATCGGGTGCTGGCGCCAGCATCTTGACTAAGAGAAACTGGCAGTGAAGCGCATGGGCCGGCTGCGAGGGAAAGTTTGCAGTGGCGAAACTGAGCTGGAAGTGGGAGTACCTGTTTAAACCAGGTACCCAACCCCCCCCCCCAAAAAAAGGTGCAAATTGTGGCAGCGGAGGGGAGGGAGGACCAGCACCCGCCTCAGCCTCTCAGTGAGCGCTGGAGGGGCAGAGCAGACAGCAGTGAATGACAGTCACCAGCTCTCTGCTCACAGAGCTCCGAGAACCAAGCAATTACCGGTGTTTGATAGTTCGGTTCGCGGCCTTAGAGCTGGCGGAGACAGAAGCAGCATCCACCTAGGCAAGTATGATTATAAAATAAAAAAAAATCCCATTCTCTTTTAAGAATGTTCATTTCATTTTCTAATCGTTAGTGGGGTCAAATCACTTTTTTTTTTTTTTTTGCCACAGCAATGAGAAAATTTGAAACCGGTTGAGAAATTCTTCTTCAACAAAACAATTTCAAACAGTTTCCATGGCTTTCATTCAGGAAAAGTAATTCACTACAAAATAATTGTTAAAAGCAAGCAAAATTTTAAAGGACTTTTGAACAACATTCATCAAGCCATCTAATGTGCTGAAAATGTTTTGTATGAATTTCAAAAATCTACTAATGTACGGCCAACTTTTTCTTACCCTGCATTTCTTGGTTTCTCCCTTTCCCCCTCCCAAATAGAATAAGCTCCCCCCCTATCCCATCTACACCCCAACTTCATCCCTGTTTCAATCCTTTCAAACTCCTTCTTTCTCCCCACAAGCCCCCCCCCTTTTTTTCATTTTTTTTTTTCTTATTTACCTTTTGCCATCCGTGTAACACATATGTGTGGTGGCAAGAGGGTGGGCTTCAATGCCCCCACTCTGCTGGCAGGCCCAGACCTGATCATGTGACCACTGTGGGAGCCAATCACTACCACTGCTGGCACTGATCAAACCACCACTGCCACTGATTCCATCCCTCTCACCGCCACCAATGCTGCCAACTGATCCCACTACCCTCACCACCACAGCTGACACTGATCCCACCCCCCTCACCACCACTGCTGCCACTGATCCCACCACCACCGCTGCCACCGAGATCCCACCCCCCTCGCCACAGCTGCTACCACTGATCCCACCCTTCTCACCACCACCACCACAGCCAGGGCTGCTGTTAGAAATCATGGAGCCCATTACAGCCTACCTGACCTGCTTTTCATCCTGAAGCTATCCCCCCTGTACCCTGCAGCAGCAAGAGGAAAAGGAGAAGAAGCTGTCAGCGCTGCTGTGGGGGCACAAAGGGCTGGAGGGGGAAGGAGGTCATCAACAGTGGTGTGGGGAGAGGGGGCATATAGATCCCCTGTAGCTCCCCCCCTGCAGCAACTGAAAACTGGTGGGAGAGGAGATGAAGCCGGCAGCGCTGCGTGGAAGGGGGTGCACCTACAGGGGGGGGGCTCAGACAGTAGGGCAAAGAGGGACTCTGATCATGGACAGGAGGGGGTGATCAGTACAGATGGGGGCAATTGCAGGAGCCAATGCCCTGTATGCCTCTCCATGCAACAGCTGAAATCCAGGAGGGGGAGGAGGAGAAACCAGCTTTCAGCTGCTGCAGGGAGACCCATACCGGGGATCGGTTCCTGTGATTTTCCCCCCGCTGCACCAGTCATCCCCTTTTTCCATGATCCGATGCCCAGGCCTCCCTGCTAAACTCATGGGGATTGGGTCCCATACAGGAAAACCGTACCCAGCTCACTTCTCTTTTCCCCGCTTCCTAGCTGGGGGGGGGGGGTGTGAGGGGGGCAAATGAGGCTTCACTTTGGGTGTCAAAAATCCTTGCCCCAGCCCTGGAAGGCTTCAGAATGTTTATGAGATTAAACCATTTTCACAAGAGTCTTGTCATTTGTGACTCGAGGCCAATGATGTCATCTATGTAAACATTCTGTAGTCTTGTATGAATGTTAGACACCGTGCACCCCTCCTTCGTCAACAACTCAATGATGGCATGTTGCTTCTGCTTGGAATCTATTATATACCTGCAATAAAAAAGAAGGGTTACTATAGAGAAAGAGTTACTCTACCTCCTTCTGCAATGTGAATGACTTATGTAAGTTAATAAAAAAGTTATGCCCATTGCATTACGTTTGGTTCGGCCCTCGTATACCCAGTGCAGTATGTGCCTTGTTTAATGTTACTCTCATGTAAACAATTGGTAAAACTTTATGTATACATGAAATTTCTGGTTTTATGTACATTAAAATTTTAAAAAAATCTATTAATTAAATTTTAAAAAAATCAAACCTCCAACAAAGGCCAAGAAAAGTTCTCTTAGACTCTTCAGCAAACCTTTGGCATACCATCTTCTCCTTCCCACCAACATTTATCTTCTTAAGTTTTAGAGCATCATTATTTATAGTTAGTTTTGAAATGATTTCTCCAGGACTCTGAGTCCTCTGAATTACCAATGTGTTTATTTATAAATGGCAGAACTTTATTACAGCATTTCTGTGGATAATTTACGACCAAAAGTCTGTATTCCTTCACATAGCGCCATCAGAAGCGAAAAAACTTCCCAACTGATCTCCAAAGGATCAGCGACACTTTATAAAATATTACCTTGTATGAGAAGGAGAGCAAAGGTCTTATTTCATCCTGCCAGGCAAATTGCTTCTCATCATACTATGGATTATTTATATTGATACCTTTTACGAGAGTACGAACAACTCTCTTATATTATTCTTCCAATATTCTGTCTTTATTGCTAAGATATTAAATATATGTTCCAGGACAAGAGGAGCCTCTGGGGTTTCTGCAATTTTAGACAATGGCTTGATTGTTGTGCTCAGTGGGATTTTGAACAAAGAAAGGATTATAGTTTGTTTATGGTGTTTTTTTAAGCAGTCTTATAAATATATATATATGACAGAGGGATAAAGTGCAATTGCCCTCTTTTGTAATTTTCAATTTTCAAGATTTTGTCGATTGTGTTGATTTCCATTAAAGGGGACACTCTAGTAAAAAAAAAAAAAAAAAAGAAGAAACTGTTTAAAAAGTTGGTATAACAGCCACTACCTAGATATAAAATGTGCTTCTTTTCTGGACAGCCATTCGCTGGTCCCATCATCTTCTAATATGTGGTAAGGCCATTCCAGTGTGAGAAAATGCTGAGAAATATCCCCAGCAGCATCAAAGATACCAATAAAACCTCACAATAGTTCCAATCCTTTCACACTATGCAAAATTAAAAAAAAAAATAAAATGACATTCAGAGTCTCACATTAACTAGTTAACCACTTAAGGACCGCCCGCTGCAGATGTACTGCGGCAGGCTGGCCCTTCTGCGCGAACAAACGTAGCTCTACGTCGGTCGCGTGCCTGCAGCTAGGGGGCGAGCACAGCGGGGACTCCGACAATTGCTGCCGGCTACCCGCGATTACTCCCAGCTGAGAGAGGACGGTCAGCTATTGTAATTAAACCATTGTAAACACAGCCGACCGTTCTTCTCCCTGGAATGATCACAAGGCGCCTGTGATCCTTCTATATAGGATCACAGGTCTCTGTGATCATTTCACAAGCCACGCCCCCATACAGTTAGAAACACTCCCCTAGGTTTACATTTAACCCCTTATCACCCACTGTGTTAACCCCTTCCCTTCCAATGTCATTATTACAGTAACAGTGCATATTTTTAGCACTGATTACTGTAGTAATGTCACTGGTCCCCAAAAAAATGTCAAAAATGTCAGTTAGGGGTCCGATCTGTCCGCCGCAATGTTGCAGTCCTGCTAAAAATTGCAGATCGCCGCCATTACTAGTAAAAAAAAAAAATCATTAAAAATGACAGAAATCTTTCCCGTAGTTAGTAGACGCAATAACTTTTGCGCAAACCAATAAAAATACGCTTATTGGGGTTTTTGTTTTACCAAAAATATGTAGCAGAAAACAAACTGACCTAAAATGTTAAAACGTTTTGATTTTTACATTTTTTTTCTGGGGAATGTTATATAGCAGAATGTGAAAAATATTGTTTTTTTTTTTCAGAATTGTCGCAAAAAATAAAAATCGCACAGGTGATCAAATACCACCAAAAGAAAGCTCTATTTGTGGGGAAAAAAAGGTCATCAATTTTATTTAGGTACAGCATCGTACAACTGTGCAGTTGTCCGTTAAAGTAACGCAGTGCCGAATCGCAAAAGATGGCCTGTCATTAAGGGGGAAAATCTTCCGATCCAGAAGTGGTTAAAGAGACCATTTACAAGTCAGTCTTTGTGCTACTTTGATTTCACTATAATCATACAAGTAAATATGTATTTTGTGGCAATAACTAGGGCTTCTAAAGGTAAGAAATCTTGCTGACTATGTCAAGATGTATCGTTGGATATTTATCATGTTCTTGTAGTCTAAAGAACTGCAGCTCGAAATTACATTTTAAATGCCACTTGTGTAGAAAATTGCTGTGATCAGAAGTTTCTTTGAAAATGCATTAAATACACAAGGATAAAGACTGAAGAGTTGTATCTTACAACCTAGATCATGAGCAGTAAAATAGACCACTTTTTGACCCATATAATAAAAACATGACATGATACGTATCATTCTTGTATTTTTTATGGTTTAAAGCTGAATGCCAAACAAAGATAAACAAAAATAAACTAATGCAGTTATGTATTCCTTGAAAAAAAAAAAAAAAAAAAATGAAATATATTTTTAAATGCAAATGCAGCTAAATAAGTACAGTATCTTGATAAGTACCTGGATTTAAAAAATTAAAGAGTAACTCCACTTTTGTTGGGGAAAAAAACTTTCCCTTCTGGGAAATTTATGTACATTGCAAGGATTTACCAAACTTTGATGCCGATTCCTACCTTTTGTTTTTCTGAAGAAATAGCTGTTTATTTGTCTGTGTCCATGTGGAAAATAAATGTGACTGGGAGTGATTGTATAATTATAAATTAGTTGATGAACTTGCAGGGTTCTAATGAGGAAAGTGCCAGGGTTTGCATCTCTTTAGATGTGATTTCCTTTTGGTAATATCTCACAAAATAAAAAAACATTTTTGTTGCAGGGGATGCCCAAAATCTGACTTGGATCTTGGAGCTTCTGGGAAAATGAGTCAGCCAATCGCACAAGCAGGAACAGAAAGCCTCCTGGTTGCCATTTTGAATTGCATTTTCCAGAAAATGACAGCGGCTCAGATTGAAAAGGAAAAGTAATTTTTACTAACATTCAATTACAATATGACTTGTGTTGAAATTGTACGGTGGAGAAAATAATTATTTGATCCCCTGTGGATATTGTAAGATTGCATAAATTTAAAATGTTGTCATAGGTGTATTTTAAATGATAGAGGCAGAATATAAACCAAAAATCCAGAAAAAAACACATGATACAAATGTTATCAATGAAGTTGCGGGTCAGTGAGTAAAATAAGTATTTTATCCTCAGGCCAAACATGACTTAGTACTTGGTGGAAAAACCCAGGTTGGCAAGCATTGAGGTAAGATGTTTCTTGTAGCTTGCACACATCTCAGGAGGGATTATGGTCCATTCTTCTTTAACCAGTTCCAGACCACCCTCCACGTTTTTACTGCGGCAGGGTGGCAAGGACAGGCAAAGCAACATAGGTCTACGTCGCTCTCCTGAAGGCCGCTAGGGGGCGCGCTCCCGATCGTCAGTGGGGAAGCCGATGCGTGTGTCAGGCAGCTCCGATTGCCGCCTGACACCCCTGATCTCTCCCTGCTGAGAGAGAAGGACGGTCGGCTGTTGTAAACACAGCCGACCGTCCTTCTCCCTGCAATGATCACAGAGCCCCTATGATCCTGCTTTATAGGGTCACATGTCTCTATGATCATTTTACAAGTCCAACCCCCATACAGTTAGAATCACTCCCCTAGGGTCACATTTAACTCCTTGATCACCTATACTGTAACAGTGCATATTTGTAGCACTGATTACTGTAGTAATGTCACTGGTACCCCCAAAACTGTCAAAAATGTCAGTTAGGGGTCCGATCTGTCCGCCGCAATGTCGCAGGCCTGCAAAAAATTGCAAATCGCCACCATTACTAGTAAAAAAAAAATCATTAAAAATGACATAAATCTTTCCCGTAGTTAGTAGACACAATAACTTTTGCGCAAACCAATCAAAATAAGCTTATTGCAATTTTTTTTTTACCAAAAATATGTAGCAGAAAACAAATTGGCCTAAAATGTTCAAAAATTTTGATTTTTACTTTTTTTTTTTGAGAATGTCATATAGCAGAATGTGAAAAATATATATATATATTTTTTCAAAATTGTCGTTATTTTTTTATTTATAGCACAAAAAATAAAAATCACTCAAGTGATCAAATACCACCAAAAGAAAGCTCTATTTGTGGGAAAAAAAGGACGCAAATTTGGTTTGGGTACAGTGTCGCATGACCACGCAATTTTCTGTTAAAGTAACGCAGTGCCGAATTGCAAAATAGGGCCTGGTCAGGAAGGGGGAAAATCCTTCCGGTCCAGAAGTGGTTAAAGATCTTCTCTAAATCCTTAAAGTGATGCTAAAGTCTTGTTTTTTTTTTTTTTTTAAATAACAAGCATGTTATACTTACCTCCTGTGTGCAGTTGGTTTTGCACAGAGCAGCCCAGATCATCTTTTCCTCAGGTCCCTCTTTAACCACTTACCGCATACTAACGTATATTTACGTCGGTAAACTTTGCGGTATTATACCGGGATGATGGTTGGAATCGGCGCTACCTTCTAAAATGGGACTATGATGTGTCCAACTATAAATTAGTGCAAAGAATAAGTGCCAGTGCAAAGTGTATTTATCAATAAAAAGCCGTGCGGATAAATTATGGCTGGATAGGTTAAAAACCACAAAGTGCTGGTGAAAGATATTTATTAAGGTGATAGATATAGTGATTAAAAATCAATAAATATTGGGTAAAAAATACAAGCGTGTGCTAAATTCAAGTGAGCAAAGTGCTTGTGATAAAGAATCGAGTGCCTGCGTTCCAATTAGTCCACTAGGGGTCGCACTCACCCTTCAAAAGGAAATACCAGCAATTAGCTATCAGTCAGAGGGGTCCTTAATAGACTCTCAGATGTATCTCCTGGAGGTCTTCACAAACATGTGGGTCCCATCTGAGTGTAAAAACATAGGGGCCCCATGGTGCAGTATATACTTGTGTAAATCAGAAGGAAAGTAGTAGCAACTCACAGTGAGGAAAGTAGCCGATCGATTCAGCGTGTAGTAAGCAGCGCCGGGGAGCTTCCGCGTTCCACCTACAGACGACTGCAGACCGGAAATTACGTTGACGCACAGTTCCGCCCTACGCGTTTCGTCATTGGACGTCTACTACGCCAAGTCGCAACTCTGTGTGTCCATTCAGACATGGAACCACCTCCTCTCTCTTCTTATTGGCTCACTGACTTAGATTGACAGCTTTGCTGCGCTGCTGTCTTAGATTGACAGCTTCGCTTTGCTGCGGTCTCAGCCAATGAGGATGGAGAGCCAAGTCTCTCATGCAACATCGCTGGATCAAGATGGACTCAGGTAAGTATTAGGGGGCTGAGGGGGGATGCTGCACAGAAGGCTTATTATCTAAATGTATAGAATGCATTAGGATAAAACACCTTCTGCCTTTACAACCACTTTAATGTTTCTTGGCTGTCACTTTGCAACTCAAATGTTCAGCTCCCTCCATTAGTTTTCTATTGAATTAAGGTCTGGAGCCTGGCTAGGCCACTCCATGACCTTAATGTGCTTCTTCTTGAGCTACTCCTTTGTTGCATTGGCGGTATGTTTTGGGTCATTGTCATGCTGGAAGACCCATCCATGACCCATCTTCAGTGTTCTAGCTGAAGGAAGAAGGTTCTCATCCAAGATTTTACAATACATGGCTCCCTCCATTGGCCCCTCAGTGCGACAAAGTCTGCCTGTACATTTAGCAGAGGAACAGCCCCATAGTATAATGGTTTCACCTCTGTGCTTGACTGTAGGGATGGTGTTCTTAGGGTCATAGTCAGCATTTTTTTCCCCCAAACAAGGGGAAGTCGAGTTAATGCCAAAGAGTTTTTTTTTTTGTCTCATCTGACCACAGCACTTTCTCCCAGTACTCCTCTGAATCATTTAGATGTTAATTGACAAGCTTCAGATGGGCCTGTACATGTACCTTCTTGAGGAGGGGGGCCTTGCAGGTGCTGCAGGATTTCAATCAATGGCAGCATATTTTGTTACCAGTGGTTTGTTTGGTGACTGTGGTCCCAACAAGCTCCTCCCATGTAGTTATGGGCTGATCCCTCACTTTTCTAATGATCATCCTTACCATGAGGTGAAATCTTGCACGGAGCTCCAGACCGAGGGTGATTGATGGTCATTTTGTATGTAGCCCCCTCCTAGGTAGGTGCTAGGAAAAAGCATCTATTGCTCCTTCTGCTTATCAGGGGAGCCTGATCTGTTAGGTTGCCTGTTGCATGTCTCCAGGTATGATTCACTGGGTCTGAGGGAGTGTCCCCACTGTATCCAATGAGGGAGTTTGTTGGACAGTGGGGGAAACCCAGCCAGTGACACATTGGCTTTTGTGGGAGTCCTAGTGGGAGGGCATTCTTGCAATGCATCCTGGGATTGCTCATAAAAGCCGGGGGGGACATGTGACAGGGTGTCTTTGGCGGGAAGCAGAGTCCCAGAAAGAGGCATACGGCTGGTCTCTCCGCCTGCTGTGTATGTGGAAGGTGGTCTTAGGCAGTCGGCCTAGTGAACCAGGTGTGGAGCTGAGCTGCAGAGAATTCAGTGTAGCTGACGGTGGAGTTGCTGGGAAAAACAGTGTCCGTGAGTACTAAGGGACTTGCCAAAGGGTCAGCCGAGGAAGGGGACCACTCCAGTGAAGTCAGGGGATCAAGGAGCTAGCTCACACAGAGAGAAGTACAGTAAAGGGGGTGCCATGTAGAACACTGAAGAATAGGGATAAAGGGGGTGTCTAGTTGGACCCTGAAGAGCGATTCACAGAGCAATACAAGTTCATTAAATTATTCTTCACTGCTACAGTGGTGATCTAAAGTTTGGGCACCTGTCACGGAACCATGAACCAGACGTACAACAACAGATAAGTGAAAATAAGAAAGCTTTATTGAAAAACAAGCTATAAAGCAAAAGTCCAAACGGATGGCGAAACCGATGCAGAGTCTTTGCGAAGCCAGGGGTCAGGAACCAGGAGGGTAGTCAGACGAAGCCGGGATCAGGAACCAGCAGGGTAGTCAGACGAAGCCAGGATCAGGAACCAGCAGGGTAGTCAGACGAAGCCAGGATCAGGAACCAGCAGGGTAGTCAGACGAAGCCAGGAACAGGAACCAGAAGCAGCAGCAGTCTTAGAAGCATGTGAACACAGGGGGACCAAGCAGGGAACTGAAGCCACAGACCTCCTATATATATGAGCTGGGCATCCAGCTCCTCCCAGTGGGAAGGAGGAGCCGCAGGGTGGGAGGCTACAAGAAACCCAGAAACCAAGATGGCCGCCAGCACATGTCAAACGAAGGAGAACAGCAAGAAGGTAAGACCATGACAGTACCTCCCCCTCAAGGGCCCCTCCTCCGCGGAGTAAAGAACGGTTTCTGAGGGAAGCGTGCGTGGAAGGCTCGGAGCAAGGCAGGAGCATGGACATCTGCGGAGGGAACCCAGGAATGCTCCTCTGGACCATAACCACGCCAATGAACCAAAAACTGCACCCGACCGCGGACCAGGCGTGAGTCCAGGATATTGCTCACCTCATACTCCTCACGATTGCCCACTCGGACCGGACGCGGCCGAGGAACCGAGGAAGTGAAACGATTACACACCAGTGGCTTCAACAGGGAGACATGAAACACGTTGGAGATCCGCATGCCAGGAGGAAGCGCAAGGGCATAGGCTACCGGGTTTACCCTGCGAAGCACTCGGAAGGGACCAACAAAGCGAGGCGCCAGCTTGGGAGTGGGCACTCGAAGGTTGAGGTTGCGGGTGGACAACCATACACGGTCTCCGGCCTGGTAGGAAGGAGCAGGCGCTCGTCTGCGATCAGCCTGGAGTCTCTGGCGCTGCGCAGAGACCTCAAGGGACTTCTGGATCTGTACCCAAGAAGCACGTAGGACGGAAAGGTGATCCTCCACAGCCGGAATATCCTGGGGAGAGAATACCTCCGGTAACACGGCAGGTTGGAACCCATAGTTGGCCATGAAGGGAGACGTCCCAGAGGAAGAGTTCACCGCCGTGTTCCTGGCAAACTCAGCCCAAGGCAGGAGGTCAACCCAATTGTCTTGGTGATCGGAGACATAGCAACGAAGGAATTGCTCCAAGGCCTGATTGGATCGTTCTGCGGCCCCATTGGACTGAGGGTGGTAGGCTGAGGAGAAGGAGAGATGAATCCCCAACTGGGAGCAAAAGGCGCGCCAGAACCTGGACACAAACTGACTCCCCCGATCCGACACAATCTCCTTGGGCAAACCGTGCAACCGGAAGACCTCCCTGGCAAAAATCGTGGCCAACTCCTGTGCAGAGGGTAACTTCTTGAGAGGAACACAGTGGCACATTTTGGAAAACCGATCCACAATCATGAGAATGACCGTATGGCCTCGGGATGCAGGGAGGTCCACAATGAAATCCATCCCCAGGTGTGACCATGGGCGCTCCCCGGTGGCTAAGGGTTGCAGAAGGCCCAACGGAAGGTGCCGAGGGGACTTACTCTGGGCACAAACGGAGCATGCCGCTACATATGCGGCGATGTCGGAACGTAGGGAAGGCCACCAGAACAGACGTGAAACAGCCCAGGACAGCTGATTCTTTCCAGGATGCCCCGCGGTCTTGGAGTTATGGTAGGTTCGCAACAACCAAGTGCGCAACTCCTCAGGCACAAAACATCTGCCGTTGGGTCTCCCAGAGGGAGCACCAGATTGAGCCGCCAAAATCTGCTCACCCAGGGGAGAGGTCAGGCTGGTGCGAATGGCGGCCAGGATCTGATTCGGAGGTATGACCGAAGTCGGAATCGACTCCTCCCTGGACAGGTCGGAGTACTGCCGTGATAAGGCATCCGCCCTGATGTTCTTGGAACCGGGTAGGTAGGAGACCACGTAATTAAAACGTGACAAGAACAGAGCCCATCTGGCCTGACGTGGTGTCAATCTCTTGGCCTCAGAGAGGTAGGTCAGATTCTTGTGGTCCGTCAGGATGAGGACCGGAACCACCGAACCCTCGAGCAAGTGCCTCCATTCTTTAAGAGCCTGCACGATGGCCAATAACTCCCTGTCACCAATCTGGTAGTTGCACTCCGCGGAAGACAGTTTCCGGGAGTAAAACCCACAAGGAAGCAGAGGACCCTCTGGTGTTCTACGCTGAGACAGAAGGGCGCCTACTCCCATCTCAGACGCGTCCACCTCGAGGACAAAGGGCAACCCAGGGTTGGGATGCGACAGAATCGGAGCCGACACAAAGGCGGACTTTAGAGCCTCAAAAGCTCGGATGGCCTCGGGCGGCCAGACCTGGGAATTACTGCCCTTCCTGGTCAGATCCGTGAGAGGCTTGGCTAGCATGGAAAAGTCCCTGATGAACTTCCGATAATAATTGGCGAAGCCCAAAAAGCGCTGCAGGGAGCGAAGACCACTGGGCTGGGGCCACTGTAAGACAGCCGAAACCTTCTCAGGATCCATGGAGAACCCCTCAGCGGAAATGATGTAACCTAAGAAGGTTACCTGGGATCGGTGAAATTCGCATTTCTCAAGCTTACCGAACAGCTTGTTCTCTCGTAACCGTTGCAACACTCGTTTGACATCCAGAATGTGGGTCTCCATGGACTCAGAATATACCAAGATGTCATCCAAATAGACCACCACACACTGCTGCAACAGGTCACGGAAAACATCGTTGATGAATTCCTGAAAGACTGCGGGCGCATTGCACAGCCCAAAGGGCATAACCAAGGATTCATAATGACCGGTCCTGGTGTTAAACGCGGTCTTCCACTCATCGCCCGCCTTGATCCTTACGAGGTTATATGCCGCCCTCAGGTCGAGTTTGGTAAAGACCGTGGCCCCTTTAAGGCGATCGAACAGCTCGGAAATCAAGGGTATCGGGTAAGCGTTCTTGATCGTGATGCGATTGAGACCCCTGTAATCGATGCAAGGCCTCAACTCACCGCCCTTCTTTTTCACATAGAAAAATCCAGCCCCTGCCGGGGACGAGGATTTGCGAATGTGTCCGCGTGAAAGCGCCTCCCTCACGTACTCCTCCATGGCCTCATTCTCCGCTACCGACAGTGGATAGACTTTGCCACGAGGAGGAACGGCACCAGATTGTAACTCGATGGCACAATCGTATGGGCGGTGCGGAGGTAGGGCAACCGCGCGCACCTTATCGAATACATCCCGGTACTCCTCGTATTCAGGGGGCAACAGAGAGTCCGAGGAAGTACACAGCAACTTGACAGGCCCATGGATGCAACTAGCCCCACACTGCGGTGACCACGAGAGGATCTCGGCCGATCTCCAATCGAAAGTCGGATTATGCTTCTGGAGCCAGGGGTACCCCAAGACCACCGAGTAGTGTGGAGACGAAATAACCTGGAAGCAGACCGACTCTCTGTGGACGGCACCAATGGCTAACCCCACTGGAAGGGTCTCATGAGTCACGTGTGGCGGCAGAAGGGGTCTGCCGTCTATCGCCTCAAGAGCCAGAGGAGAACCTCGAGCCTGCAGAGGAATGGAATTGGCGGCAGCGAACACACTATCAATGAACAAACCACCAGCACCAGAGTCCACCAACGCCTGGGTCGTCACCGAGCCCCCGACCCAGGAGAGGACAACAGTGATCAGTGGTTTGTCAACACGGGAAACCGGGGACGAGGAGACTCCACCCAAGATCTGCCCCCGACAGGATCTCAGGTGCGAGCGTTTCCCGGACGGTTCGGACATGCCAACCGAAAATGCCCACCGAGACCACAGTACATGCATCGGCCCTCGCGTCTCCGGAGTACCCTCTCCCCCTCGGACAGGCGAGCAAACCCCAGCTGCATGGGTTCACCCCCAGACAAGTCATCCCCAGGAGGCGTGGGAGGAGAGGGAGGCACGGGTGGGACAGCAAAGGTAGGCGCCAATCTGTTAGGAGGCCTCCGCAGACTCTCCTTAAAGGAAGGTCTCTCCCTGAGTCTGGTGTCAATCAAAATCAGGAAAGAAATAAGAGACTCGAGCTCCACTGGTAGGTCCTTAGCTGCAACCTCATCCTTCAAGGCATCCGAGAGACCATGAGAGAAAGCAGCGACCAGAGCCTCATTATTCCAGCCCACCTCTGCTGCCAGGGTACGAAACTCAATGGCGTATTCAGCTACGGATCGTGAACCCTGTCTGATGGACATAAGGAGCTTCGCAGCAGAGGCAGCACGAGCCAGCACATCGAATACCTTCCGAAGAGAAGCAACAAAACCGGAAAACTCGGCAACCACCGGATTGTTGTTCTCCCATAAAGGGCTGGCCCAGGCCAAGGCCTTGTCCGAGAGCAGCGAGATTAAGAAGCCCACCTTTGATCTCTCAGTAGGAAAGGCATGTGGCAGCAACTCGAAATAAATGCCCACCTGGTTAAGGAAACCTCGGCACTGAGTTGGCTCTCCCCCAAAGCGCTGTGGAAGGGGGGCAGAACCGGACATACCCCGAAACACCGCAGGCGCAACAACAGGTGTCGGGATAGACTCTGGCGCAACAACCGGAGTAGGAACAGTAGGAGCGGGCCCAGGAGCGACAACCGACCCATCGGCAACGGGAGCGAAATGAGCCGTGCGTTCGAGCAGGGTTTGCAACGCCACGGCGAACTGACCCAACAGGTGATCTTGCTGATCAAGTCTGGCAACCAGCGTGGGTAGTGAGGATGGCCCTGTACCGTCAGAATTCATGGCCTGTGGTACCGTGCGTTCAAGCAGGGTTTGCAACGCCACAGCGAACCGACCCAACAGGTGATCCTGCTGATCAAGTCTGGCAACCAGCGTGGGTAGCGAGGATGACCCTGTACCGTCAGAATTCATGGCTTGGTCCTAATGTCACGGAACCATGAACCAGACGTACAACAACAGATAAGTGAAAATAAGAAAGCTTTATTGAAAAACAAGCTATAAAGCAAAAGTCCAAACGGATGGCGAAACCGATGCAGAGTTTTTGCGAAGCCAGGGGTCAGGAACCAGGAGGGTAGTCAGACGAAGCCGGGATCAGGAACCAGCAGGGTAGTCAGACAAAGCCAGGATCAGGAACAGCAGGGTAGTCAGATGAAGCCAGGATCAGGAACCAGCAGGGTAGTCAGACGAAGCCAGGAACAGGAACCAGAAGCAGCAGCAGTCTTAGAAGCATGTGAACACAGGGGGACCAAGCAGGGAACTGAAGCCACAGACCTCCTATATATATGAGCTGGGCATCCAGCTCCTCCCAGTGGGAAGGAGGAGCCGCAGGGTGGGAGGCTACAAGAAACCCAGAAACCAAGATGGCCGCCAGCACATGTCAAACGAAGGAGAACAGCAAGAAGGTAAGACCATGACAGCACCCCAGGTAAAAATTTGTATTAATGTGCATAAAGAAGCCAAGGAAAGATGGAAAAATCGCCAAAAGGCATCAAATTACAGATTAGACATTCTTATAATATGTCAACAAAAGTTAGATTTAATTTCCATCATTGACACTTTCAAAATTACAGAAAACAAAAAAAATGGCGTCTGCAAAAGTTTGGGCACCCTGCAGAATTTATAGCATGCACTGCCCCATTTGCAAGGCTGAGACCTGCCAGTGTCATGGATTGTTCTCAATCATCATCTGGGAAGACCAGGTGAATTCAATCTCAAAGGTTTTAAATGCCCAGACTCATCTGACCTTGCCCCAACAATCAGCACCATGGGATCTTCTAAGCAGTTTTCTAGAAAACTGAAACTGAAAATAGTTGACGCTCACAAAGCTGGAGAAGGCTATAAGAAGATAGCAAAGCGTTTTCAGAAGTCAATATCCTCTGTTCGAAATGTAATTAAGAAATGTCAGTCATCAGGAACAGTGGAAGTTAAAGCAAGATCTGGAAGACCAAGAAAAATATCAGACAGAACAGCTCGCAGGATTGTGAGAAAAACAATTCAAAACCCACGTTTGACTGCACAATCCCTCCAGAAAGATCTGGCAGACACTGGAGTTGTGGTACACTATTCCACTATAAAGAGATACTTGTACAAATATGGTCTTCATAGAAGAGTCATCAGAAGAAAACCTCTTCTACATCCTCACCACAAAAATCAGCTTTTGAACTTTGCAAATGAACATATAGACAAGTCTGATGCATTTTGGGGACAAGTTCTGTGGACCGATGAGGTTAAAATTGAACTTTTTGGCCAGAATGAGCAAAGGTATGTTTGGGGAGGAAGGGGCACAGAATTTAATGAAAAGAACCTCTGTCCAACTGTTAAGCATGGGGGTGGATTAATCATGCTTTGGGGTTGTATTGCAGCCAGTGGCTCGGGGAACATCTCACGAGTAGAAGGAAAAATGGATTCAATAAAATTTCAGCACATTTTGGATGGTAACTTGATGCCATCTGTGAAAAAGCTGAAGTTAAAGAGAGGATGGCTTCTACAAATGGATAATGATCCTAAACACAACTCAAAATCCACAGGGGATTACATCAAGAGGCGTAAACTGAAGGTTTTGCCATGGCCTTCACAATCTCCTGACCTCAACATAATTGAAAATCTATGGATAGACCTTAAAAGAGCAGTGCGTGACAGACAGCCAAGAAATCTCAAAGAACTGGAAGACTTTTGTAAGGAAGAATGGGCAAAGATACCTCAAACAAGAATTGAAAGACTCTTGGCTGGCTACAAAAAGCATTTACAAGCTGTGATACTTGCCAAAGGGGGCAGTACAAGATATTAACTCTGCAGGGTGCCCAAACTTTTGCAGACATCATTTTTTTTGTTTTCTGTTATTTTGAATGTGTAAATGATGGAAATAATATCTAACTTTTGTTGAAATATTATAAGAATGTCTATTCTGTAATTTGATGCCTTTTAGAGATTTTTCCTTCTTTCCTTGGCTTCTTTATGCACATTAATACAAATTTTTACCTGGGGTGCCCAAACTTTCGATCACCACTGTAGTGACAAGGTGAAGCAGTGGCCTTACCGCACCCAGTTATATCTAGACGTCCCAGCAAGTTGTGCATAGTTCATTCAAGTTGGAGAATCCCACTCATCCCTTCTCCTATCCAAGTTCTCAAATAAAACTACAAAAAACCAAAACCCCTAGACTGTTTCTTGACTGAGCCAAGCACGTTGAAAATGCTAAAACTGTGATGTTGTTGCTATGGGTAACCCAGGGGGATCCGGAACCAGCAGCTCCCAAGGGAGTAGTGTTACATGTATTTCTTCCATTTGAAAATAATGGCTCCAACAGTTTTCTCCTTCTCACCAAGCTTTTTGCTGATGGTCTTGTAGCCCATTCCAACCTTGTGCAGGTCTGCAATCTTGTTCCTGATGTCCTTTGACAGCTCCTTGGTCTTGCCCATGATAGTGAGGTTTGAATGGAAGAAAGAGATCCTGTGGACAGGTGTATTTTATACACAAAATGAGTCATTAGGAGCACCTTCCTAAATTGACAGGACTAGTCTGTGTACCATAGGCACTGCTGTGTCACACATTTCACAGAGTCTGCCTTCTGACTTACAGAGGTGCTGAGAGGAGGAGTTTCAGGTGATGGAGTCAGTACAGTAATCACTGCTTGCAGGTAGTGCTGTACCATGGGACATGTAGTCCTTATACATTGGAAGTAAACAGCAGAGGAGAAGCTGCAAAGCAAGCAGGAAATCTAGGAAGTTGTAAAAAGAAATGGCCAGCAGAGAGGAAGAATTTACAACATGAATGGGAATTTTTCAAGTAGGCTTACATAAGATTGTCAAATATAACTATTGTTTGTATTGCTATTACAATGCTGATGTTATAAAATCTAAGTGTATTCTCTGACCATGGAACTCCAATTACGATGGACAGTGTGAGTACTAGAGGAAAATAGAGGTGCTAACCACTTGAGCTTCGAAAGGTTTTACCCCGTTCATGACCAGGCCATTTTCTGATATTTAGCACTGCGCTATTTAAAATGGTAATTGCACAGTCATGCAACGCTGTACCCAAAATACATTTGTTTATTTTTTTTTCACACAAATAGAGCTTTCGTTTGATGATGTTTGATCACTGCTGGGTTTTTTAATTTTTTTATAAATTGTGAAAAAAAAAAAAAAGCAATATTTTTTTACGTTCTGCTATAAAACATATCTAATAAAGAAATTTAAAAAAATGTATTTATTCATATATTTAGGCCAAAATGTATTCCGCTACATTAATATGCAAATTTTGAGAATGTTCTGATTGGCAGAGCGAAACGCGTCAAGCCGTTACTCTCACGCACTACGTCACTTCCGGTCCGAGCGGGTGGAAAGCAGAGGAAAGATTAGCGTCCCCGTATTAGGAGTCGACACCGCATAATTTGATGTTATACGCTGTAAGTGCAATCTTAATTGTTTTTTAATAAAGTTGGTAATACTGCACGATGAGGTCTCTCTCCATTTGAATTTTATGGTGGATCTATAACCCTGGATGATATGTATCGGAGATTGCTGTGACCTATATATGAGGAGATACTGATCTGAGGTGCTGATAACTTGGCGCTGTCCTGGGATCCTGATTGTTGGTTTATGCTTAAAAGGCTTTATTCCTCTTACAGTCCGGTGAGTAGGGGACTGAGAGGGGAGCACCCGGACATCTGAGCACTGAGCACTTTGATAATTTCTGGTATAAGACAGCAGACAAGCACTGAGCACTTTTGTATGAAGAGGAGATTCATTTTATTATTGTCACTGAGCACTGGACACTTTTATATTGATATTAATTATATGTTTACACTAATGAATATATAGCACTTTATAATTTGTAAGATTTTGGCATACTTGCTTGGATTTATATATTTATGATATGAGTTTTTTATCACTAAGCACTTTATAATATACCACATATGGTATGATATTGATTTAATAAGATATCTATTTTTAGGATATTTTTGCACATATAATATTGGCACAAGCACACTTTATAGATTTATTTATTATTGAGCAGCGCTGATACTTTCCCATTTAGTTTATTCCGCTACATGTCAAATCCTAATAAGTGTAGATTGGTTGGTTTGTGTGAACGCTATAGTGTCCACAAACTAGCGTATAAATACTGGGAATTTTTATTTTTATTTTTTTTTTTTCAATACTAGTAATGGCAGTGATCAGCAACTTATAAAGGACTGTGATATTAAGGCAAGCAATTTGACACTGACACTGGGTTAAGGAGAAGAAACAGACAAAGATCGTTCCCTCTGTACAAAGCCCTGTGTGTTTGTCAACACAGGACTCTGGGCTGTGATTGGACACAGCCAATCAGCAGGTCTCAGCCATGAATCATTTACTGAAATCTGTAGACAAAATTTTGCTGTGTTCAATCACAGTAGGAGTCATGGGAAGGGGGGCGAATGCGCCCTGAACCCGGAAGAAGGGATCAATGTGCAGTAAAATGCGAGTGGGCGATCCGTAAGTGGTTAAAGTACAACTAAAGGCAAAGCTTTGTTTTTTTTTTTATACTTTGGATAAATTTATTTGGTCAAAAAATGTAGTTTAAGAACCCTCCAAAGTTAGGGATTCCTTGGTTTTCATCAGAACTAGTGTCCCATTCAGAAGATCTCCCTTCTATACCTGTTCTGGTGATTTTCTCTCACTTTCACTTATATTGCTAAACAGGACGAATAGAGAGGTTGAATCTCGCTAACGGGGACACAGACAGAAATAAAAACCTGACATGGGTTCCAATACCTCTCCATTCTATGCAAAACTAAAAAAAGTGTTTTGCCTTTAGATATACTTTGAGACCTGAATACTGAGTAAGGTCATTCAGCTGTGGTGAGTTTGTCTGGAAATTACAGGTATGGGGCACATTTTTGGCTTTAAAGTGTTCATGCATGGAGGTGTGGGAAAAACATCTAATACAAAGAAGATACAATGTTTCTCAAGACTTTGCTTGAACACATTTGTTTGATTTGTTTGATGTACATCACCTATATTTTGTAAATATTTGTATCCATTAATGTATTTACAATATTTTTAGTACCACATGCTAAGGAGAGAGACAGTTGAGATTACTTTTGTTCTTTTTTTTTTTCTTTGTTGTCTTGTAAATAAAAGTTCAAGCCTTTCCCTTCTGTGGTTGAAGCACCCGCACAGTGAAACACCAGCAGCCTGAGGTTGCCTTCCAGCCAGTTCCGGGATACAGTCACCCAGAACCTCGGGCGAACATGCCAAACTGCACCCCACCCTCCCCCCTAAGGCTCATGAGCATTATGTGTCAGCACAAATCCCCCCTAAAAAAAAGACTTAGCACTAATCTGGATGATTACCCTCTAAACATAAATTTCCCCCTTGCTAAATCCCCCCTTCCAGAAAAAATATTTGCCCCCTCCATCCCCTAAATACCCCCAGCACAAATTGCTTCACCCCAAAAAAAGAACACTCCTAGGAAAAATCCTATACCCCTAAAATTTCCCCTCCAAGTACACATTCTCTCCCCCCACTCCAAATCCCCCCAGCACAAATCCCCCCCCCATCCCCACATTTCCCCTCCTAGCACAATTCCCCCCAATCATCCCTACAAGCACAAAACTCCACCACCAAAAAAAAATAAAAAAATTCCCCTCCTAGGCCAACCCCCCCCTCCCACATATCCCCTCTTCTAACACAACCCCCCCCCCCAATCTCCCCTCCTAGCACAAATCCTCTTCCCCCATCCCCCTCCCAGCACAGATCCCACTATATAACCACTCCTAGCACTCAACCCACATTTCCCCTCCCAGAACAATGCTTAATCCCTGACGCCACCCCCCCCCCCCATCTCCTCACAGCACCTTCCCACCTCTTATGATACCACAGTGGCCAGCTGTCCCTCCTGCCCACCCCTTGTCCCTTGCTTCCAACATAAATGTAGGGTAAACTATAAGGCTAGGTTCACACCTTTTCATGTCTGGAACATTAGAAAAATTGCCCTCTTTCCTGACATGCGCATGACCCTTTAGCAGAGGCACACTGGTGCCATTACTTGTTATTGGAACCCCCAAACATTTGCTTACGTTTAAATTTTAATGTGCGCCAAACCACAAGGTGCTATAGCACCATGCGGTTCAGTGTAGCTCATTTTTGGAAAAGAATCAGGAACTTAGTTTCCTTGTTTCTCGTACGTAGCACAGCCCATTGAAATAATCTCAGATAGATAAATCTCCTGCTGTGGCTGTTCTGTTCTTACAGTGGGCCCTGCCCGTTGTCAAAGCACCCGAAAAGTGCCTGCATCTTATTGGATGCAGACACTGTTAAGCTACCAAATTCCCACCCAGATCCTTTGAATTTACCTTGTCAATTTTTTTTATTGTTTTGAATAAAATAAAGAAAAACAGTCTGAATTTTACAAGGATTGTGGTACATATTCAAAGGGTAAGACACTAAGTACTTGGAAAGAGAAAAATAAAATTCAAATGTAATATTGCACTATATAAGCATCAAATAGATTGGCAGAGTCAAATGTAAAAAATTTAATATAATTGAAAAGAAAGAGAAAGGTAGATTGTTGACTGTCGGTATAGTTTAAAAAGAAGATGATTAATAAAGTACATTTCAAGGGGTCTGGAGAACAACCCTGTGAGTACCACATAAGAACTGATAAAAGGGAAAGAAGCATGAAAAAAGAGTAAGAGAATAGAAGAAAAGAAAAGATAGAGGTAGTGCTGCTTCAACTGAATGAAGGATGATGAAAGGGTAAATAAAGTACTATTACCATGGCAACAGTAAAGTTTAATCAAAGTCTGGAAGTAAACAATGTTTAATCCAAGGTAACCAAAGTTTTTCAAATTTGCAGATCTGATCACTCTCAGTTGCTTCCATTTTAGCATGGACAAGGTCTCTATTGGTTCTGTGAATGGTTTTGGCTATTTTCCTTTGAATTTTCAATCTAAAGATGTTGAGTAGGAGGCAACTGACAGGGCAACCCTCTGGTGGAATTTCAGCTGATTATCCAGGACACTCGAACAGTGTACAGTATGGCCAGCTTAAATCAGACTTTCAGTTAAAAGTAAAAGTATCACTCATCCTCCTCCCTTACTTTAAGATTTTTCTTTCTGGGTTCAGTTATTGATTTCACTTCCAGAATTCTAGCCTAGGTGAGATTACGTCAGCTTGGCCCACACTCTTACCTCACTTCCATCCACCACCTCCTGGGACATGTTACCTGTCCCAGGAGGCTGTAGGACCATATGGAAGAAATGGACTGGATGGCAGCACTCCAATAAATTAGTCCTTTATTGAGAAAAACAAAAATACATGAAGGATAATCATACCACAGCTAAGCTATGACTAAGCACCAGCTTGGGTGTGAAACATGTTAGCTGCCAGTGTCATTAACTCCCCTGTGGTATGATTATCCTTCATGTATTTTTGTATTTTTGTTTTTTTTTCTATAAAGGACTCTCTTTAAGGGCTTCTGTTGCAACCAGGGCGTGCACCTGAATTTCCCCTCTGAGGCTGAACTTTGAAGGGAGGCTTTTTGTCCTGGAGCAACACAGTGTCAGGCTGTAGGACCAGTCCCACAGCACTGCCATGTCTCACGCATTCACAGTGGGGAGCAAGTTAGGAGGCTTCAGGAAGTCACAGTTGGCTCCCATATCCAGTGCTGAAGAGTTGAAGCCCAGTGAAGAATCCGAAATTTTGAGCTCTGAGGTAGGGAATGCGTTCCAGAAACGTGTCAGCTGGCCAACATCACCATAATCTGATCATTCATTGCCACACTGGTTTACCATTGGAGTCTGCTCCTATGCATGTCACTTCTGTCATTTGTGAGTTTTTTATTGGCTATTTGGTTTCCTTTAATAAATCTTGTGTAATGCACTTTGCATTTGCGCCCCATGTGTGTTCTTTTGCAGTAAATGGTTGGATTCCCCATCTGAGGAGGGCTGCACTGTTGAAGTATTGCTCTGGAGGAAACACAGACCCTACATACTATCTTTGCCTGGTGACTGTCCTTTGAGTGCTGGAGAGAAGGTTTCATTTTTTTTCTCCAGTGAAGAATCAGCTCTAATGAAGACAGTCCTGGACACCACTTGTCTATTTTTTAAAAGTCAGCAGATTCAGTATTTTTAATTCTTTTAAAACCGATTAATGTTCTTTTTTAAGGAGGAATTTAGGAATAAGGCACTTTTCGGGATTACAAATACAGGTACTGTGGAGTTGATTTACTAAAACTGGAAAATGCAAAATCTGGTGCAACTGTGCATGGTAGCCAATCGGCCTTCAGATTTTTTTGTCAAAGCTTTATTGAACAAGCTGAAGTTAGAAGCTGATTGGCTACCATGCACAGATGAACCAGATTTTACATTCCCCAATTTTACTAAATCAACCCCTATGTGTCTTTCTTTGTTTGAGAGCCCACTATGTAGAAGCCGCAAGATGACCTTTCCTTGAAAGATATAGAATCACATATAGGATAATATACACAGTATTCTATAATCTATAGCAGACTTTATGTCCTAGTAATTCAATTGTATCTGCTTTAAAATAACGTGTTGTACTTATATCACAATGGATCTTTTTTGTTCTAGGTTTTCAATGTACATTGTGTTCTCTTGTTGTGCGCTATGTCCTTGAAACATGATGTGCAATCCTTTTTTTGTACATCATTGTGACCTATGACATGTCTTATTCTTCGTCTCGCCATATTCACTGTTGATTATATTTCCTGACTGTGGAAAAGAAATAAAAAAAGATTGAAACAAAAGACACTCTACTGTATATTCCCATTTAATCTTTTACATGTAAAGGTAGAACTATAGGTGTAGAGTCACCGCCATAAGTGATGCTGGAAGTTGTCCCTAAAGGTTGCCCCGAGTCTGCATTCACACCTAAGCATAGCGTCTTTGAGCGTTTTTCTTTTTTTTTTTTTAATGTGTGACTTTCGCATTTTTATACAACGTTTTTGAGCTTGGGCATTTTTTTATTAGCCAGTAGAGAAATCTATCATATGTTGCATCATTTATTGCTAAGTTTGTCAGCTCTTTTAGTTTTATTTCAGTAACATTAGCTTTTATTTTCATTATTATTATTATTCTTTCACTATTCTCTATGGAGTTGGTTCACATCTCCACTACAAGTTGCCTGAAACCAAACGCCTGAAGTTCTGGAGCTTTTTATGTAGCTCAAATCAGGCAGATTTGAGCGCTTTTGGCATGTTTTATTCGCATAGAAATGAATGAAAACGCACCATGTGCGCGTTTTTGTGTGCATTTGTGTGTTTTTGCACGGTTTTCTGCTCACATAAAAAAAAATGTAAAATAAAATAGTAATAATATATGAATAAATAAATGGAAAATAAATCTTAAACTTTAGTCTTAGCAAGTACAGAAAGGTAGTTCAATGCAAAGAAAGATCACAGTAAATCAAATAGTAATAACGAGTAGGCCCTGGAAGAATCTATGACCCCCAGATATAAAAGGGAAGGGAATTACCATTCCGTGTCACACTGATCCCTAAAAATGCCACGGGCCCAGAAAGCAAACAGCACAGTTTATAATTACACAATATGTGAACAATGCAATAAGCAAATTCTGAGTAAGGGTTCCCTTTAAAGAGCACAGATGTTATGAATTGAGTCCTTCATGTGGGGGTCCTTGTTGATGTCCTTGTGAGGTAGATGTTCAGAATCTTCAGCTAGCTCAACAAGGGCCCAGAGGGGTTGCTGTGCAATGGTAATAGTGGATAGCATCTACAACGTGTTTCCTGTTAGAAACTTTTGTATAAAGAAATGGGGTAAAGGGGTCTGCATGCAGTGTCTTTTGTAGGACGCACCACTCAGGATTGGAATCTGCCCGCTCACCAATACGGATGATACCAAGGCTCAAGGGAATAGGATTTCCTGAACAGGGGTCTGTAACAGTGACCATGAGAATGACCACCAACAGTCAGGCTGACAGGGAGTTAGCAATAGTGGATCTGCCAGCAGGTGTATAGCTCACTCGCTGTAGGCTCTCCACGCCGTCCAGGCTGTGGCTTCTGCTCATTTCCTAATGCAGCTGGGTCCCTGCTCTCAAGAGGACCATAGACAAAACTTTTTTTTTTTTTTTTCTCATTTTGGATAGAGCAAAGGATGGTTATAACTGGAGTTGAGCGGACACCTGGATGTCCGTGTTCGGCGGGTTCGGCCGAACTTGAAAAAAAAGTCCGGGACACGGACCCGAACTTTACCTGGACACCGAACCCCATTGAAGTCAATGGGGACCCGAACTTTTAGGCACTAAAATGGCTCTAAAAAAACAATGGAAAGGGCTAGAGTGCTGCAAATGGCAGCAAAATGTAGTTAAGAGCATGGCAAGTGCTCTGCAAAAAAATGTGGATAGGAAAATCACTTAAAACAAAAACAAAAAAAACAGAAAAATAAAACAATTTAAAGGACGAGGCCCATATGGAGTAGGAGGGAGGTTGAGGTGGCGGTGGATGTGGCGGTGTAGGTGGAAGCGGCGGTGGAGAGGGATGAGGTAGCCAACACTGCTTTTTTTTAGTCATTTTAAATTAGGGTACACCCCAAAAGAGTGAGAAAGATCAAAAATATAACAATGGCTGGGTAAGGTCGGTATCATCTCTATTCTGCACAAGGTACGGAAAAGTCCTGTGGGATCCATGCCTGGTTCATTTTAATGAATGTGAGCTTGTCCACATTGTCTCTGGACAGGCGGCTGCGCTTGTCTGTGATAACGCCCCCAGCCGTGCTAAATACACGTTCAGATAATACACTGGCTGCAGGGCACGCCAGCACCTCCAAGGCGTAAAGGGCAAGCTCAGGCCATGTGCCCAATTTGGAGACCCAGAAGTTGAAGGGGGCAGACCCGTCATTCACTACATATAGGCGTGTGCACACATACTGCTCCACCATGTTGGTGAAATGCTGCCTCCTGCTAAGACGTTCCATATGAGCTGCTGGTGCTGCTAACCCTGCCTTATGAGGTGCTGGCGGTGCCCTGGTTGTGTTGGCGACCTCTTCCTCCTCCTCCTCGGCCTTGGCCTTGTGCTTCCACTGTGGCCCCGCTGTCAGGTGGGAATGCCAGCAGCATCGCGTCTACCAGAATGCGCTTGTACTCGCGCATCTTGCGATCACGCTCCAGTGAGTGAATTAAGGACGGTACGTTGTCCTTGTAACGGGGATCCAGCAGCGTGGCCACCCAGTAATCAGCACAAGTTAGAATGTGGGCAACTCGGCGGTCGTTGTGGAGACACTGCAGCATGTAATCGCTCATGTGTGCCAGGCTGCCCAGAGGCAACGAAAGGCTGTCCTCTGTGGGAGGCGTATCGTCTGTGTCCTCTGTATCCCCCCAGTCACGCACCAGTGATGGCCATGAGCTGGCCTGGGTGCCACCCTGCTGTGAACATGGTTCCATCTCCTCCTCCATCTCCTCCTCCTCATCCTCCAGATCGGTGCCCCTGCTGGACAATTGTGTACTTGGCGTTTGTGGGTGCAGGAACCCACCCTCGGAGCCACTTGTGAATGACTGCCCTGAAAGCCTTGAAAATGATCCCTCTTCCTCCTCCTCCTCCTCCTGTGCCACATCCTCTTCCATCATCGCCCGATTCGTTTTTTGAAGGAGGCATAGAAGTGGGATAGTTAAGCTGACAACGGCGTCATCGGCACTGACCATGTTGGTGGAGTACTCAAAACAGCGCAACAAGGCACACAGGTCTCGCATGGAGGCCCAGTTATTGGTGGTGAAGTGTCGCTGTTCCGCAGAGCGACTCACGCGCGCGTGCTGCAGCTGAAACTCCACTATGGCCTGCTGCTGCTCGCACAGTCTTTCCAGCATGTGCAAGGTGGAGTTCCACCTTGTGGGCACGTCACATATATGGCGGTGAGCGGGAAGGCCGAAGTTACGCTGCAGCGCTGACAGGCGAGCAGCAGCAGGGTGAGAACGCTGAAAGTGCGCACAGATGGCCCGCACTTTCTGCAGCAGCTCTGACATGTCGGGGTAATTTTTAAGGAACCTCTGCACCACCAAATTCAGCACATACGCCAGGCAAGGGATGTGCGTCAAACCGGCTAGGCCCAGAGCTGCTATGAGATTTCGCCCATTATCGCACACCACCAGGCCGGGCTTGAGGCTCGCTGGCAGCAACCACTCATTTGTCTTCTGTTCCATGCTCCTCCACAACTCCTGCGTGGTGTGTGGTTTTTCCCCCAAACAGGCAAGTTTTAAAACAGCCTGCTGTCGTTTACCCCTAGCCGTGCTGAAGTTGGTGGTGAAGGTGTTACGCTGACCGGATGAGGAGGCGTTAGAGGATGAGGAAGGGGAGTAGGAGGAGTTAGGAACATTAGGCAAACTGAAGCGCCCTACAATTCTCGGTGGTGGAAGGACATGCGCCAAATTGCTATCCGCCTCAGGACCAGCTGCCACTGCATTTACCCAGTGTACCGTTAGGGAGATATAACGTCCCTGACCGTGCTTACTGGTCCACGTATCGGTAGTTAGGTGGACCTTGCCACAGATGGCGTTGCGCAGTGCACACCTGATTTTTTTCCCCCACTTGGTTGTGCAGGGAAGGGATGGCTTGCATGGAAAAGTAGTGGCGGCTGGGCAAGACGTACTGTGGGACAGCCACCGACATAAGGCTTTTAAAACTGTGCGTCTCCACCAGACGGAATGAAAGCATTTCAAAGGCCAAGAATTTTGAAATGCTGGCATTCAGGGCCAGGGATCGTGGGTGGGTAGGGGGGTACTTCCTCTTCCTCTGAAGTGTTTGGGAGATGGAAAGCTGAACGCTTCCACGGGACATTGTGGAGATGGTTGGTGACCCAGGTGGTGGTGTTGCTGACAGATCGTCTGTTTGCGGTGTGGCAGGTGCCAGAATCCCTACAGAGGTGGATGAAGAGGCCGAGACTGCAGCAGAAGAGGAAGCAGGGGGAGCCAGAGACCTTTCTTGGTTTTGAAGGTGTCTACTCCACTGCAGCTCGTGCTTTGCCTGATCATGCAGGTTGTGATCAGGTTGAGAAGGTTTATGCCTCGCTTCAGGCTCTGATTGCACAGGGTGCAAACCACTCGTGTCCTGTCATCAGCACATTGTCTGAAGAACTTCCATGCTAGAGAACTTCTTTGAGCTGGCTTTGGTACGCTCGGTCCCTTGCTGCGTTGGGCAGTAGCAGGCGTAGCGTCTAAGGCATGGTCGCTCCGCTTCTGCACCCTGCTCCCTCTTCTGCTGTGCTGGTGGCTATGTGCGACCACCACCTCTTCCTCCAAACTACTCAGGTCACCTGCATGACCTTCATTCCATGTGAGGTCGAGGACCTCATCGTCCTCCACATCATCTTCCACCCAGTCTTCACCCCTACCCTCATTGTCGGTCTCCACAATTCTGATTGCTGCAGCAGTTGGCACCTGCGTTTCGTCATCATCGGAGACGTGCGGCGATGGTCCTTCCATGTACTCATCTTGAGAAATAATTGGTTGGGCATCGCTGCACTCAATCTCTTCCACTTCTGGGGCAGGGCTAGGTGGATGGCCCTAGGAAACCCTGCTGACAGAGTCATCAAAAAGAAGAAGAGACTGCTGCATGACTTGGGACTTAGACTGCTTGCCTGATTTGCAAGGGGTAGAGGTGAAAGACGGTTGGACATCGGCTGCAGGTGCCAACTCTGATCTTTCTGCAGTAGACTGGGTGGGAGACAATGTGAAGGAACTGGAGGCACTGTCAGCAACCCAATCTACTATCGCCTGTACTTGCTCTTGCCTCAACACTTGTAGAGGCGCATGATGCCCTACCAAATACTGCTGCAGGTTCTGTCGCCTACTCACACTTGAGAAAGGTGTTTCACTTGTGCGTGTAGCTGGCACAGATCGACCACGTCCTCTCCTTGCAACAGGAGCTCTACCAGCAGCACCACGACCCAGGCCACGGCCCCTATTTGACGTTCTCCTCATATTTCTGTAATTTATGATCTTGCCCTAGAAAGGTGTTTATTGAATAGCGGAACAAAACAACAGTATCCCACGGGTGTATCTCACAGTCAAATATGCAAAGTATGCCACAATTTATTTTTTTTTTACCCCAAAAGGGTGTATATTGAATAGCGGAAAAGAAAAAAGTATATAAAAAGGTGTATATCAGACGTACAAACACAGACAAGGCCCCGATTACAATTTTTTGTACCCTAAAGGGAGGATGAGGAAGAGGAGTAGGAGGAGTTTGGAACAGGAGGCAAACTGAAGCACCCTGCAATCCTCGGCGATAGAAGATGCGCCCAAAAAATTTGAAAGGTGTATCTCACACGTACCGATACAGTCTATGCCGCAATTTAATTTTTTTTACCCCAAAAGGGTGTAGATTGAATAGCGGAATAGAAAATAGTATATAAAAAGGTGTATCTCACACGTACAAAGACAGACTAGGTCCCCGATTACAATTTTTTGTACCCTAAAGGCAGGATGAGGATGAGGAGTAGGAGGAGTTCGGAACAGGAGGCAAACTGAAGCACCCTGCAATCCTCGGCGGTGGAAGATGCGCCCAAAAAATTTGAAAGGTGTATCTCACACGTACTGATACAGACTATGCCGCAATTTAATTTTTTTTACCCCAAAAGGGTATAGATTGAATAGCGGAATAGAAAATAGTATGTAAAAAAGTGTATCTCGCATGTACAAACACAGACTAGGCCCCGGATTACAATTTTTTGTACCCTAAAGGCAGGGTGAGGATGAGGAAGAGGAGTAGGAGGAGTTCGGAACAGGAGGCAAACTGAAGCGTCCTGCAATCCTCGGCGGTGAAAGATGCGCCAAACAAATTTGAAAGGTGTATATCAGATGTAAAAACACAGACTATGCCGCAATTAAATTTTTTAGACCCCAAAAGGGTGTAGATTGAATAGCAAAATAGAAAATAGTATATAAAAAGGTGTATCTCACACGTACAAACACAGACTAGGCCCCGATTACAATTTTTTGTACCCTAAAGGCAGGATGAGGATGAGGAAGAGGAGTAGGAGGAGTTCGGAACAGGAGGCAAACTGAAGCTCCCTGCAATGCTTGGCGGTGGAAGATGCGCCCAAAAAATTTGAAAGGTGTATCTCACACGTATCGATACAGACTATGCCGCAATTTAATTTTTTTCACCCCAAAAGGGTGTATATTGAATAGTGGAATAGAAAAAATTATATAAAATTGGTGATTTTTTAATAGCACATGTGAACACAGCAGTGTCTTATGTTTTATGTCACGGTCAGCAGCAGGCTGTGAAGGGAAAAAAAAAAATTCCCCTTTAAATTTGTAATTCTTAAATAGCAGATTAGTACAGACTATGCCGCAATTTATTTTTTTTTACCCCAAAAGGGTGTATATTGAATAGCGGAATAGAAAAAAGTATATAAAATTGGTGATTTTTCAATAGCACATGTGAACACAGCAGTGTCTTATGTTTTATGTCACGGTCAGCAGCAGGCTATGAAGGAAAAAAAAAAAATTCCCCTTTAAATTTGTAATTTATAAATAGCAGATTAGTACAGACTATGCCGCAATTTAATTTTTTTTACCCCAAAAGGGTGTATATTGAATAGCGGAATAGAAAAAAGTATATAACATTGATGGTGATTTTTCAATAGCACATGTGAACACAGCAGTGTCTTATGTTTTATGTCACGGTCAGCAGCAGGCTATGAAGGGAAAAAAAAAAAAATTCCCCTTTAACTTTGTAATTTTTAAATAGCAGATTAGAACAGCAATCTGTAGTAAAATATAGCTGAACGCTGCACACAACAGACTGATAAAAATATATATTTTTTTTCCCTCCTCCTCCTCAGTGGGCTCAAGTGAGGGCAAAAAGATCGTTCACTGCACCACCCCCCACACAGCAAAATCGATGTAGATCGATAACGGACGATTGTTCTGTCCTGTGTCTCCTATCTGTCCCTGCTTACTCTCTCCAGCCTGTCCCTAAAATGCTGAAATATCTTTCCCTGCCTACACTCCGACCTGTCCCTGCATTCTTTTCGGGCACAATGTTGTTTTTCCCTGTCTGTCCCTAATCAGCAGCAGCCAGCACCGTTATGTGTGCTCTCTCCCTACACTACAGCAGACTGACGCACCACGCTGTGTCTCTCGAGCTTATAAAGACCTGGGTCACATGCTTCAGCTGGCCAATCACAGCCATGCCATTAGTAGGCATGGCTGGGATGGCTTCTAAGGCACACCAGTTAAACGTTTGTTGATTGGCTGTTGAAAGCCCGCCATTAAAAGTGCGCCATTACATACAAAACAGGAAATAAAATTACCGAACACGGATTTTAAACCCGAACATACAGTAAAGTTTTCGGGTCCGTGTCCGGGTAGCAAAAATCCAATTATTCGGTACAGACCCGAATAATACAGTCCATGTTTTTTGCCATCCATGTCCTATTGCAGAGATTTCCCCTCACTTCCTGTCCCATAGCCAAAAAGGAAATTAGAGGAAATCCCTGCAAATTAAGGAAATTCTTTGGGGCCCCCCAGGTCACCAGAACTAGTGTTCCCAATGGAAGATTTCCCCTCTATTACTTTTCTCGGGGCAACCCAAAATTTGGGATTTGATTTTACTTTCACTTCCAATAATAATAGTAAACAAGACAAATAGAGAGGGAGAATCTTCTTAAACGGGGCAGAGGTAACAATAAAAACCGATGAGGTTGTAATCACTCTCCCTTCTATCCAAAACTAAAAAAAAGGTTTAGCTATACTTTAAAGCCCAATATTGAACATAATACACTTACTTTTGACACAAAAGCAACCCGTCATGTAGGCTTTCTTCGACATCCACTCATTTACATTCAGGAATAACTTCTGCTGCAGGTCTCAAAGATCCTAGCGCTGCGGTCATGTCTTCGCCACTCTCCCCTAATATTCATTCAGAAAACACACAACTCCGTGCTGTAAAAGATTTAAAAAAAATAACAAACATGTCATACTTACCTGCTCTGTGCAGTTGGTTTTACACAGAGCAGCCTGGACCCTCTTTCTCTCAGGTCATTTTTCTGTGCTCCTGGCCCCTCCCTACTGTTGAGTGCCTCCCCATGCGGGCACCTGAGCCGAGTCAAAGCTCCCTGTGTCCAGTCAGACACAGAGCCGTGACCAGCCCCACCACTTCTCTCTCCTGATTGGCTGAATGAATATGATTGACAGCAGCGGGAGCCAATCTCGCTTCACTGCTGTCTCAGCCAATGAGAGGAGTCCCGGGCAACTGAGACACTCCTGCAACATCGCTGGATAAAGACTGGCTCAGGTATTAGGGGGGCTGAAGGAGGCTGCTACACACAGAAGCTTTTTTTATCCTAAAAAAATAGAATGCATTAAGATAAAAAAAAAATCCTTCTGCCTGTACAATCCCTTTAATACTAATACAAATGCCAAAGATTTCTCCATTCACGCTATACAGCACAGAAGTGCAATCTTCAGTGTTGGCTGTCGTACTGACATCTGATTGAATGCAACCGCCAGTTAACCGACAATTTTCCACCTGGCTCCTTTGACTTTTGGAGCTCTTTGTATCCATCTAAATCGGAGCTTTCTACATAGTTTTAAAAGTTCTATAAATTAAAGAGTATCTAAAGTAAATTTTTAAAAAAAATAAGAAACGTCATACTTACCTGCTCTGTGCAATGGTTTTGAACAGAGCGGCCCCAAAACCTCCTCTTCTGGGGTCCCACGCCAGCGCTGTTTGCTGCTCCTCTTCTCTATCTGCCCCCATAGCAAGTTGTTTGCTATGGGGGCAAACTTGCAGGCAGGCTTGAAAATTATTAAGAATAATTAAGAACAAAGATGCAAATGCACCTTACCTCATTTATCAATTTGCATGAAATGTAGTAAGATGTATATATTATAAAAAAAAAAATATTAAAATGAAAAAATAATAAAAATAAATAAAAATAATAAAAACAATAATAATAATAATATATATGGAATAGATATATATACTAGATAGACATTACAAAATATCCCTACATATATAGTAGCGCAAACTCATCAAAAAGATATTGCCAAAAATAATGTGCAAACCGCACAGAGTCCAATAGTTCAACAGATGTCACATAGGCAAAAAAGGAGATATCATACACAGTCCATAATCCTTCAATCTATCTCCTGGGATGACTACGTGAAGAAACGTGTTTCTCAAGGGGATCACCACCACCACTGTGCTCCAAAGGGGGGAGGAGAAATGCCCACTCACCAGATGCTGTGGCCCAACCCACTTTCGTGTTTGAGCGTTAAGGCTTATAATGATGGTCACTGGTCCAGAGTATCCACACCGGGAATTACACCAGCACAGTCAAAAAAAGCTCAGCAGCCTTTTTGTTTCTGTCCTGAACAAAACTTTTTCATTGTCCTGCTTCTGGCGTGATTGGGTTTGATGAACAAATTGAGACGTTCACCAGGTGATTTGTTCATCAAACCCAATCACGCCAGAAGCAGGACAATGAAAAAGTTTTGCATCTGGTGAGTGGGCATTTCTCCTCCCCCCTTTGGAGCACGGTGGTGGTGGTGATCCCCTTGAGAAACACGTTTCTTCACGTAGTCATCCCAGGAGATAGATTGAAGGATTATGGACTGTGTATGATATCTCCTTTTTTGCCTATGTGACATCTGTTGAACTATTGGACTCTGTGCGGTTTGCACATTATTTTTGGCAATATCTTTTTGATGAGTTTGCGCTACTATATATATGTAGGGATATTTTGTAATGTCTATCTAGTATATATATCTATTCCATATTTTCTCAGTTAAGTAGCTGCATAGCCATTGCATTTATAGGTGAGTGGTCCTCTTTTTGAGCGCTTGGGATAGCTTATTTTATTTCATTTTGGTCTTCGGCGGGTATTTAAGCTGTCATATTATATAATAATAATATATACACACACACACACACATATATATATATATATATATATATATATATATATATATATATATATATATATAATAAAATTATGTATCTGTATTTATACTCACACAGTAAAAAAATGTATAAATTAATGTATAAATATATATATACCAAGGTATAGCTATATCATATCAAAATGGTATATAATAGATACTACAGGTGGAAGGTCAAATGATGGTATTTACCTCCAGTTCCTCGTTCAGCCCCTCTGGGGACATAGAGCCGAGCGAGAATATCCAGAAGGTCTTTTGCCTACACAATCTAGCGAACCTTTCTCCCTGCGGAAGAGACATGGGTATGGCTTCAATGCCAAATAACTTGAGGCCTGTGGTACAACCACCATGCACTTTGCAAAAGTGCCTGGGTACACTATGCTTGTCTTTTTTCTGTTCTATATAGCGACCATGTTCTCCAAATCTGGTGCGCATAGCCCGGACTGTCCTCCCTATATAGAGCAGACCACAGGGACACCTCAGGCCATCAGACATCCCAACCTGCCAAAACTCATTTCAGGGAGGTGGCAAAGTCACTTCAGGGAGGTGCGCCCCCCCCCACGCACGCCTGTGCCGCCGCACCCCCCCCCCACGCACGCCTGCGCCGCACCCCCCCCTTTCCAATTTAACACAACCAGAGACTAATGAAATGAAATGTAATCAGTATACCTGGTCACTGATGCTGGTACTGTTCACTGGTGCTGGTACTGTACTGGTCTGATAACTGGTGCTGGACACTGATGCTGGTACTGGACACTGATGCTTGTACTGGTCACTGGTGCTGGTCACTGGTGCGGGTACGTGTCACTGGTGCTGGTACCGGTCACTGGTGCTGGTACCGGTCACTGGTGCTGGTACTGGTGCTCATACTGGCCTGGTCACTGGTGCTGGTACTGGTCACTGGTGCTGGTACTGGTCACTGGTGCTCATACTGGCCTGGTCACTGGTGCTGGTACTGGTCACTGGTGCTGGTACTGGTCACTGGTTCTGGTACTGGTCACTGGTGCTGGTACTGGTCACTGGTGCGGGTACTGGTCACTGGTGCTGGTACTGGTCACTGGTGCTGGTCACTGGTGCTGGTACTGGTCACTAGTGCTGGTACTGGTCACTGGTGCTGGTACTGGTCACTGGTGCTGGCCTGGTCACTGGTGCTGGTACTGGTGCTGGTACTGGTCACTGGTGCTGGTACTGGTCACTGGTGCTGGTCACTGGTGCTGGTACTGGTCACTGGTGCTGGTCACTGGTGCTGGTACTGGTCACTGGTGCTGGTACTGGTCACTGGTGCTGGTCACTGGTGCTGGTACCGGTCACTGGTGCTGGCACCGGTCACTGGTGCTGGTACCGGTCACTGGTGCTGGTCACTGGTGCTGGTACTGGTCACTGGTGCTGGTACTGGTCACTGGTTCTGGTACTGGTCACTGGTGCGGGTACGTGTCACTGGTGCTGGCACCGGTCACTGGTGCTGGTACCGGTCACTGGTGCTGGTACTGGTGCTCATACTGGCCTGGTCACTGGTGCTGGTCACTGGTGCTGGTCCCGGTCACTGGTGCTGGTCACTGGTGCTCATACTGGCCTGGTCACTGGTGCTGGTACTGGTCACTGGTACTGGTGCTGGTACTGGTACTGGTCACTGGTGCTGGTACTGGTCACTGGTGCTGTTACTGGTCACTGGTGCTGGTACTGGTCACTGGTGCTGGTACTGGCCTGGTCACTGGTGCTGGTCACTGGTGCTGGTACTGGTCACTGGTGCTGGTCACTGGTGCTGGTACTGGTCACTGGTGCTGGTACTGGTCACTGGTGCTGGTCACTGGTGCTGGTACTGGTGCTGGTCATTGGTGCTGGTACTGGTCACTGTGCTGGTACTGGTCACTGGTGCTGGTTACTGGTGCTGGTACTGGCCCGGTCACTGGTGCTGGTACTGGCCTGGTCACTTGCTGGTCACTGTGCTGGTCACTGGTGCTGGTCACTGGTCACTGGTGCTGGTCACTGGTGCTGGTACTGGTCACTGGTGCTGGTCACTGGTGCTGGTACTGGTCACTGGTGCTGGTACTGGTCACTGGTGCTGGTACTGGTCACTGGTGCTGGTCACTGGTGCTGGTACCGGTCACTGGTGCTCATACTGGCCTGGTCACTGGTGCTGGTACTGGTCACTGGTGCTCATACTGGCCTGGTCACTGGTGCTGGTACCGGTCACTGGTGCTGGCACCGGTCACTGGTGCTGGTACCGGTCACTGGTGCTGGTACTGGCCTGGTCACTTGCTGGTACTGGTCACAGGTGTTGGTCACAAGTGCTGGTCATTTGCTGGTACTGGTGTCAGGTGCTGGCTCTCTGGTGCTGCTCTCAGGTTAGGTCACTGTGTCTGTCACAGAGTGGGGTGTCACAGTGATCGGTCCCGCGTGCCAAAATGCCTCCTAGAGTAGAAGATGTGGCTGTAGTAGACAGCAAAGCCGCTGCTTGCTCTCTGCAGCTCCTCCCACAGGCGGAGTGCATGACTCATATCACTCCGCCTGTCAGCCGGATCTACTTCGGCTCCGACATTTCTCTGTGCAGGTGTTCCGTGAGAATTACCTACCCCGTGAGAAAAACCTACCCTGGCAGTGCGCATGCTCACAGCCCCTAGTGCGCATGCACACTAGTATGAAATGATGATTGTTCCGTGAAAAAAACCTACCATCATGGCGGGTACGTTAAAACAGCTGGCCTGCAATATGAGTAAGCTCCGCTCCGGTCCCTGTCACTTCCCTGATCTTGTCTACTAAATATAAAAGCGGCTCCGTGATTAATGTTGTCATACAGCCGCCGCCGGTTTTATTTTTAGTAGCCAAGACCAGGGAAGTGTCAGGGATAGCAGCGGAGATGACTCATATTTCTGGCGAGCTGTTTTAATGTAAACCGCCGCGTTACAGACACTTTCGTACACCGGAAGTGACGAGGGGTAGGTTTTTCTCACGGGTAGGTATTTTTCACGGAACACAGGCTCAGCTTTCTGACAGCTGACACACTCCTGCCTGCATCGATGAGTCATCTCATCTGACTCACTGTGACTCACACACACAGCCGGGATATTGCCCTGAGCTTGCGGGTGTCCGTGAGCTCAGGGCGGATAGCGGGAGTCTCCCACGAGTTGCAGGAGACTTGAGATGTCTGGGCCATATACCACAAACTGGGTGCTACAGCTGATAAATTGTTGTATCTTAAAGGAATGACCTTCTTTAGAGAGAAAACTACTTTTACCATGTTCCATAAATGAACAAGCCTTACACCTGCTCTGCTTACACCTGTATGACCCTACCATGCTCTGCTCCCTACTTATAGCATTTGATTAACATTAGCATGTGCTAATGGCTCCCGCTGCTGCCTCAGTCCCTGTGGGTAGAGGTAGAGGGGGGAGGACAGATGCAGCCGTGCACAGCGCTGGATCGATTGAGGACTCAGGTAAGTGTATAGGAAGGTAAGGGAGCACAGCAAGCTGTAAAACTTTTTAATCTTAAAGCAGGGAATGTGTTAGGGAAAAAAAGTTTTAGCTTTAGAAACATTTTAAATATGCAGCCTGTTTGGGAGTTTATAGAATTAGTTTTCCCTGCATTTTTTTTTAAGCAAGTCTGCACATTTTAAATATTATTTCATATATTTTAGTGCCTGTGCCACATTTTCAGGTTGTGTGGGTGGTAACAGAAACAACTACTATTTCAGTTCTGACAATCTGGAACTTATTTGTACCTGAGAGCTGGCAGATTTTCAAATATTTTTTTAATTAATAAATTCATTTTAGAATGTAAAGCAGCTGTGAGAAAAAATGAATTATAACGGTAGCTTTTGTTTTAATAAAGTGTTTCTGGAAATGAAGCACAGCCTGTGGCCTAGGGCAGTAAAGTCTCAGGGGGTAGGAGGACAATGAGTTGAGTTTCTTTTTTGGTTGGGGGTAAGTGGAGAATGCTAGGGCAGAAAACTCCATGGGGGGCGGGCTTCTTTTTTATTAACTCAGCAAATGAAATATCTTTATATATATATATATATATATATATATATATATATATATATATATATATATATATATATATATATATATATATATATATACTTAGTATGTATATATAACTGCTCTAGCATGCCTTGTGCTAGTTTTTGGGAAATAGGCCACCTCAAAGATACAGTATCTCACAGAAGTGAGTACACCCCTCACATTTTCATGTGACAACACTGAAGAAAGGACACTTTGCTACAATGTAAAGTAGTGAGTGTACAGCTTGTATAACAGTGTCAATTTACTGTCCCCTCAAAATAACTCAACAAACAGCCATTAATGTTAACAAACAGCCATTAATGACTAAACCGCTGGCAACAAAAGTGAGTACACCCCTATATTAAAATGTCCAAATTAGGCCCAAAGTGTCAATATATTGTGTGTCAACCATTATTTTCTAGCACTGCCTTAACCCTCTTGGGCATGGAGTTCACCAGAGCTTCACAGGTTGCCACTGGACCCCTCTTCCACTCCTCCATGACAACATCACGAAGCTGGTGGATGTTAGAGACCTTGAGCTCCTCCACCTTCCATTTGAGGATGCCCCACAGATGCTCAATAGGGTTTAGGTCTGGAGACATGCTTGGCCAGCCCATGACCTTTACCCTCAGCTTCTTTAGCAAGGTAGTGGTCATCTTGGACGTGTGTTTGGGGTCGTTATCATGTTGGAATATTGCACTGCGGCCCAGTCTCAGAAGGGAGGGGATCATGCTCTGCTTCAATATGTCACAGTACATGTTGGCATTCATAGTTTCTCATCGAACTGTAGCTCCCCAGTGCTGGCAGCACTCATGCAGCCTCAGGCTATGACACCCCACCAACATGCTTGACTGTAGGCAAGACACACTTGTCTTTTGTACTCCTCACCTGGTTGCCGCCACACATGCTTGACACCATCTGAATCAAATACATTTATCTTGGTCTCATCAGACCACAGGACATGGTTCCAGTAATCCATGCCCCTAGTCTGCTTGTCTTCAGCAAACTGTTTGTGGGCTTTCTTGTGCATCATCTTTAGAAGAGGCTTCCTTCTGGGACAGCAGCCATGCAACACACTTGTCTTTGTACTCTTTACTTGGTTGCCGCCACACATGCTTGGCACCATCTGAACCAAATAAATTTATCTTGGTCTCATCAGACCACAGGACATGGTTCCAGTAATCCATGTCCCTAGTCTGCTTGTCTTCAGCAAACTGTTTGCGGGCTTTCTTGTGCATCATCTTTAGAAGAGGCTTCCTTCTGGGACAGCAGCCATGCAGGCCAATTTGATGCAGAGTGTGGCGTATGGTCTGAGCACTGACAGGTTGACCCCTTCTTTTTTTTTCTTCAGATACTCAGAGAGTTCTTTGCCATGCGGTGCCATGTTGAACTTCCAGCGACCAGTATGAGAGAGTTAGAGGGATAACCCTAAATTTAACACACCTGCTCCCCATTCACCCCTGAGACCTTATAACACGAATGAGTCACATGACACCGGGGAGGGAAAATGGCTAATTGGGCTCAATTTGGACATTTTCAATTAGGGGTGTACTCACTTTTGTTGCCAGTGGTTTAGACAATGGTTGTGTGTTGAGTTATTTTGAAGGGACAGCAAATTTACACTGTTATACAAGCTGTACACTCACTACTTTACATTGTAACAAAGTGTCATTTCTTCAGTATTGTCACATGAAAAGGTCTAATAAAATATTTTCAACAATGTGAGGGGTGTACTCACTTTTGTGAGATACTGTATATGGTCCTAGTGCAGCAGCCCTAAAAACTGAATTTTTGTAAAATCTTACCTGTAAAATTCCTTTCTCTGAGTCCTCCGACAGTCGCCGCCGCCTCTAAGCCATCACTGTTGGGTATTGACTTCCGCTCCGCAGGAGTAGCTAGGCATAAAGACTTAGTCAAAAGAACAAAGGCATTTGCATATACACACCCATGGGGGCTGTCCCATCTGGTCAATACCCCCCTGCAGTGACCACTCCCAACTCAGTTTGGTAGCATAGCAGTAGGTAATAAGAACACAACCCTAAAAGAGAGGTGGGGGCGGCGACTGTCGGAGGACTCAGAGAAAGGAATTTTACAGGTAAGATTTTACAAAAATTCAGTTTTCTCTTACTTCCTCCAACAGTCGCCGCCGCCTCTAAGTCATCACTGTTGGGATGTCCCAAAGCAGTATAGACATGAGGGGTGGGAGACGCAACCGTAGAGAAGGCAACGCAGTACCCACAGCAGAGAAAGGAATCTTACATGCACCATAAGAGAACCTTCTGGGCAACAGAAAAACAATGCTCAACAGGAGCAACAGCCCAGGAAAGCAAATACCAACAGCCAGGGACCCATAAAAAAAAAACAAGGGTCCTTCATGGCACTGCCGCACTGAGAACCTTGCGGCCAAAGGAAGCATCAGCTGATGCCAGAACATCTACTTTGTAGAACTTGGAAAAAGTGTGCACCGACGACCAAGTCGCAGCCTTGCACACCTGGGCCACCGAGGCCCGATGCCAATAGGCCCAGGACGCACTCACAGATCTGGTAGAGTGCGCCTTAACAGGGAAGGGTGGAACCCGTTCCTTCAAGGCGTAAGCCTGTTTAATGGTCTGTCTGATCCATTTGGCAATAGTCGCTGCAGATGCAGTCATTCCCTTCCGAGGTCCCTCAGGAAGGACAAAGAGGGAATCTGTTTTCCGAAAGGATTCCGTAGACGACAGGTAAACCCTGAACGCCCTGACAACATCCAAGGAATGCAGAGCAACCTCCTTAGGATGCTTAGGCTTCGTACAAAGCAAAAGCAGGACAATGGCCTCATTAATATGGAACTCAGAGACTACCTTAGGAAGAAAGGAGGGATGCGGACGCAAGACCACTTTATCCCGGTGAATCACCAAGTACGGAGAACGGCAAGATAACGCTGCCAGTTCCGACACCCTGCGAGCCGAAGTGATCGCCACCAAAAAGGCAACCTTCTTAGACAGCAGAGGCAACGATATATCCTGAATGTTTTCAAAGGGAGCACGCTGTAACACGGACAAAACCAAGTTCAAGTCCCATGGAGGTAAGGGCTCCTTCCTGGGAGGAGCCAAATGTTGCACACCTTGAATGAAGGTGCGAACCAGAGAATGAGACGCCACAGGGCGCTGACAAAGAATAGCCAGTGCGGACACCTGGCCCTTGATCGTGGCCAGAGCCAGGCGCTGGTCCACACCAGACTGGAGGAAGGCCAACACTCTCGACACCGAGTACGAGCGAGGGGAGAACCCCCTGGACTCACACCAGGCGAAATAAGCCTTCCAGGTATGGTAATAGATTTTACCAGAGGAGGTTTTCCTAGCCTTGACAAGGGTAGGAATGACCTCAGAGGAGAGACCCCTGTCCCTCAGGACCTGGGTCTCAACAGCCAGGCCGTTAAAGCCAGCCACTGTAAAGCAGGATGGAAGATCGGACCCTGAGACAGGAGATCTTCCCGCAGAGGCAGTCGCCACGGAGGCGCCACTGCCAGGTGAACCACGTCGGCGTACCAGGACCGGCGTGGCCAGTCCGGAGCCACCAGAATCACCAGGTGCGGTTCCGAGGCTAACCTGCGGAGGAACCTGGATAGCAACTGAATCAAAGGAAAGGCATACATCAGACGATACTGATGCAACGGGGCCACTAACGCATTTGAGGCGTCCGCCAGTGGATCGCGCGTTCTTGCCAAAAACCTTTCCACCTTTCGGTTTAGCCGAGATTCGAACAGATCCACGTCCGGGGATCCCCACCTCGCACACAGCATTTGGAAGACCTCCGGGTGTAGGGACCATTCCCCCTGGTCCAGGGTCTGGCGGCTCAGATAGTCGGCCTGCCAATTCTCCACACCCGGAATGTGAACTGCTGAGATCGCCGGGACATGAGTCTCGGCCCAAGACAGAATGTCGGTCACCTCCCGGGCCGCCCGAGCACTCCTGGTGCCCCCTTGGTGGTTGATGTAAGCCACCGTGGTAGCATTGTCCGTCTGTACCCGGACAGGGCGGCCCCGCAGACGGTCCGACCACTGGAAAAGACAGAGTTTTAGCGCACGCAATTCCAGCACAGTTATCGGGAGGGAGGACTCCTCCGACCAAGTGCCCTGGGCAGACAAGTTGCCCAGGACTCCACCCCAGCCCGACAGGCTGGCATCCGTGGTAATCACCGTCCACACCAACGGACGGAAGGACTTGCCTTCCGCCACCAATGGGACTGGAGCCACCACAGAAGAGCCAATCTGATCTGACGACTCAAGGAGACCCTCAGATCCAGGGACTGAGGCAGTCTGTCCCACCTGGCCAGGATCTCCGCCTGGAGAGCCCGCGTGTGAAACTGAGCAAAGGGAATCGCCTCGAAAGCCGACACCATCAACCCCAGGCCCTGCATACAGGTCCTGAGTGACGAGAACGGGTTGTCCCTGAGGGACCTGAGCTCATCCGGCAAGGTCCGGAGCTTGTCCTCCGGAAAGAACACCTTGCCTGAGCAGAGTCCAGAATCATTCCCAGATAGGGAAGACAAACCGATGGAGACAACACCGATTTCTGAAGGTTGATGGTCCATCCGAACTCCTGGAGCGACTGTACCGTGGTGGACAGATCACGCACAAGGTCCTGGCTGGCACGTGATCTCAGAAGTAGATCGTCCAGGTAACCCAAGACCGCAATGCCCTGTGCCCTTAGCAGGCCCAGAACTGGCGCCAACACCTTTGTAAAAACCCTTGGTGCCGAAGCGAGACCGAAAGGTAACGCCACAAACTGGTAGTGGTCCTCTGCAATAGCAAACCGAAGGTACCACTGATGACCCTCGAAAATGGGGATGTGCACGTACGCATCTTTTAGATCGAAGCTAGGAACTCCGCTGGACTCAGGGTGGCCACCACCAAATGGATAGACTCCATACGGAACTTTCGAACTCGCACTAAGCGGTTCAGCGCTTTCAGGTCCAGAATAGGACGCACTTTGCCCTCCTTTCTGGGCACAGTGAACAGATTTGAATAAAACCCGCAAAACCTGTCCCGATGAGGCACTGGGACAATCACCCCCCGAGCAAGAAGGTCCTGTACCGCTTGGTGCAGGTCCTGCAGACGCCCCGGAGGCAACTGAAGATTTGAGGGAAAGAATCTGTCCGCCGGCCGGGAAAGGAATTCAATCTTTTACCCCGATCGAATGATTTCCAGAACCCACCTGTCCGAAATCTGGAGCAGCCAAGGTTGGAGGAAACCGCGCAAACGTCCCCCCACCCCTGAAATGGGTGAGGGCGCCCCTTCAGGCAGAGGCGGACTGATCCGCCGAGCCGGTATTGCCTGACTTCTGCTTACCCGCCCAGGGCTTCTTCTGGTTGCCCTGGGCCTTGAAGGGCTTGCCCTTGGATTGGTTCCGAAAGGCACGAAAGGACCCCTGAGTTGATCTAGGCACAGAACCCCGCTTGCCTTGAAAGGACTTGTTCTTCGGGTTCTGGGGCAGCAAAGTGCTCTTGCCCCCCGTGACGCCTTTCACCAGGGTATCCAACGCCTCGCCAAAAAGGCGAGAGCCAGCATAGGGAAAATCAGCAACTGTTTTCCACGAGGACTGGTCAGCTGACCAGCTCTTCAGCCAGATCAGTCGTCGGTTAAGAACCGCGACACTAGACAGGCGTGCTACTAAAGGGGCCTCATTCAAGGCCGCATCACACAAATACATGATTCCTTGGTGAATTTGATCCACCATTTCCAGCCGGGCAGGCGGAACATCATCAGACACGAGGTTGCTCCTAAGCACCTTAGTCCAATCAGCCACCGCCTGAGCCACCAAAAGGGACACTAAAACAGGTTTGAGCAACGAGCCCACCACCGTATAGGAATGGCAGGCTAGAGACTCCAACCCCCGGTCCGTGGGATCCCGGAAAACCGGGGTATCCTCAGAAGGAACCAAGGTAGCCTTGTTTAGCATGGCCACAGTGTGATCCACCTGTGGAGGCACACACCATCGTGATTCCGTAGCCGGCGCAAAGGGATAAAGCAATTTGAACCGACTAGGTACCAGAAATGGACGTTTTAACGTGCGCCACATTTCATTAACAGTGTAATGAAACTCAGCCGGGCAGGGAAAAACCTGCACCGACTTGCGGGTCCTGTGCATCCCAAACGAGGACACAACGCCCGGAGAACTGGGCTCATCCTCCAAATGTAGTGTTTCCTTAACAGAAACAATTAACTCATCCATGGTCGCCCGCTCTTCAGGTGACCCCGGGGAGGAGGTATCAACCCCCTCCACCTCAGCCTCCCCCTCAGACCCCAGCGGGTCTAAGGATGAGCGAGACCCTGAAAAGGGCACGCTCGCCGCAGCAGCCATATCACCATCTGAATCAGAAGAGAGGGACAATCTGGGCCTCTTTTTAGCAGCACGTTCAGCCATCAGCATTTCCATATTTGACACCAAAGTCGCCACTACAGCGGCCAAATCAGGTCTCAGAGGGGCCACAGGAGAACTGGGGACCCCCACCAGAGCTGGGGGGAATTTGCTGTCCTGAGAATCCATTGCTCAAGGTTACAAAACAACAGTGCAAGAAAGTTCGTACTGCCCCTTTAAGATCGCTGCAGAGTGCGCAGCCCACCGCTACAGCTACAGTGACAAAGACCCCCAAACAGGAGAAGAAAAAACTGAGCCAGAAGCGACAATACAGAAAGATATTGAGAGCGATAACCTGCAGAGCCCCGCAGAGTGTTGCCACCGATGTCCTTGCTGCTAGAGTAGGCTGAACTTATAGGCTGCAAGACTCAGGGAAAATGGCTGCCCCATAGGATTGCATGGAAGGCTCCGCCAAAATGGCCACCGGACATGCGGTCGGAACGATTGTTCGGCTACCGCAAAATGGCGGCGGATGGCGCCAAAACAGCATGTAGTATTGCCCATAGAGAAGCCAAACATGCCTGCCCATACCTAAAATGGCGGACCGCGTGGATTTACCCCGCTGCGGCCGCCACACACACAGTCTGCACCCCCAACAAGCACCGAAGTGACACAGGGAAGGGGACCCCCAAAAACATACAGCACCGCAGCGCATGCACAAGCGATCCCCGCAGGGACTGCATCAGGGAGTCACACAGGCACAGACATGGGGAACACACAGCAACACAGGACTGCCACCCCAGACAGAGGCCCCACACAGAAGTACTTACCTGTACCAGATGGCGTGGGGTGCCTCTATGAACGGAAAGCCGCTGTCCTTATCTGTGCCGTTAGCCAGGGACATGACACTGCAGCATCGCAGATGTGTCCTGTGAGGTAGCCACCTCATTGCTGCATCCCTGCTGCGAACAGGGATGGGTCGTTCATAGTGCCAGGACGAACCACAGCTGAACGCTCGATGGCGGGCTGGGGGTCCATCTGACCCTCTGCCCTGGAGAACCAGGGCGGTCAGTCCGAATCCCAGCACCGCATGATCCATCTTCTTCCGAAGAGTCGACTAAAAAGTAAAAGCTGACAAAACAAACAACTAGTAAAGTAAGAAAAAAGTGACATTTTCAAAAGAAAATCAAATAAAAGATTAGATTGGCTGAGACTGTAGCCCCAGCACAGGGAAGCCTAACTACTCCTGACGCTAGGCAGAATGAAACTGAGTTGGGAGTGGTCACTGCAGGGGGGTATTGACCAGATGGGACAGCCCCCATGGGTGTGTATATGCAAATGCCTTTGTTCTTTTGACTAAGTCTTTATGCCTAGCTACTCCTGCGGAGCGGAAGTCAATACCCAACAGTGATGACTTAGAGGTGGCGGCGACTGTCGGAGGACGTAAGAGAAATTGTAAACAGATAATTAAAATCTAACCCAAGTTTCTCATGAGTTTAGGCTCTTAGAAGCACTTTTAGTAGAAAATTGGAAAAATGTATTAACTGTGCAGACGACTCAGTTATCACTATCTTTAGAAACACAAGATTCCAATTAAAGTGGTTGTAAAGGCTAGCCCCCCTCCCAAATACTTACCTAAGTCCCGTATTGAGTCAGCGCTGTGACCCACTTTAGTTCTTTCCCCTCTCGCTGCTCTCACAAGCTTGGATGAGAGCAACAGCAATTGACTCCTGTTGCTGTCAGTCAAATCATGAGAGGAGGGATCAGGGGCGGGGCCAAACTACTCTGCGTGTGTGTCAACAGAAACACACAGTTCGGCTCGGGATAAAGCCCACAAGTGTGCCACCCTAGGAGGTGGCTTCCTTTGGTAGCACACCAATCAGAGGAGGAGCCAAGAGCACCTGCAGGGAACCCAAGAATAGAAGGTGTGAAGCCACTCTGTGCAAAACCATTGTACAGAGCAGGTACGTTTAAATCTTTTTGTTATTTTTTTTAAAATAGCAATTACAATCACTTTAACCAATTGACCTCTGGAAAATGTATCCCCCTTCATAACCAGGCCATTTTTTGCAATACAGCACTGTGTTACTTTAATTGACAATTGCGTGGTCATGCAACACTGTACCCAAATAAAATTTATGTCCTTTTTTCCCAGAAATAGAGCTTTGTTTTGGTGGTATTTGATCACCTCTGTATTTTTATTTTTTGTGCTATTAAGAAAAAAAGACCAACAGTTTTGAAAAAAAAAAAAAACATTTTTTACTTTCTTCTATAAAAACCTATTCATTAAAAAATTGAAAAGAAAAAGAAAATGTGCCTAATATATTTTCTGCTATATATTTTTGGTAAAAAAAAATTCCAATAAGAGTGTAACAGAACCGTGACCCACACTGTGTTTGTGGGCTTCCGTCAGAATACCGCTTTCTCCAGTCTGAACATAGATATCAGATATTCTAGCCACCCCCATACAAAACTAGCCGAGAATAGCTTGTATCGGTCTGGAACCTCTATTGAACAAACTCACACCGAATATACACCACACACGGGTCAGGTGCCTGATTGCATTATCGTATGCAGTATGCACATGAAATTGTACACAGAAAAATAATTAACCTGAGCTATTTACGTAGCCATCTGGACAGACACAATAGGTCAATTATTTAACAATTAACAATGGGACAGACATGCTTGACAGAAAACACATTAAACCTTAATACACAGACAACAGCAGGAGACCACCAGTAACAGACTGTCCATCTCTTACATTGAAGAACATGGAACAGAGAACAATGTGACCAGCTCTTTTAATGAACAAGTTCAGAATCAAACAGGCCAGGAATAGTCTCCGTATATTTCATGAGTTATACAGTATAGTTAATAAATATTACTGTCCAATTTGAAGTAATCCAAACCATATTCTCAGTGTCCATTAAGTAGCTGTCCATCATTTCCTTGGTCACCCTGTGTCCCTAATAGACACAGGGTAACTTAAACATAAGAGGGGCCTAGGGGGCTGAGATAGGGATTTCCCAACCTCTCTAAGGTAAGCTGGGTTCCACAGGCCCCCCCATCACAAAGAGTATAGTGACTGTTTTGTGCAAAAGTTATAGCACTATCGGCCTCCCTCTGTTCTTGTTTCACATATGAAAATCATTGGACACTGAACCGAGTACATGCGCCAGGAGACCTTCTTCCCCTACAACCTAAAGCGTAGGAGAGAAAGAAATACACATCCCTAAGCCTCATAACACTTGGGATCTGGTAAGAGGCCCTTTTGTATAATAGGTGTGGGACACTGATTCACTTCTACTAGGCTGTCACAAGAGGTTCTCCCTGGATTGATCTCTGCTTATATATTCCCTTTATACTGTTTTTTCTGGTAAGAAGCAAACCTGTGAGGTGGTGGGAAACTGTCACATCCTTTGTGGGAATATCGTTTGCTTACTTCAGCACCAGTTTACTTCATTATTTATCACGTTCATCACACCCAGCACATCTGGATATTGAGTTGGAATTTTGGGATTTATCTCATCACTCTTATTTGGACTTTTGAGTTTGTTTGGGACTATTGGCACCACTCTTAATTGGGACAACACCTCATTCACTATTTATATATATTCTTTGTTGGAGTTCATATGTAATATAAGGAAATGTTTACATGTATATGTTTTGAATACCTAATTGTTTATGGTAATTCACCAGACTTTTTTCACATTCACAATTATATTCCAGTACATTGGATCTTTGGTCGCAGCTTAATTTTACACTTATCAGCGCACTTTCATATTTACTAATACAGTAATCAATTCTAAAATATATGCACTGTCACTGTACTAATGACACTGACTGGGAAGGGGTTATACAGCTAGGGCCAACAAAGGCTTAAATGTGTGCCTAGCCAGTGTTTTACTACACTGTGTGTGCTGTTTTTACTAAGGGAAGAGAAGGAATGTTTTCCCTGCTTTGGAGGGACACACATTTCATCCCATCTTGTCAGAACGGCAACCTGCCTTGTTTACCTAGGCAAATCGCAATTCTGACTCTCTGCCTAACGATCGGCAGGTGCCAGAGGACATTGGGTACCGTGAACCCACCGTTTTGCTTCTGCTGTGTGTAATCATACTCCCTGGAAGTGTCTAGGGCGGACCTGAAGCGGTTAAAGCGGTTGTATACCCTGGAAAAGAAAGAAAACAAAAAACCTTCAGAGAATGGCATAGTGTGCTAGTATGCATCGCATACAAGTGCACTATGAAATACTTGCTTTAGAACAAAGCCCCCGCAGGGGTGCCTGGTCACTGCTGAGGGGGTTTCTTCTACCTTCGTTGGCTCCGGCGCTGTGAGTGGCCAGAGCCGCAATTACGTCAGTCCCGCGCATGCGTATAGGAGCTCTCGGTTACAGCAAGAAGCTTAGCGGCTGCATTCAGGGTGAATATCTCCTAAGCAGTGCACATTTAGGAGATATTAATTTTACCTAGAGGTAAGCCTTAATATAGGCTTACCTGTAGGTAAAAATAACAAAGCGGGGTATGCAACAGCTTTAAAGTATAAATAAATGTGTAGCACCCTCCTAGGTAGGTGCTAGTGAGAGAGTATAGTTTTTGGCTCTGTCTGCTTTCCAGAGGGATTGCAGGCAAATCTATATTGCTATTTTGCTTACCAGAGAGCAGGATCTGTTAGTGAGGTCTGCTCATTGTGCTCAGTATGCGATTCATTGTATACAGAGATACTGTACAAAAAGCCAGGAGCACATGTGCTTCTGGGTCTTTGGCTGGAGAGCAGAGGTCATCCTGAGGTCTGGAGGAATGGATGAGAGGAGCTGAACCCAAAGGTCCAGGAGAGCTGACTGAAGGGGAGACACTGGAAACCCTGGAAAAACAGTATTGTGAGTACAGGGACTTGTGTCAAAGGGCCCGACCTGAGGGGGGCCACCCCACGTGTAGGATAGTCAGAGGATGGGTGTCAGCAGTAAAGAGAGAGAGGGAGAGTGTCCTGAAGATAATCAATGGTTCACCAAGTCGTCTTAGCAAAGAGACTTAATTCAAATTTACCTTCAGTGCCAGGGTGAATCAACAACCTGGCTGTGCATGAAGATAGAAGTCATCCAACATTGTGCATAATTAATTTGGAGTATCTGACTATTCCCTTCTCCCATCCCTAATTTATAATAAAACACAAAACAACCAAATACCGCTGGACTGGTTATTGGAGCGAGCCAAGGAGGAAAAGTGAGAAACTTTTCATGTCGAGGTTGCTGTTGGTAACTCAGGGGGACCTGCAGGTGTGAAATCTGACAGTCCTTACAGGGGCAGTGCTACAAATGCAAAACTTTTTTTTGTTTTGGATAAAGTGGAGAGGGATTAGAGAGAAGTGCTGTCTGTGCCCCTGTTGGGGAGATTTGCCCTCTATTTACCCTCTCCATTTTCCCTGTTTATTGTTATCACTGAAAGGGAAAATAAAAGAAAATTCCAAATTTTTGTTGTAACCATAAAAGGAATAGCAGGAAAATCCTCCAAAGAGGACACTAGTTCTGGTGACAACCAGAGATTCCCTTATTTTGGAGGAATTTCCTCTGACTTCCTCTTTTGGCTATGTGACAGGAAGTGAAGGGAAATCTCCCCAAAGGAAGGCAGATGGGGGAAACAAATGGCAGGGTTATAACCCTCCATTACTCTATCCAAAATGAAAAAAAAAATAAGTTTTGCCTTTAAGTTCTAATTTAAACTTTACCAAACAGAGAGGGGATCTGAGGGTGTGCCATGGGCTAAGTTATCCAGTGCTGGTCCTTTTTTAGATTGAATGAGGCTCAGTGTTTTTTAATCCACTTACTGTGAGAGCAGGATGTCATAGACCTGCCCCTTGGGTGGGATATCACCACAGCACCTTGCACTTACAGTATAATGATGCAAAGATTATCGCTGATGTTAGCAATGATAACTGCATCGATAAATAATAGAAGACCAGTAATGGTGAAGAAGAGGACTCTGCACATTATAGACAACCTGAGGACTGTTAAAAAGAAGCATTAAAAAAAAAAAAATACATGCAGGGCTGGGGCTTGTAAAGTGGAGTTGGTCTTCAACATTATAAACAGTAGAACAGTGCAGCGCTCTAAAAATAATAAAACACAATGGAATAAAATCGCAGCTAAAATCGCAGATAAAACACAAAAGCAAAGTCCATCTATAAGAGCCAGATCAAAGGTCGGGTAAGAAGAATCAAAAAAGGTAGTGGGTGTAATAGTCCTTATAAGGTGCAAAGATTCCTAATGAATTCCCGAGGAGCCAGGTGCAGATAGCAGAAGACACACACACTCCCTCCACCTTCCAGAGTGGCCTCTCACCTTATTAAGGTATTACACGGGCATTGTAAACATAGACACATCACCAACTCCAACCTCTTGACGATCCTTCCAGTTATCAATGAAGGAAAACAATCTGTAGTAAGCATGAACCTACACAGCTTCGTACTGCACACTCCTGGATGTCTCTCCGATGACAGGGTATTAAAAGGAAAAAAACGCCAGGATAGTGTAATACTGATTTTTAATATGATTAAAATATCACAAAGTGGCCTCTTACTTGTAAAAGATGGACATCAGGCATATAACAATAGAAAGACCGGGACAGCGGGGCTCGCTCGGTGTCACTCGGTCTCCTCCGTGCCAGCGGGTGACGTCAGACGCTCGACTCCTCTTCCCTCCGCACGCGTATCGCCTCCGTGGGTGGAGGCTTCGTCAGCGATGAAGAGGATTGGTCCAACGTCACCTTATATATAATCCTCCCCTTAATCAGATTGGCCAGTCCTTCTACAGCGTTCCTATGGATACCCTAATGCCGGAACTAGAGGGAAAACCCAGCTCAGACTTCAGACAATCCCGAGTATGGCTATAAACAAGATGAGAGGAAACTTAACCCCTTCTCCACCTTCGGGCAGCTTAATACACTCCCCAAAGCCAATTGTTAACAGGATAAGGATGGATAGCACTCAATTAATGTGCTTAATTAAGAGTTTAAAACATAATACAACAGCGTATGACGCCGTATACCCGTTGGCACGGAAGATACATAAAAAATATATACATCATAAAGATACATGTTAAGAACGATAAAAACTTTAAACATGATAATACAACTATTTAGGACACTGCACATGTAGCTATATAAGTAAAAATAGAGATGAACATAAAAGAATAATTTATCGATCAGAAATAAAACAATTCAAATCAAAATCCGTGTTCAGACCCCGGGGTACGGCAACTTTCATTTCATAAATCCAAAAGGATTCCCTTTTACTTAATTGGCGAATGTAGTTGCCGCCCCTCCAATGCTTTTTAACTTTTTCAATGCCCCAGAATTTCATATCCTTGGGGTCTTTGTTATGGAAGTTTTTGAAATGCTGGTACAGAAAATGGGGGGATTTTCCCTTTCTAATGCACCTAACATGTTCAGCAAGTCTTACTTGGAGGGCTCTTGAGGTCCTACCAACGTACTGTAGTCCACAACTACATTCGATCACATACACAACCCCAGTGGTCGCACAGGTAATAAGGTCATTGATCTTATACTCTCTACCTGTCGCCTGAGCCACGAAATCCTTCCTGCGCTTCACATTCTTTTTCGCAGAACGGCACACAATGCATTTGCCACATGCATAAAAACCTTTCAGGAAAGCGAACAATTTATTATGTGCCTCCACTGGGGGATCTACTACTCCTGGGGCTAAAATATTCCTCAAAGTAGGTGCCCGTTTATAAACAAAACGTGGTCTGGCTGGGAGATGGTCGCATAGCACTCGGTCTTGCATCAGAATGGGCCAATGTTTGTTAAAAATACTTTCAATTTTTTTGTATTGAATATTGTAATCTAAAACAATCCTTACATCACCCTTTGGTGCTTCTCGTTTGGGGCCACTAGTTAACAGCGTATTACGGTCAATCTCTTTGACACTTGAGAGGTCCTTAGATAGTCTCTCTTTATTATAACCTTTCTGTAAAAACCTTTCAGATAAGACATTGGCCTGTTCCATATAGTCAACTTCTGAGGAACAATTGCGTCTTAGCCTGACAAACTGTCCTTTCGGAATGTTACAGAGCCAAGAGGCATGATGGCAGCTGTCGAGAGGGATGTATGCGTTTCTGTCTGTTGGTTTGAAGTGGTTACTAGTCATGAACCCTCTGGTTCCCTTTGAGATGACCAGATCCAGAAAAACTACACTGGTAGTACTAGTGGTCCATGTGAGTACTATGTTTTTGTTATTATTATTTAATTTACTCATAAATGTCTCAAGGTGGTCCATTTCCCCGTTCCACACAAAGAACACGTCATCGATGTACCTTTTATAGCACACCAGTTCGGGGGGACGGTCATGAAACACCACCTCCTCCTCCCAGTGGGCCATAAATAGGTTGGCCACACTGGGAGCGAAACGGGCGCCCATGGCCACACCTCTTTTCTGGAGATAATAGTTATTGCCGTACCAGAAATAATTTCTTGAGAGGCAAAAGAATAAACTACTTAGGAGAAAACTCCTAAGTTTCCTCGGAAGGCTAGATGTTGCAAACGCCCACTTGACTGCTGCCTCTGCTTCTTCATGGTCTATGATAGTATACAGCGAACCTACGTCCGCTGTAACTAAAATAGAATTAGAAGCGCAGGGCACATCTTGCAGAAGCTGGATAATGTGCTTAGTGTCTTTCAAGTAGGCTTCTGTAGACACTACTAATGGTTGAAGGTGCACATCGACAAATTGGCCCAACCGGGATGTCACGGAATCAATACCGTTGACAATCGGTCTTCCCGGTGGGCATTCCCTGTCTTTGTGCACCTTCGGTAGACAATAGATAATCGGAGTTCTACAGAAAAGTGGATCCAAATAAAGTGACTCTTTCTTGTTGAGGACTCCCTTATGTTTGCCTGACTCTATTAATTTGCTCAGTTCCCCTTTGAATTTCAAAGAGGGGTCACTCCTTAATAGTTCATATGTATCGCTATCTGCCAATAAGCGGTTCATCTCCTCTTTATAGTATTCCAGACTCAGTACTACCAGACCTCCACCTTTATCGGCAGGTCTGATCACAATTCCTTTGTTATCTTCAAGAGATTTTATACCTGCTTTAATATATTGTGGGTCCGATATCCTTTTAACCTTCAAACTCTCCAGGTCCTTACAGACCATATTTTTGAAGACATCAATAAATTTATTGTTTTTATTAGGAGGATTGAATACTGATTTATTCCGCAAATTGGAACTGGGCATAACTGTGCTCGATGAACTAGTTAGTGCAGAGGAATCTGTATTAGTTGTGTTCTTAAGGATAGGGTTGGATAAGCAATATTTTTTCACGTTAATTGTCCTAACAAATTTCTGAATATTAACATATGTTTGAAATTTGTTCAGGTTACGTGCTGGAGCAAACTTAAGTCCCTTATCTAGGGTTTTGAGCTCTTCAACTCCCAGAGTTACTCCACTTAAATTATATATCCCTGCCCCTAACGGGATCTTTTTTCTTTGGACCCTCCGGCCTCCTCTTTTTCCTCTCTGTTTCTTTTGGCTGGTTTGTTCCCTGGTGTTTCCTGTATCGGGCCTCTCCACCAGTTGTCCATTTGGTTCAGGGGTGGAGGGGGAGGGGGGGGTAGGCAACTGCCTGTCCCCCCCGATTCCCTAAAAAAGCCCCATTCCCATTACCTTGTGGTTCGCTCAGGGGTTCATACCTATTCTGAGTGGTTACCTGTGAGGGCTGTTGGTAATTAGCTCTATTAGGGTAACCGCCTCTCTGGGCATTAGGTTTCCATCCTTTCCCCCTTCCTCGAGCAGGGACTTGCCACCCTGAGTTTTGGGGGTATTGTACAGGGGGTCTAGGGGAAAAATTATTTTGAGGATAGTCGTTATAATAATAACTATCCTGTCCTCTCCTAGGGGTGTTATTATTCTTCCCCTTACCCCTTTTGCCACCTCTTTTTCCTCCCCTATTACCTGGTCCACTCCTATTATCATATTGATACACAGGGGTGGAAGGTGCTCTCCAATTTCCAGCTTGTGTATTCCTGATTGGAGGAACGGGGGTCGCAGGGGGGGGGTCATCCTGTTGGCCACTCTCTTCCTCTTCCATAGGGACACTCACAAGGGGACTTTTTTGCCACTTAAAAATATCGTTTTTTTGGAAATCCTCCCAATCCCTTAGGAATTTCTTCTTTTTCTTATTCTGGGTATCATTATCCCATTTAATAAGCCTATTCTGAAGGGTCCCAGAACCTTTAATAAACTCTTCTTTATCTTTAAAGGGTTCCAATGCTGATTGAATCTCCTTAATTTGGGCGTCAATAATTTTGAGTTTACGACGTTTCCTCATCAATAAAAATTCTAACAGTTGTTCTCCCTTTTTTAAGAAGAATTCCCTCCACTCACTGAGGGATTCTTCATCTAACAACCCGTCATTGGGTGGGATATCCCACCTCAGACGTCTAGGGATTAATCTGTTCTTGATGTAATATTCAAAGGTGGTAATATCCCACCATATTTTCACCTTCTTCTCTAGTGCATAACCAAGTCTCTTAAATAGGGATGAAACATCTCCTTCTGAACTAGAGGCTGGAGCACTAGAGAAGATATCACCAAGATCAATTTCCCTTTTATCCAGATAGCTGAAAATATCCATGAAGAGCAGCTAATATGAGTAACTGTATAAGCAGAATAAACAAATGGTAAGAAATATCAGCGCTCAACCCTATCAGATAGCAGCTGGACACTAAAAACAGGCACAGAAACAAAACCTGGGTAGCAAAAGTATAAACAGTAGAACAGTGCAGCGCTCTAAAAATAATAAAACACAATGGAATAAAATCGCAGCTAAAATCGCAGATAAAACACAAAAGCAAAGTCCATCTATAAGAGCCAGATCAAAGGTCGGGTAAGAAGAATCAAAAAAGGTAGTGGGTGTAATAGTCCTTATAAGGTGCAAAGATTCCTAATGAATTCCCGAGGAGCCAGGTGCAGATAGCAGAAGACACACACACTCCCTCCACCTTCCAGAGTGGCCTCTCACCTTATTAAGGTATTACACGGGCATTGTAAACATAGACACATCACCAACTCCAACCTCTTGACGATCCTTCCAGTTATCAATGAAGGAAAACAATCTGTAGTAAGCATGAACCTACACAGCTTCGTACTGCACACTCCTGGATGTCTCTCCGATGACAGGGTATTAAAAGGAAAAAAACGCCAGGATAGTGTAATACTGATTTTTAATATGATTAAAATATCACAAAGTGGCCTCTTACTTGTAAAAGATGGACATCAGGCATATAACAATAGAAAGACCGGGACAGCGGGGCTCGCTCGGTGTCACTCGGTCTCCTCCGTGCCAGCGGGTGACGTCAGACGCTCGACTCCTCTTCCCTCCGCACGCGTATCGCCTCCGTGGGTGGAGGCTTCGTCAGCGATGAAGAGGATTGGTCCAACGTCACCTTATATATAATCCTCCCCTTAATCAGATTGGCCAGTCCTTCTACAGCGTTCCTATGGATACCCTAATGCCGGAACTAGAGGGAAAACCCAGCTCAGACTTCAGACAATCCCGAGTATGGCTATAAACAAGATGAGAGGAAACTTAACCCCTTCTCCACCTTCGGGCAGCTTAATACACTCCCCAAAGCCAATTGTTAACAGGATAAGGATGGATAGCACTCAATTAATGTGCTTAATTAAGAGTTTAAAACATAATACAACAGCGTATGACGCCGTATACCCGTTGGCACGGAAGATACATAAAAAATATATACATCATAAAGATACATGTTAAGAACGATAAAAACTTTAAACATGATAATACAACTATTTAGGACACTGCACATGTAGCTATATAAGTAAAAATAGAGATGAACATAAAAGAATAATTTATCGATCAGAAATAAAACAATTCAAATCAAAATCCGTGTTCAGACCCCGGGGTACGGCAACTTTCATTTCATAAATCCAAAAGGATTCCCTTTTACTTAATTGGCGAATGTAGTTGCCGCCCCTCCAATGCTTTTTAACTTTTTCAATGCCCCAGAATTTCATATCCTTGGGGTCTTTGTTATGGAAGTTTTTGAAATGCTGGTACAGAAAATGGGGGGATTTTCCCTTTCTAATGCACCTAACATGTTCAGCAAGTCTTACTTGGAGGGCTCTTGAGGTCCTACCAACGTACTGTAGTCCACAACTACATTCGATCACATACACAACCCCAGTGGTCGCACAGGTAATAAGGTCATTGATCTTATACTCTCTACCTGTCGCCTGAGCCACGAAATCCTTCCTGCGCTTCACATTCTTTTTCGCAGAACGGCACACAATGCATTTGCCACATGCATAAAAACCTTTCAGGAAAGCGAACAATTTATTATGTGCCTCCACTGGGGGATCTACTACTCCTGGGGCTAAAATATTCCTCAAAGTAGGTGCCCGTTTATAAACAAAACGTGGTCTGGCTGGGAGATGGTCGCATAGCACTCGGTCTTGCATCAGAATGGGCCAATGTTTGTTAAAAATACTTTCAATTTTTTTGTATTGAATATTGTAATCTAAAACAATCCTTACATCACCCTTTGGTGCTTCTCGTTTGGGGCCACTAGTTAACAGCGTATTACGGTCAATCTCTTTGACACTTGAGAGGTCCTTAGATAGTCTCTCTTTATTATAACCTTTCTGTAAAAACCTTTCAGATAAGACATTGGCCTGTTCCATATAGTCAACTTCTGAGGAACAATTGCGTCTTAGCCTGACAAACTGTCCTTTCGGAATGTTACAGAGCCAAGAGGCATGATGGCAGCTGTCGAGAGGGATGTATGCGTTTCTGTCTGTTGGTTTGAAGTGGTTACTAGTCATGAACCCTCTGGTTCCCTTTGAGATGACCAGATCCAGAAAAACTACACTGGTAGTACTAGTGGTCCATGTGAGTACTATGTTTTTGTTATTATTATTTAATTTACTCATAAATGTCTCAAGGTGGTCCATTTCCCCGTTCCACACAAAGAACACGTCATCGATGTACCTTTTATAGCACACCAGTTCGGGGGGACGGTCATGAAACACCACCTCCTCCTCCCAGTGGGCCATAAATAGGTTGGCCACACTGGGAGCGAAACGGGCGCCCATGGCCACACCTCTTTTCTGGAGATAATAGTTATTGCCGTACCAGAAATAATTTCTTGAGAGGCAAAAGAATAAACTACTTAGGAGAAAACTCCTAAGTTTCCTCGGAAGGCTAGATGTTGCAAACGCCCACTTGACTGCTGCCTCTGCTTCTTCATGGTCTATGATAGTATACAGCGAACCTACGTCCGCTGTAACTAAAATAGAATTAGAAGCGCAGGGCACATCTTGCAGAAGCTGGATAATGTGCTTAGTGTCTTTCAAGTAGGCTTCTGTAGACACTACTAATGGTTGAAGGTGCACATCGACAAATTGGCCCAACCGGGATGTCACGGAATCAATACCGTTGACAATCGGTCTTCCCGGTGGGCATTCCCTGTCTTTGTGCACCTTCGGTAGACAATAGATAATCGGAGTTCTACAGAAAAGTGGATCCAAATAAAGTGACTCTTTCTTGTTGAGGACTCCCTTATGTTTGCCTGACTCTATTAATTTGCTCAGTTCCCCTTTGAATTTCAAAGAGGGGTCACTCCTTAATAGTTCATATGTATCGCTATCTGCCAATAAGCGGTTCATCTCCTCTTTATAGTATTCCAGACTCAGTACTACCAGACCTCCACCTTTATCGGCAGGTCTGATCACAATTCCTTTGTTATCTTCAAGAGATTTTATACCTGCTTTAATATATTGTGGGTCCGATATCCTTTTAACCTTCAAACTCTCCAGGTCCTTACAGACCATATTTTTGAAGACATCAATAAATTTATTGTTTTTATTAGGAGGATTGAATACTGATTTATTCCGCAAATTGGAACTGGGCATAACTGTGCTCGATGAACTAGTTAGTGCAGAGGAATCTGTATTAGTTGTGTTCTTAAGGATAGGGTTGGATAAGCAATATTTTTTCACGTTAATTGTCCTAACAAATTTCTGAATATTAACATATGTTTGAAATTTGTTCAGGTTACGTGCTGGAGCAAACTTAAGTCCCTTATCTAGGGTTTTGAGCTCTTCAACTCCCAGAGTTACTCCACTTAAATTATATATCCCTGCCCCTAACGGGATCTTTTTTCTTTGGACCCTCCGGCCTCCTCTTTTTCCTCTCTGTTTCTTTTGGCTGGTTTGTTCCCTGGTGTTTCCTGTATCGGGCCTCTCCACCAGTTGTCCATTTGGTTCAGGGGTGGAGGGGGAGGGGGGGGGTAGGCAACTGCCTGTCCCCCCCGATTCCCTAAAAAAGCCCCATTCCCATTACCTTGTGGTTCGCTCAGGGGTTCATACCTATTCTGAGTGGTTACCTGTGAGGGCTGTTGGTAATTAGCTCTATTAGGGTAACCGCCTCTCTGGGCATTAGGTTTCCATCCTTTCCCCCTTCCTCGAGCAGGGACTTGCCACCCTGAGTTTTGGGGGTATTGTACAGGGGGTCTAGGGGAAAAATTATTTTGAGGATAGTCGTTATAATAATAACTATCCTGTCCTCTCCTAGGGGTGTTATTATTCTTCCCCTTACCCCTTTTGCCACCTCTTTTTCCTCCCCTATTACCTGGTCCACTCCTATTATCATATTGATACACAGGGGTGGAAGGTGCTCTCCAATTTCCAGCTTGTGTATTCCTGATTGGAGGAACGGGGGTCGCAGGGGGGGGGTCATCCTGTTGGCCACTCTCTTCCTCTTCCATAGGGACACTCACAAGGGGACTTTTTTGCCACTTAAAAATATCGTTTTTTTGGAAATCCTCCCAATCCCTTAGGAATTTCTTCTTTTTCTTATTCTGGGTATCATTATCCCATTTAATAAGCCTATTCTGAAGGGTCCCAGAACCTTTAATAAACTCTTCTTTATCTTTAAAGGGTTCCAATGCTGATTGAATCTCCTTAATTTGGGCGTCAATAATTTTGAGTTTACGACGTTTCCTCATCAATAAAAATTCTAACAGTTGTTCTCCCTTTTTTAAGAAGAATTCCCTCCACTCACTGAGGGATTCTTCATCTAACAACCCGTCATTGGGTGGGATATCCCACCTCAGACGTCTAGGGATTAATCTGTTCTTGATGTAATATTCAAAGGTGGACCACGTTTTGTACAGAAAGGTTATAATAAAGAGAGACTATCTAAGGACCTCTCAAGTGTCAAAGAGATTGACCGTAATACGCTGTTAACTAGTGGCCCCAAACGAGAAGCACCAAAGGGTGATGTAAGGATTGTTTTAGATTACAATATTCAATACAAAAAAATTGAAAGTATTTTTAACAAACATTGGCCCATTCTGATGCAAGACCGAGTGCTATGCGACCATCTCCCAGCCAGACCACGTTTTGTTTATAAACGGGCACCTACTTTGAGGAATATTTTAGCCCCAGGAGTAGTAGATCCCCCAGTGGAGGCACATAATAAATTGTTCGCTTTCCTGAAAGGTTTTTATGCATGTGGCAAATGCATTGTGTGCCGTTCTGCGAAAAAGAATGTGAAGCGCAGGAAGGATTTCGTGGCTCAGGCGACAGGTAGAGAGTATAAGATCAATGACCTTATTACCTGTGCGACCACTGGGGTTGTGTATGTGATCGAATGTAGTTGTGGACTACAGTACGTTGGTAGGACCTCAAGAGCCCTCCAAGTAAGACTTGCTGAACATGTTAGGTGCATTAGAAAGGGAAAATCCCCCCATTTTCTGTACCAGCATTTCAAAAACTTCCATAACAAAGACCCCAAGGATATGAAATTCTGGGGCATTGAAAAAGTTAAAAAGCATTGGAGGGGCGGCAACTACATTCGCCAATTAAGTAAAAGGGAATCCTTTTGGATTTATGAAATGAAAGTTGCCGTACCCCGGGGTCTGAACACGGATTTTGATTTGAATTGTTTTATTTCTGATCGATAAATTATTCTTTTATGTTCATCTCTATTTTTACTTATATAGCTACATGTGCAGTGTCCTAAATAGTTGTATTATCATGTTTAAAGTTTTTATCGTTCTTAACATGTATCTTTATGATGTATATATTTTTTATGTATCTTCCGTGCCAACGGGTATACGGCGTCATACGCTGTTGTATTATGTTTTAAACTCTTAATTAAGCACATTAATTGAGTGCTATCCATCCTTATCCTGTTAACAATTGGCTTTGGGGAGTGTATTAAGCTGCCCGAAGGTGGAGAAGGGGTTAAGTTTCCTCTCATCTTGTTTATAGCCATACTCGGGATTGTCTGAAGTCTGAGCTGGGTTTTCCCTCTAGTTCCGGCATTAGGGTATCCATAGGAACGCTGTAGAAGGACTGGCCAATCTGATTAAGGGGAGGATTATATATAAGGTGACGTTGGACCAATCCTCTTCATCGCTGACGAAGCCTCCACCCACGGAGGCGATACGCGTGCGGAGGGAAGAGGAGTCGAGCGTCTGACGTCACCCGCTGGCACGGAGGAGACCGAGTGACACCGAGCGAGCCCCGCTGTCCCGGTCTTTCTATTGTTATATGCCTGATGTCCATCTTTTACAAGTAAGAGGCCACTTTGTGATATTTTAATCATATTAAAAATCAGTATTACACTATCCTGGCGTTTTTTTCCTTTTAATACCCTGTCATCGGAGAGACATCCAGGAGTGTGCAGTACGAAGCTGTGTAGGTTCATGCTTACTACAGATTGTTTTCCTTCATTGATAACTGGAAGGATCGTCAAGAGGTTGGAGTTGGTGATGTGTCTATGTTTACAATGCCCGTGTAATACCTTAATAAGGTGAGAGGCCACTCTGGAAGGTGGAGGGAGTGTGTGTGTCTTCTGCTATCTGCACCTGGCTCCTCGGGAATTCATTAGGAATCTTTGCACCTTATAAGGACTATTACACCCACTACCTTTTTTGATTCTTCTTACCCGACCTTTGATCTGGCTCTTATAGATGGACTTTGCTTTTGTGTTTTATCTGCGATTTTAGCTGCGATTTTATTCCATTGTGTTTTATTATTTTTAGAGCGCTGCACTGTTCTACTGTTTATACTTTTGCTACCCAGGTTTTGTTTCTGTGCCTGTTTTTAGTGTCCAGCTGCTATCTGATAGGGTTGAGCGCTGATATTTCTTACCATTTGTTTATTCTGCTTATACAGTTACTCATATTAGCTGCTCTTCATGGATATTTTCAGCTATCTGGATAAAAGGGAAATTGATCTTGGTGATATCTTCTCTAGTGCTCCAGCCTCTAGTTCAGAAGGAGATGTTTCATCCCTATTTAAGAGACTTGGTTATGCACTAGAGAAGAAGGTGAAAATATGGTGGGATATTACCACCTTTGAATATTACATCAAGAACAGATTAATCCCTAGACGTCTGAGGTGGGATATCCCACCCAATGACGGGTTGTTAGATGAAGAATCCCTCAGTGAGTGGAGGGAATTCTTCTTAAAAAAGGGAGAACAACTGTTAGAATTTTTATTGATGAGGAAACGTCGTAAACTCAAAATTATTGACGCCCAAATTAAGGAGATTCAATCAGCATTGGAACCCTTTAAAGATAAAGAAGAGTTTATTAAAGGTTCTGGGACCCTTCAGAATAGGCTTATTAAATGGGATAATGATACCCAGAATAAGAAAAAGAAGAAATTCCTAAGGGATTGGGAGGATTTCCAAAAAAACGATATTTTTAAGTGGCAAAAAAGTCCCCTTGTGAGTGTCCCTATGGAAGAGGAAGAGAGTGGCCAACAGGATGACCCCCCCCCTGCGACCCCCGTTCCTCCAATCAGGAATACACAAGCTGGAAATTGGAGAGCACCTTCCACCCCTGTGTATCAATATGATAATAGGAGTGGACCAGGTAATAGGGGAGGAAAAAGAGGTGGCAAAAGGGGTAAGGGGAAGAATAATAACACCCCTAGGAGAGGACAGGATAGTTATTATTATAACGACTATCCTCAAAATAATTTTTCCCCTAGACCCCCTGTACAATACCCCCAAAACTCAGGGTGGCAAGTCCCTGCTCGAGGAAGGGGGAAAGGATGGAAACCTAATGCCCAGAGAGGCGGTTACCCTAATAGAGCTAATTACCAACAGCCCTCACAGGTAACCACTCAGAATAGGTATGAACCCCTGAGCGAACCACAAGGTAATGGGAATGGGGCTTTTTTAGGGAATCGGGGGGGACAGGCAGTTGCCTACCCCCCCCCTCCCCCTCCACCCCTGAACCAAATGGACAACTGGTGGAGAGGCCCGATACAGGAAACACCAGGGAACAAACCAGCCAAAAGAAACAGAGAGGAAAAAGAGGAGGCCGGAGGGTCCAAAGAAAAAAGATCCCGTTAGGGGCAGGGATATATAATTTAAGTGGAGTAACTCTGGGAGTTGAAGAGCTCAAAACCCTAGATAAGGGACTTAAGTTTGCTCCAGCACGTAACCTGAACAAATTTCAAACATATGTTAATATTCAGAAATTTGTTAGGACAATTAACGTGAAAAAATATTGCTTATCCAACCCTATCCTTAAGAACACAACTAATACAGATTCCTCTGCACTAACTAGTTCATCGAGCACAGTTATGCCCAGTTCCAATTTGCGGAATAAATCAGTATTCAATCCTCCTAATAAAAACAATAAATTTATTGATGTCTTCAAAAATATGGTCTGTAAGGACCTGGAGAGTTTGAAGGTTAAAAGGATATCGGACCCACAATATATTAAAGCAGGTATAAAATCTCTTGAAGATAACAAAGGAATTGTGATCAGACCTGCCGATAAAGGTGGAGGTCTGGTAGTACTGAGTCTGGAATACTATAAAGAGGAGACGAACCGCTTATTGGCAGATAGCGATACATATGAACTATTAAGGAGTGACCCCTCTTTGAAATTCAAAGGGGAACTGAGCAAATTAATAGAGTCAGGCAAACATAAGGGAGTCCTCAACAAGAAAGAGTCACTTTATTTGGATCCACTTTTCTGTAGAACTCCGATTATCTATTGTCTACCGAAGGTGCACAAAGACAGGGAATGCCCACCGGGAAGACCGATTGTCAACGGTATTGATTCCGTGACATCCCGGTTGGGCCAATTTGTCGATGTGCACCTTCAACCATTAGTAGTGTCTACAGAAGCCTACTTGAAAGACACTAAGCACATTATCCAGCTTCTGCAAGATGTGCCCTGCGCTTCTAATTCTATTTTAGTTACAGCGGACGTAGGTTCGCTGTATACTATCATAGACCATGAAGAAGCAGAGGCAGCAGTCAAGTGGGCGTTTGCAACATCTAGCCTTCCGAGGAAACTTAGGAGTTTTCTCCTAAGTAGTTTATTCTTTTGCCTCTCAAGAAATTATTTCTGGTACGGCAATAACTATTATCTCCAGAAAAGAGGTGTGGCCATGGGCGCCCGTTTCGCTCCCAGTGTGGCCAACCTATTTATGGCCCACTGGGAGGAGGAGGTGGTGTTTCATGACCGTCCCCCCGAACTGGTGTGCTATAAAAGGTACATCGATGACGTGTTCTTTGTGTGGAACGGGGAAATGGACCACCTTGAGACATTTATGAGTAAATTAAATAATAATAACAAAAACATAGTACTCACATGGACCACTAGTACTACCAGTGTAGTTTTTCTGGATCTGGTCATCTCAAAGGGAACCAGAGGGTTCATGACTAGTAACCACTTCAAACCAACAGACAGAAACGCATACATCCCTCTCGACAGCTGCCATCATGCCTCTTGGCTCTGTAACATTCCGAAAGGACAGTTTGTCAGGCTAAGACGCAATTGTTCCTCAGAAGTTGACTATATGGAACAGGCCAATGTCTTATCTGAAAGGTTTTTACAGAAAGGTTATAATAAAGAGAGACTATCTAAGGACCTCTCAAGTGTCAAAGAGATTGACCGTAATACGCTGTTAACTAGTGGCCCCAAACGAGAAGCACCAAAGGGTGATGTAAGGATTGTTTTAGATTACAATATTCAATACAAAAAAATTGAAAGTATTTTTAACAAACATTGGCCCATTCTGATGCAAGACCGAGTGCTATGCGACCATCTCCCAGCCAGACCACGTTTTGTTTATAAACGGGCACCTACTTTGAGGAATATTTTAGCCCCAGGAGTAGTAGATCCCCCAGTGGAGGCACATAATAAATTGTTCGCTTTCCTGAAAGGTTTTTATGCATGTGGCAAATGCATTGTGTGCCGTTCTGCGAAAAAGAATGTGAAGCGCAGGAAGGATTTCGTGGCTCAGGCGACAGGTAGAGAGTATAAGATCAATGACCTTATTACCTGTGCGACCACTGGGGTTGTGTATGTGATCGAATGTAGTTGTGGACTACAGTACGTTGGTAGGACCTCAAGAGCCCTCCAAGTAAGACTTGCTGAACATGTTAGGTGCATTAGAAAGGGAAAATCCCCCCATTTTCTGTACCAGCATTTCAAAAACTTCCATAACAAAGACCCCAAGGATATGAAATTCTGGGGCATTGAAAAAGTTAAAAAGCATTGGAGGGGCGGCAACTACATTCGCCAATTAAGTAAAAGGGAATCCTTTTGGATTTATGAAATGAAAGTTGCCGTACCCCGGGGTCTGAACACGGATTTTGATTTGAATTGTTTTATTTCTGATCGATAAATTATTCTTTTATGTTCATCTCTATTTTTACTTATATAGCTACATGTGCAGTGTCCTAAATAGTTGTATTATCATGTTTAAAGTTTTTATCGTTCTTAACATGTATCTTTATGATGTATATATTTTTTATGTATCTTCCGTGCCAACGGGTATACGGCGTCATACGCTGTTGTATTATGTTTTAAACTCTTAATTAAGCACATTAATTGAGTGCTATCCATCCTTATCCTGTTAACAATTGGCTTTGGGGAGTGTATTAAGCTGCCCGAAGGTGGAGAAGGGGTTAAGTTTCCTCTCATCTTGTTTATAGCCATACTCGGGATTGTCTGAAGTCTGAGCTGGGTTTTCCCTCTAGTTCCGGCATTAGGGTATCCATAGGAATGCTGTAGAAGGACTGGCCAATCTGATTAAGGGGAGGATTATATATAAGGTGACGTTGGACCAATCCTCTTCATCGCTGACGAAGCCTCCACCCACGGAGGCGATACGCGTGCGGAGGGAAGAGGAGTCGAGCGTCTGACGTCACCCGCTGGCACGGAGGAGACCGAGTGACACCGAGCGAGCCCCGCTGTCCCGGTCTTTCTATTGTTATATGCCTGATGTCCATCTTTTACAAGTAAGAGGCCACTTTGTGATATTTTAATCATATTAAAAATCAGTATTACACTATCCTGGCGTTTTTTTCCTTTTAATACCCTGTCATCGGAGAGACATCCAGGAGTGTGCAGTACGAAGCTGTGTAGGTTCATGCTTACTACAGATTGTTTTCCTTCATTGATAACTGGAAGGATCGTCAAGAGGTTGGAGTTGGTGATGTGTCTATGTTTACAATGCCCGTGTAATACCTTAATAAGGTGAGAGGCCACTCTGGAAGGTGGAGGGAGTGTGTGTGTCTTCTGCTATCTGCACCTGGCTCCTCGGGAATTCATTAGGAATCTTTGCACCTTATAAGGACTATTACACCCACTACCTTTTTTGATTCTTCTTACCCGACCTTTGATCTGGCTCTTATAGATGGACTTTGCTTTTGTGTTTTATCTGCGATTTTAGCTGCGATTTTATTCCATTGTCTTTTATTATTTTTAGAGCGCTGCACTGTTCTACTGTTTATACTTTTGCTACCCAGGTTTTGTTTCTGTGCCTGTTTTTAGTGTCCAGCTGCTATCTGATAGGGTTGAGCGCTGATATTTCTTACCATTTGTTTATTCTGCTTATACAGTTACTCATATTAGCTGCTCTTCATGGATATTTTCAGCTATCTGGATAAAAGGGAAATTGATCTTGGTGATATCTTCTCTAGTGCTCCAGCCTCTAGTTCAGAAGGAGATGTTTCATCCCTATTTAAGAGACTTGGTTATGCACTAGAGAAGAAGGTGAAAATATGGTGGGATATTACCACCTTTGAATATTACATCAAGAACAGATTAATCCCTAGACGTCTGAGGTGGGATATCCCACCCAATGACGGGTTGTTAGATGAAGAATCCCTCAGTGAGTGGAGGGAATTCTTCTTAAAAAAGGGAGAACAACTGTTAGAATTTTTATTGATGAGGAAACGTCGTAAACTCAAAATTATTGACGCCCAAATTAAGGAGATTCAATCAGCATTGGAACCCTTTAAAGATAAAGAAGAGTTTATTAAAGGTTCTGGGACCCTTCAGAATAGGCTTATTAAATGGGATAATGATACCCAGAATAAGAAAAAGAAGAAATTCCTAAGGGATTGGGAGGATTTCCAAAAAAACAATATTTTTAAGTGGCAAAAAAGTCCCCTTGTGAGTGTCCCTATGGAAGAGGAAGAGAGTGGCCAACAGGATGACCCCCCCCCCTGCGACCCCCGTTCCTCCAATCAGGAATACACAAGCTGGAAATTGGAGAGCACCTTCCACCCCTGTGTATCAATATGATAATAGGAGTGGACCAGGTAATAGGGGAGGAAAAAGAGGTGGCAAAAGGGGTAAGGGGAAGAATAATAACACCCCTAGGAGAGGACAGGATAGTTATTATTATAACGACTATCCTCAAAATAATTTTTCCCCTAGACCCCCTGTACAATACCCCCAAAACTCAGGGTGGCAAGTCCCTGCTCGAGGAAGGGGGAAAGGATGGAAACCTAATGCCCAGAGAGGCGGTTACCCTAATAGAGCTAATTACCAACAGCCCTCACAGGTAACCACTCAGAATAGGTATGAACCCCTGAGCGAACCACAAGGTAATGGGAATGGGGCTTTTTTAGGGAATCGGGGGGGACAGGCAGTTGCCTACCCCCCCCCTCCCCCTCCACCCCTGAACCAAATGGACAACTGGTGGAGAGGCCCGATACAGGAAACACCAGGGAACAAACCAGCCAAAAGAAACAGAGAGGAAAAAGAGGAGGCCGGAGGGTCCAAAGAAAAAAGATCCCGTTAGGGGCAGGGATATATAATTTAAGTGGAGTAACTCTGGGAGTTGAAGAGCTCAAAACCCTAGATAAGGGACTTAAGTTTGCTCCAGCACGTAACCTGAACAAATTTCAAACATATGTTAATATTCAGAAATTTGTTAGGACAATTAACGTGAAAAAATATTGCTTATCCAACCCTATCCTTAAGAACACAACTAATACAGATTCCTCTGCACTAACTAGTTCATCGAGCACAGTTATGCCCAGTTCCAATTTGCGGAATAAATCAGTATTCAATCCTCCTAATAAAAACAATAAATTTATTGATGTCTTCAAAAATATGGTCTGTAAGGACCTGGAGAGTTTGAAGGTTAAAAGGATATCGGACCCACAATATATTAAAGCAGGTATAAAATCTCTTGAAGATAACAAAGGAATTGTGATCAGACCTGCCGATAAAGGTGGAGGTCTGGTAGTACTGAGTCTGGAATACTATAAAGAGGAGATGAACCGCTTATTGGCAGATAGCGATACATATGAACTATTAAGGAGTGACCCCTCTTTGAAATTCAAAGGGGAACTGAGCAAATTAATAGAGTCAGGCAAACATAAGGGAGTCCTCAACAAGAAAGAGTCACTTTATTTGGATCCACTTTTCTGTAGAACTCCGATTATCTATTGTCTACCGAAGGTGCACAAAGACAGGGAATGCCCACCGGGAAGACCGATTGTCAACGGTATTGATTCCGTGACATCCCGGTTGGGCCAATTTGTCGATGTGCACCTTCAACCATTAGTAGTGTCTACAGAAGCCTACTTGAAAGACACTAAGCACATTATCCAGCTTCTGCAAGATGTGCCCTGCGCTTCTAATTCTATTTTAGTTACAGCGGACGTAGGTTCGCTGTATACTATCATAGACCATGAAGAAGCAGAGGCAGCAGTCAAGTGGGCGTTTGCAACATCTAGCCTTCCGAGGAAACTTAGGAGTTTTCTCCTAAGTAGTTTATTCTTTTGCCTCTCAAGAAATTATTTCTGGTACGGCAATAACTATTATCTCCAGAAAAGAGGTGTGGCCATGGGCGCCCGTTTCGCTCCCAGTGTGGCCAACCTATTTATGGCCCACTGGGAGGAGGAGGTGGTGTTTCATGACCGTCCCCCCGAACTGGTGTGCTATAAAAGGTACATCGATGACGTGTTCTTTGTGTGGAACGGGGAAATGGACCACCTTGAGACATTTATGAGTAAATTAAATAATAATAACAAAAACATAGTACTCACATGGACCACTAGTACTACCAGTGTAGTTTTTCTGGATCTGGTCATCTCAAAGGGAACCAGAGGGTTCATGACTAGTAACCACTTCAAACCAACAGACAGAAACGCATACATCCCTCTCGACAGCTGCCATCATGCCTCTTGGCTCTGTAACATTCCGAAAGGACAGTTTGTCAGGCTAAGACGCAATTGTTCCTCAGAAGTTGACTATATGGAACAGGCCAATGTCTTATCTGAAAGGTTTTTACAGAAAGGTTATAATAAAGAGAGACTATCTAAGGACCTCTCAAGTGTCAAAGAGATTGACCGTAATACGCTGTTAACTAGTGGCCCCAAACGAGAAGCACCAAAGGGTGATGTAAGGATTGTTTTAGATTACAATATTCAATACAAAAAAATTGAAAGTATTTTTAACAAACATTGGCCCATTCTGATGCAAGACCGAGTGCTATGCGACCATCTCCCAGCCAGACCACGTTTTGTTTATAAACGGGCACCTACTTTGAGGAATATTTTAGCCCCAGGAGTAGTAGATCCCCCAGTGGAGGCACATAATAAATTGTTCGCTTTCCTGAAAGGTTTTTATGCATGTGGCAAATGCATTGTGTGCCGTTCTGCGAAAAAGAATGTGAAGCGCAGGAAGGATTTCGTGGCTTAGGCGACAGGTAGAGAGTATAAGATCAATGACCTTATTACCTGTGCGACCACTGGGGTTGTGTATGTGATCGAATGTAGTTGTGGACTACAGTACGTTGGTAGGACCTCAAGAGCCCTCCAAGTAAGACTTGCTGAACATGTTAGGTGCATTAGAAAGGGAAAATCCCCCCATTTTCTGTACCAGCATTTCAAAAACTTCCATAACAAAGACCCCAAGGATATGAAATTCTGGGGCATTGAAAAAGTTAAAAAGCATTGGAGGGGCGGCAACTACATTCGCCAATTAAGTAAAAGGGAATCCTTTTGGATTTATGAAATGAAAGTTGCCGTACCCCGGGGTCTGAACACGGATTTTGATTTGAATTGTTTTATTTCTGATCGATAAATTATTCTTTTATGTTCATCTCTATTTTTACTTATATAGCTACATGTGCAGTGTCCTAAATAGTTGTATTATCATGTTTAAAGTTTTTATCGTTCTTAACATGTATCTTTATGATGTATATATTTTTTATGTATCTTCCGTGCCAACGGGTATACGGCGTCATACGCTGTTGTATTATGTTTTAAACTCTTAATTAAGCACATTAATTGAGTGCTATCCATCCTTATCCTGTTAACAATTGGCTTTGGGGAGTGTATTAAGCTGCCCGAAGGTGGAGAAGGGGTTAAGTTTCCTCTCATCTTGTTTATAGCCATACTCGGGATTGTCTGAAGTCTGAGCTGGGTTTTCCCTCTAGTTCCGGCATTAGGGTATCCATAGGAACGCTGTAGAAGGACTGGCCAATCTGATTAAGGGGAGGATTATATATAAGGTGACGTTGGACCAATCCTCTTCATCGCTGACGAAGCCTCCACCCACGGAGGCGATACGCGTGCGGAGGGAAGAGGAGTCGAGCGTCTGACGTCACCCGCTGGCACGGAGGAGACCGAGTGACACCGAGCGAGCCCCGCTGTCCCGGTCTTTCTATTGTTATATGCCTGATGTCCATCTTTTACAAGTAAGAGGCCACTTTGTGATATTTTAATCATATTAAAAATCAGTATTACACTATCCTGGCGTTTTTTTCCTTTTAATACCCTGTCATCGGAGAGACATCCAGGAGTGTGCAGTACGAAGCTGTGTAGGTTCATGCTTACTACAGATTGTTTTCCTTCATTGATAACTGGAAGGATCGTCAAGAGGTTGGAGTTGGTGATGTGTCTATGTTTACAATGCCCGTGTAATACCTTAATAAGGTGAGAGGCCACTCTGGAAGGTGGAGGGAGTGTGTGTGTCTTCTGCTATCTGCACCTGGCTCCTCGGGAATTCATTAGGAATCTTTGCACCTTATAAGGACTATTACACCCACTACCTTTTTTGATTCTTCTTACCCGACCTTTGATCTGGCTCTTATAGATGGACTTTGCTTTTGTGTTTTATCTGCGATTTTAGCTGCGATTTTATTCCATTGTGTTTTATTATTTTTAGAGCGCTGCACTGTTCTACTGTTTATACTTTTGCTACCCAGGTTTTGTTTCTGTGCCTGTTTTTAGTGTCCAGCTGCTATCTGATAGGGTTGAGCGCTGATATTTCTTACCATTTGTTTGGTCTTCAACATTAACCACTTCCCGCCCGCCCTATAGGCAAATGACGGCGGGAATGTGGTTGAGTTATCCTGACCGGACGTCATATGACGGAGGCAGGATAACTCCGCTCTGGGCGCCCCCCGGGGCGCGCAGAGCAGCGATCGGTGATGCGAGGTGTCAGTCTGACACCCTGCATCTCCGATCTCGGTAAAGAGCCTCTGACGGAGGCTCTTTACCATGTGATCAGCCGTGTCCAATCACGGCTGGTCACATAGTAAATAGGAACAGCCGTTGATCGGCTTTCCTTAGTTCGTGCCTGACAGGCACGAGTAAAGGAGCGCCGATCGGCGGCTCCCCTGACAGGGGGGGGGGTCGGCACTGGTAATCAGATCATTGATTACCAGTGCAGACCCTCGGGGGGGGGGATGCCACTAGATCCACCAGGGATGCCCACTATGACCCCAGGGATGCCCACTATGACCCCAGGGATCCCCACTATGGCCACCAGGGATGGCAATCAGGGCTCAGGGAGCCCCCCATTGCCCACCCCATCAGTGCTGCCCACCAGTGCCCTTCCTATCAGTGCTGCCCACAAGTGCCCATCATTGCCATCCTTAAGTGTCGCCCACCAGTGCCCATTATTGCCCACCGGTGCCGCCTATCAGTGCCCATTAGTGCCCATCAGTGCCGCCCGTCAGTGCCGATCAGTGCCGCCCATCAGTGCCCATCAGTGCCCACCAGTGCCGCCTATCAGTGCCATTAGTGCCCGTCAGTGCCACCTATCAGTGCCCGTCAGTGCCACCTATCAGTGCCCATCAATGCCGCCTATCAGTGCCCAGCAGTGCCGCCTATCAGTGCCCACCAATGCTGCATATCAGTGCTACCTATCAGTGCCACATATCAGTGCCTATCAGTGCCGCCTATCAGTGCCGCCTATCAGTGCCACCCCATCAGTGCCACCCCATCAGTGCCACCCCATCAGTGCCTCCTCATCAGTGCCTGTCAGTGCAGTCTCATCAGTGCTCATCAGTGCAGGAAAAAAATTATTTATTTACAAAATTGTATAACATAAACAAATTTATTTATTTTTTTTTAAACTTTTCGGTCTTTTTTTATTTGTTTAGCAAAAAGTAAAAATCGCACAGATGATCAAATACCACCGAAAGAAAGCTCTATTTGTGGGGGGAAAATGACATAAATTTGGTGTAGGTACAGTGTTGCATGACCGCGCAATTGTCATTCAAAATGCAACAGCGCTAAAAGGGGAAAATTGGCCTGGGCGGGAAGGGAGGGAAGTGCCCTGTATTAAAGTGGTTATTAGGGCACAATTGTTACATGCCTATTGTAGATTGTGTAGGTAAATTTAGTTTTGCTCCACTGTAGGCAGAGGAGCATGAGGTAATTGTGTTTAGGAGATAGTGCTTTGCAGGCTGTGGTTTTATTACCTCCCCCTGTCTTGCGGGAACCCTCTGGATATTTCCAGAATATACTGGGTGGGGGGACAGAGGCTGCAGCCTGAATATTTATGGAGTTTCCAGAAATCCCTGGGGAGGCAGGCCCGGAAGGTGGAGAAACAACCCAAAAATATTCAGAAGCCTGGTAGTCTGCGAGCACGAGGGTCCAGCTGTCTGGAGGTGACCCCTGTGCAGGGGTCTGTGACCTGGTAGCAGAAAAGAAAGAGAAGAGAGAGAGAGAGAAGTGGAAAGCTCCAGGATATCACTCAGCCATAGTCTCAGCAAGGCCTAGATGCAGACTTCAAGCCAAGCCAAGAGAAGCTTGTTCAGCCGAAGGCGAGCGCAGTAGCTTACTGGATCCTAGGAGCTATTTAAAGGGACTGAGTGAGCCATCACACCTAAAGTAACAGGGCAGTGCATTACCACACGTGCCTGGGACCTATGGGACAGCTTTGTGCAGTGCAAGACAGCCAGGAGCGCCCCAACATCTATAACTTTGGGTCTAGAGCAGCCAGGTGCCATGCAATACAGCCAGGTGCCTTGCAATACAGCCATTTGCTGTGTCTTCAGCATTACTTTTTGGGACTTTTATCACCTATTACAGCTGCACCATTACTCCCACTGGTGTGCAGCAGAGTTCAGTTTTAAATATAGCAGTCAGAGACTTTAGCAGGTCTCAGTGTCGGCCGGCCTATAGGGGGCACAGGGGCGCAGCCCCCCCCCCCCAAAAAAAAAAAGAAGAAGAAAAAAAAGATTAAAAAAATTGTCTATTTTTAGCCCACTAGGGGCGCCGGACCTAGTGCTGGGTATGGGGGGGGGGTTTGACCCCACCTTCGGCTGGCAGAGGTGACGATTGGCGCTCTTTGGGGGGTCATCGGGGCAACCCCAACACTCCCCACTTTACTGATGTCCGGGCTGTGATTGGTCCAGACTCCAGCCTGGACCAATCACAGGAGGACATGGACCTGGTGACGTGGTGACGTGTGGGGGCGGTGCACCACCCCGGCGTCACGATCACCTTCCGTTCCCGCCCAACGCAGAGAGAGAGAGGAGTCAGACAGGAGAGCTGAGTGAGAGCCGGGTGACTACTTGAGTGAGTCCTCCTGAGTCGGATCAGAACTTCAACTTCGCAATCGGGCCTGGCGATCACAGAAGAAGTGCGTGCGAGTGTGAGTGACCTACCTCCCAGAGTCCAGATCAGACTGAGTCTGCTCCGCAGTCCGCACTCCGCATCATTGCAGCCAGGCCGCAGCAAGCTGGTGGTAACTCAGTCAGTCTGCATTGATGATCATGGGGGCACAGCAAGCTGGTGATCAGTCTGCATTGATGATCATGGGGGCACAGCAAGCTGGTGTGGTCAGTCTGCATTGAAGATCATGGGGCACAGCAAGCTGGTGGTCAGTCTGCATTGATGATCATGGGGGCACAGCAAGCTGGTGTGGTCAGTCTGCATTGATGATCATGGGGGCACAGCAAGCTGGTGGTCATTCTGCAATGTATTGATGATCATGGGGGCACAGCAAGCTGGTGTGGTCAGTCTGCATTGATGATCATGGGGGCACAGCAAGCTGGTGGTCAGTCTGCAATGCTTCGATGATCATGGGGGCACAGCAAGCTGGTGTGGTCAGTCTTCATTGATGATCATGGGGGCACAGCAAGCTGGTGTGGTCAGTCTGCATTGATGATCATGGGGGCACAGCAAGCTGGTGTGGTCAGTCTGCATTGATGATCATGGGGGCACAGCAAGCTGGTGGTCAGTCTGCAATGCATTGATGATCATGGGGGCACAGCAAGCTGGTGGTCAGTCTGCATTGATGATCATAGGGGCACAGCAAGCTGGTGGTCAGTCTGCATTGATGATCATGGGGGCACGTTTTTGGTGGTAAATAACATGACAAAATGTGTATTATTTCAAGGGGTAACTATGAATATTTTTTCAAGGCACTGTTCCTTGATCACTGAAGGCCCCTTTAACACTTGTGTGGCGTCAAAGTCACACTATTTTTTACTGTGTTTTTTTGCCCCAAATTTTTCTTTTTGCGCCCCCCCAAAAAATTTTGAGCACCAGCCGCCACTGGCAGGTCTTAAGCTGTTTGTTTGAAGTTTGTGATTTCTTCTGTTCTATGTAACCCCCAAATCCTATCCAACTTCTCACTAAAAACCAAAACCCCTAGTCTGTTTCTTGAGTCATGGTGCTGTAAGAGGGAAATAGGCCAGAAGTCCAGAGGTTCCTATGGGATTAGAGCTATACTATACTTTCTAGAGGCAAAGAGGTAGCTTTTTCCTTTATAATTATTGCCCAAACATTTTTTTCTCCTCATCAGTTGGAATAAATATCCCCTATAAATGTAATCACAAACTACCACAATAGGGTATGACAAGGAAAAAAGTGATATCCTGTGTAAAAGAGATGATCCTAGCAGAGAGGAGTTAGAGCACCAAAATGTGTGTCTTCAGGCTCCAGTGATGTAACTCAAACCCTATTTATAAGTATATTTACTGCAGCTGTTCTTTTTTCTTCTGTCTGCGTCATTGTGTGAAAAATGAACACAAATCTATAGCTCATTATTAGTTGCTGGACTTTTGTTACAACAAGATAAGTGCTGTGATGTTTTACAGCATTGACTTAGAAAGCATCGACTAAGGAAATTCACAGGGTCATATCTGTGACAGCTGGATGACCTGGCCTATTGCAGAGAAAATAGAATAGTCAATATGCTCTTCTGTATAGATAATATGGATCAGTGATGTGAAAATGTGGCACTCTGAAACAATGCAGAATCTCATCCACAGCTAATAGGGTTTAAAAAAAAATGTTTGTATGTATAGTTTGTATTTATATACTAGCAAAGGTGTGTGTTACAAAGTTGCATAGTGTGCTCATGCTGGGATATATATATTCATGGGGCACTTAAAAAAAAGTAGAATAGCATCAAAAAATTAATTTATTTTAGTAATTGATTTCAAAAAGTGAAACTCCTATATTATATAGATGTGTTACACACAGAGTGATATATTTCAAACATTTCTTTCTTTAATATTGATAATTATGGCTTACAGCTAGTGAAAACCCAGAATTCAGTTTCTCAGCAAATTAGAATTTTACATAAGACCAATAGAAAAAAAGATTTTTAATGCAGAAATGATTGCTTACTGAAAAGTATGTCCATGTACAGTATAGTATGCACTTAATACTTGGTCGGGGCTCCTTTTGCATGAATTACTGCATCAAGGTGGCGTGGCATGGAGGCGATCAGCCTGTGGCACTGCTGAGGTTTCTTTGATAGCTGCCTTCAGCTCATCTGCATTGTTGGGTCTGGTGTCTCTCCTTTTCCTCTTGACAATACCCCACATATTCTCTATGGATTTTAGTTCAGGCGAGTTTGTTCGCCAATCAAGCACAGTGATACTATGATCATTAAACCAGGTATTGGTACTTTTGGCAGTGTTGGCAGGTGTCAAGTCCTGTTGAAAATGAAACCATCATCTCCATAAAGCTGGTCAGCAGAGGGAAGCATGAAGTGCTCTACAATTCCCTGGCAGAGGGCTGTGCTGACTTTGTGACTTTCCTTGACAGTGGACTAACACCAGCAGATGACATGGCTCCCCAAATCATCACTGATCGTGGAAACGTCACACTTGACCTCATGCAACTTGGATTCTGTGTCTCTCCAGTCCTCCAGACTCTGGGACTTTGAATTCCAAATAACATACAAAATTTACTTTCATCCCAAGAGGACCATTGAGCAACGGTCTAGTCCTTTTTCTCCTTAGCCTAGGTAAGATGCTTCTGATGTTGTCTCTGATTCAGGAGTGGCTTGACACAAGGAATGCAATATTTGTAGTCCATGTCCTGGATACGTCTGTGTGTGGTGGCTCTTGAAGCACTAACATCAGCCATAGTCCACTCCTTGTGAATCTCCCCCAAATTCTTGAATGGCCTTTTGCTTCACAATCCTCACAAGGCTGTGGTTATCCATGTTGCTTGTGCACCTTCTCGACCAAACTTTTTCCTTCCACTCAATTTTCCATTAATATACTTGGATACAGCACTCTATGAACAGCCAGCTTCTTTAGCAATGACCTTGTGTGACTTACCCTCCTTGTGGAGGGTGTCAATGAGTGTCTTCTGGACAATTTTTTAAGTCAGCAGTCTTCCCCATGATTGGGTAACCTACTAAACCAGACTGAGAGACCATTTAAAGGCTCAGGAAACCTGTACAGGTGTTTTGCGTTAATTAGCTGATTAGAGTGTGACACCATGATTCTACAAGATTGAACTTTTTCACAATATTCTACATTTCTGAGATACTGAATTTTGTGTTTTCACTAGCTGTAAGCCATAATCATCAAAAAAAATAAAAAAAATGCTTGAAATATATCACTCCGTGTGTAATGAAACTTTATAATATATGAGTTTCACTTTTTGAATAGAATTACTGAAATAAATACATTTTTTGATGATATTCAAATTTTTGAGATGCACCTGTGTATGTGTATGTATATATATATATATATATATATATATATATATATATACAGTATATACAGTATATATATATATATATATATACACAGTATATAAAGTATATATATTACATATTCCACCATTTCAGACTCAGAGAGGTGTTTCCACACATTTATGATCTGTGCCAAATCTACTGGGGTTGTGGCATTACCACTAGGGATGATCGAACTTTTGAAAAGTTCGGTTTGGCCAAAACATCCGAACTTCCCGAATGTTCGGCCCGGATTTCAGAACCCCATTGAAATCAATGGGACCCGAACTTCAGTAATCAAAAAACACCATTTTGAAGCCCTAAAACCCAATAAATGCCCCTAAAAAGGTGCCTATTAATCACACAAAAAAAGTTCTTAAAAATTGTCATTTTTGATAGAGAGCCAATTATTGGAAAATTAAAAACTTTTTAGACCCCCCAGATACTAAATCCAAAGAATTTTTTTTTTTTATTTTTTTTTTTTTTTTCAATAATTGGCTCTCTATCAAAAATGACAATTTTTAAGAACTTTTTTTTGTGTGATTTTGTGTCTGGGGGGTCTAAAAGGTGTACCTGTGAAGTTTCAGCTCTGTAGCATGTCCAAAACCAGAAAAAAAAAAGATCATTTATATTAGTGCAATTATAGATCTGTAATATGGCTTCGCTCTTTTCACACCTTGCCGGTTTGGTAGCAGGCGTTTTTTTTGGGCATTTTTGGGGAGTTTTTGGAGCCAGGCAAAACATCTGAACTTGTGTATAGTGGTATATATACCCATATACACAAGTTCAGATGTTTTTCCTGCCTCAAAAGAACCCCAAAAAAATGCCCAAAAAAACGCTTGCTACTAAACCGGCAAGGTGTGAAAAGCGAGAAGCCAACATCCTGTTCTGTAAGTGTTCTAATACAAACGATCTATTTTTTTATGGTTCTGGACATGCTACAGAGCTGAAACTTCACAGGTACACTTTTTAGACCCCCCAGATACTAAATCCAAATAATTTTTTATTTTTAATAATTGGCTCTCTATCAAAAATGAAAATTTTTAAGAACTTTTTTTGTGTGATTTTGTGTCTGGGGGGGTCTAAAAGGTGTAGCTGTGAAGTTTCAGCTCTGTAGCATGTCCAGAACCATAAAAAAAAACATAATTTGTATTAGTGCAATTATAGATCTGTAATATGGCTTCGCTCTTTTCACACCTTGCCAGTTTAGTAGCAGGCGTTTTTTGGGCATTTTTTGGGGTTCTTTAGAGGCAGGCAAAACATCTGAAGTTGTGTATAGTGGTATATATACCACTATACACAAGTTCAGATGTTTTGCCTGCCTCCAAAAACCCCCAAAAAATGCCTGCAATAACACATCTGGGCGTTTTTTTTTTTTTGACGCTAGTGTTTTTTTGGGCATTTTTTTGGGTTCTTTGGAGGCAGGCAAAACATCTGAACTTGTGTATAGTGGTGTATATACACACATACTTATATGTATATACACACCTAGACATATATAGGTGTGATAGGAGCGTAACTATATTGGTGTTAATTATTTCATTAGTGCAAGTAGTTTTTTCTGCTCCTTTCACACCTATATATGTGCAGGTGTATATATACAGACATGGATGTGTAGATATACCACCTATACACATGTTCAGATGTCATGCCTGACTCCAAACATGTGCTCAAGAAATCACTATAGACGCCTGCAGCCAAAAAGAATGCTGACGGGGGCGAAGCCATATCCCTGCAGCGAAAGTGACTTGAGAGAAACTAGCTTTTCTCTATAGCGGTCACCCTGATATGGAAGGGTTTGGTCACCCTGCCATAGCAGTCACTGTCAGTTCACCCTACACTACATTACGGTCACCCTGATATGGAAGGGTTTGGTCACCCTGCCATAGCAGTCAGTTAATCCTACACTACCTTACGGTCACCCTGACACTTCACACTTTCCCTACAGAAACTACATTTTTGAAGCTAACTAAAGTGTAAAGGAGCACTCTAACTACACTAGATATCCCTTTCCTCACACTAATAAATGCTAAATGACACTTTTAAAGTAAAATTAACAGAACTGCTTCCACTCTCTTCCATGTCCTGTATAACAATGCTAGAAATTTGGCGGGGGCTATCTTATATACTGGGGGGCGTATTCACTAATGATTGGACTATGAACCCCCTAGTCACTCCAATCACATTCCTAGCATTCTCCTGCCCCCTCAATTGGCTTTTGCTAATGGTTCTGGTCCAATCACAAGCTTTTAAAGCCCATTTCCTGAACCATTGCATTTTGGTCGGTTCTGGTTGCCGAATTCCGAACTTTTTGGGCAAAAAGTTCTAAATTCGGCCGAACCTCGAACACCCAATGTTCGGGCCAAACCGATGGTCGACCCGAACCGTTCGATCATCCCTAATTACCACTAGGGACTCACACCTTGCCAGAGTTCGCAGCGTGAACATTACCTACTGTAGACATTTTTAAGGCATTTCTATCAACATTCACAATTAATAAAAAAAATTAAATATTTTTTTTTCAAAGTTATTAATTATGTCACCTGATCAAAATTATGATTGGCGTATGTAAGAAATTAATAATATCTCAGCAGTGCCTCCATTATGTAACAATAGTTAATAATATCTTGCTGTGCCTCCATTATGTCAGAATATTTATACTGCTCTGAATATAACAGTGTCTATTTATATCAATAAGCAAAGATCTGTGAGGAAGGAGAACCTCCACTTATTTCCACAAATCAATATGTAGCGAATTCTTTCTAATTGATTAATTTCTTTTTAAAAGCATATACCAATCTTAGTGAGTACAGTCTACAGTATGGAATATATAAAATATTTATTCACAAGACATGTATTCACAATATATGATCAAACAGGAAGTGACACAAAAAAAATAACTCTACATAAAATACAAACTTCAAACAATCAATGCAATATGATGTTTAGCTCAATAATAAAAGTGAAACAAAAACAAAGTGAAAGCAAAACGAAAGCAAGATTACCATTTCTCCAGGTATAGCATAAACCATAGGTAAGTATTCTATATAAACAGACCACAATTGTCTGCAAATCGCATAGCCGAAAGTCACTTCACTGCAGATGGAGCGAGAATAAGCCATGCAAAACGGAAGACTGAAATCGCAATTAATGCGCTAAATCTGATATTAATAAAAATGTATAAAAACAAAAATCAGCTTTTTAGAGAAAAATCTTCTATGGTTTATACAGCTGGGATTGTAATCTTATTACCCTTAAATATGCAATATAAAACATATAAGGAAGGAAATAAACAATTGTTAAATAAAATCAAATAACATAGCAAGGAATATTTACCACACTTAAGATGGCTGCTAGCTTCAAATGGTTGTTACCAGAGACCTAAGATGGATGACTTCTTAAGATGGTGGCCAATGAGGGAGGAGTTTCGTTTGGCTTCCCTCAAAGTTTCAGATAAATGATGGAGCAAGATGGCGTATGTCTAGATGAGTATATTGAGGGATGTAGTAGCGTGTATATTGCAAGTGTAAGGTGTGTTGTCAGTAGTAATGTGTCCTGTCTCTCATCTGGGTTCTTCCTTGTATATGGTATGAACAAAGGACTATTAAAATTACCATAAGTTAAACCCAGAGGGATGAAACATTATCCCCATTGGTTGGGATATTCTATACCTTAACTGGTGAGGTCATAGTCACACCTCTCCTAATAATTAACCCAATACTTTGTATAATAAAATTAAGGATGATCTCTTTATATTGAAGAATAATCATAAAACACAACATAAAAACTTGTCCATACTCTCAGTACATACATAAATGTCCATCTATATCTCCATCATTCATCTTGGCAATTATTGAATCTGATAAACCATTTATAAAGATAATTATTAATAATACAATATATATATTTATATTGGAAATACTAAATTATCCCAAGACTGCATTTGGTATTTCGTCCAAAGAGGGCAGTATTGTACCTTTCATTAGATTGAAAGATGATCTTTGACCTGTCTGGCTAGTGAAAATCCATTAATTATTTGACCATGCCATAGGCTCTCAGACATTTAGGCTAGGATTAGAAGATCTATAGTGTCTGGCTTGTAGTATTTATAATACCTTAAACACTTAAACACAAACTTCTCTGAAATGAGGTAATTAGTTACACTTATACATGTCTTTACACTTAAAAGAAATGTATTCTAACATTTATATATACATATATATATACACACACACATATATATATATATATATATATATATATATATATATATATATATATATATATATATATATATATATATATATGTATATATATAAAACATCATATACACATTCCACCACATCAACAATAGAATAAGACTTAATTGTTGATATACAGTTTACACATAATATAAGGTATCTTTAACATTTATGTTTTAAATGTCTGATGAAGAACACTGAGCCATTCTCTATTGTTGCAATACTTACAGACAGGCTGACACTACCATTATGTCTTATCTGATAGATATGTCAATGTATCACCTTATTTATGACAAAAGGGATACAAAGACCTCTGTTGAAATTATAAGACCCTATTGTAAGAGAAATTTTGTTTAACAAGTACATATGAACTTTCATTCACCTTCAAACAAGATGGAAGCTATGCTGTTCACAATCTATATAAGACTGAATATACATGGCTTTTTTAATCCATTTTTTTATTATTATTTAATCCCCAATAATCCCGACATATATACAGTGGGTACAGAAATTATTCAGACTCCCTTAAATTTTTCACTCTTTGTTATATTGCAGCCATTTGCTAAAATCATTTAAGTTCATTCTTCTTCCTCATGAATGTACACATAGCACCCCATACTGACAGAAAAACACAGAATTTTTCTTTTTTAATAAATCTGCAACAATGTCAACAATTCTGTGTTTTTCTGTCAGTATGGGGTGCTATGTGTACATTCATGAGGAAGAAGAATGAACTTAAATGATTTTAGCAAATGGCTGCAATATAACAAAGAGTGAAAAATGTAAGGGGGTCTGAATACTTTCCGTACCCACTGTATATATATATATATATATATATATATATATATATATATATATATATATATATATATATATTGTGACAGGAAGTCAGCTAAATCTGGGAATGTAGTCACAGGAAGGAGATACATTTCCACCTGATTGAGAAGTCCATTAATTAATTTAGGGTGTTGGCTACAGAGCTAGCCAGCAGGAAGTTGAAAGGCCTTCACCTGTTCAGAATGAGGGAGTTAAGGCTCTATAATTTGTTCAGAGAAAGTCCTATTGTTTGCTGCCTCCAGAAGCTGCATCCTGAAGCCATGTGGGCTGGGAGCAGGAGGACAGTCAGCGTGTGCCTCCCGACAGGATGTGTGGGCCTGGGAGAAGACCCCCCGGAGTGATGTGTGCCCGGGACGGTAACCAAGAGTGAAGACGTCTCAAAGGTGAGAAGACGAAGTGTTGTTGATGTGAAAGAAAACAAAGGGACATGTTCAATGGACAATGTTTGTGCTGTGTGAAAAGCAAACAAATGGACATTTGAGTGTCTGCTGTAGGATCAGCAGTGTCGGCCCAACAGTAGGTTGGGAAGACTTCTTAGGTAGGTTCCAGCGTGAGAAGGTAGCCGCCCACAGAGGCAAGGATTTATTTTGTTTTATTTTATTTTGATGTTTTTGCTGCATGCACTTGTTTGAAGAATAAACCTGTTGTTTGCAAGCACTTTTGGGCTATTTCTCTGTGAAAACGCACCCCCCAAGGAGTCATCCACACCCGCCACCGAGCTAATCCCTCACATATGGTGGAGGTATGCAGTGGGCATAAGCAGAGATCCCTGCAAGGAAGTGCAAATGTTTGATGAACTTTGTCTGGTGCATGAGATTGCACAATCTATGTGTGCAGGAGAGAAGATCCTGACAGAAAAAAAAAAAAAAACGTGTTTTAAAAAAAAAAAACAGCGGTCTCAACATTTTTGATGAACTTTGTTGTGTCTGGTGCAAGGGACTGCACAAACTGTGTGCGCAGGAAAAGAGATCCTGCAAGAGAGAGAAAAACTACATGTGTTGAAGAGACAGTGGTCTGAAAATTGTTTGCTGGACTGTGAAAAATTTGTTTGTGGAGTTATTGAAGATGGGGCGATCCAAACGCCTGAAAAATGCAAAGATAGATGAAATGAGAGACCGGATTCTATGGATGGAGGGGATGTTACCGTCTGAACCAGCCCCATCCATGCCTAAAGAGAGTCTACTAAAGAGGAAGGTTGTTGTCCCTAGCAACACTGATGAAACTGCTATGGAGACGCAGTGTGCTCAGATGAAAAGTAAACCCAAAATGGGGGAGATGCTGAAACAACGGAGCTTTGCAGCTCAACAAAAGGCTCATCAAGAGAGCATGGCAGGCTGGAAACAGAGACGCCAGCAGCCAATGGAGGCCATCGGTTTGGAGGAAACCGAGTATGTGTGCAGGGCTGAGTTGGATGCCTTGCAACGGAAAATGGAAGAAAAGGAACAAGCCTTGGAATTGCTTAAAATGGAGCATAGAAACTTGCAGGAAATGAATGAACTAATCAAGTCTCATGTGTTACAGTGGGAAGAATCCACTGCTCTTCTTTTGGTCGAGTTGCAAAAATGTCAAGACACTATAAAGGAGAAAGATACCATCCTCATGGAAAAGGAAATTGAAATTCAGACTTTGCAGAAGCAAAGTATGTGTGAAATGTTGGAGTTGCGTAATCAGCTGGAAAAAAGTCTTCAGTGTTTGGAAGTTACAAAAATAGACCTGCAGGAGTCGCAGGAACAGAATGTCGCTCTGAAAACGACATTGTCTCTCAGCGACAACGAGAAAAGTGAAAGAGAGGCTAAATTACTGAGTACTGTGTATGAGCTCACCACTTTGAGCAATGTGGTAGATGAATTACGTGCAGACTGTGAAAGTTGGAAAGGTGAAGCCCAACGTGTCCAGCAGCAGTTAAAGGAGAAAGAAGCCTGTGTGGCAGAATTACATTCTTATTCCCAGATGCTAGCCAATGAGGTGAAGGCTCTTATGCAGGGAAAAGGAGATTGTGAACATAAGAGGGAAAAAGTAGAGGCACAGCTTCTGGAATCGCAAGTCAAGGTGTCAGAAGGTGACCGATTGTGTGCTAAGCTGTCAGAGAAGGCAAACCGACTGCAGGTTGAGTTGGACAATGTTACAAATCAGCTTTCTCAAGCAGACAGCAAATCTAGAGAAATTGCGGAAGATTTTTCTATCTTGGAATCGCAGCTGCAAGACACGCAGGAACTCTTACAGGAAGAGAGGTGTCAAAGGCTGAGTTTTAGCACAAAGCTCAAACAAATGGAAGATGAGAAAAATGGCTTCCTGGAACAATTAAAAGAGGAGGCGGAAGCAAAGAAAAACCTATCAGAGCAAGTCGCAACATTGCAAGCTCAGATAGCGGATATGAAAAAACGCATGGAAGAAAGCGTTGGTTCATTACAGAGTGTTGAAGATGTGAAAAAGAAGTTTGATCAGATGCTTGGTGAAGAGAAGACTGTGTCTGCAAAATATGCAGAAGAACGCGACCGTGCAAAAACGGAGGCGCGTGATAACGAGAGCAAAGCCCTGTTCTTGGCTCGCTCTTTGGAGGAAGTTCTAGAGTGTAAGGCTGAACGAGAAAGTGTTAACAAACAGCTGCGTACAGAAATGGAAGAATTGGTCAGCTCCAAGGATGATGTTGTGAAAAGCGTTCAGGAGCTAGAAAAGTCTAAACGAGCCTTAGAACAGCAAGTAGAAGAGATGAAGATTCCGTTGCAGGAACTGGAAGAGGAATTCCAGGCAACAGAGGATCTGTCCCAAAGAGGGGATAGTGTGCCTGATGCAGTTTTTAAAAGGATCAGTGTTTTGGGGTCTGTCCTGAGTGAGCCTCAGAAATGTGATGACACGTGGCTTGAATCACCCCTTTGGAATAAACCGTTCCTTCAAAAACTTCAAGCATTGGAAAATGTATCATTAGAACTTCAGCAAATAAAGGAGTTGTGTAAGAAATGTGATGATTTCTCAGTTCAGGCTGAAAACCTAGTGGAGAAAACTAAAGCGGAGAAAACTAAAGCAAGTGATATAAATCTGGGAGGAAAAAGCAAACGCCACCTAGTGGAGAAAACTAAGGCTGTTGGTGAAAACGTGAAGCAAATGAATTTCAAGTGCCTTTCAGAGAATATTTCTAAAATGAAACTGGTAAAAGACGGGTGGCAGAAGTTTGATCGTGATCTTGAGATGCATTCCATGTGGAATTCAGATAGAGAAAAAGAACTAGGTGACCTTGAGCGGTCAAATAGTTCAGCAGAAAGTGCATTGAAGAAACCTGTAAAAGAATGTGTTGCAGTTCCATGCTTCTTCACTGATGCAGAGAGGAGGTCTATAATGGATACCACCCAGATCGCTGGGTTCAACTGTGTTGTTGCCTTTGACCCCTATGTTGGTGGAAGGAAAGTTGATGATGTTCTGGTTGGCTTCTTCTGTGAAGAGTTTGGCAAGAAATATAAACTCAATATCAAATCAAATAGTAGGCCTTTACTGCGACTCGCTCAGGAGGGCGAAAAGTTTAAGAAGTTGATGAGTGCAAATGCTTCAGATCTGCCTATGAATATGAAATGTTTGAATGATATTGATATCTCTGGGAAAAGGAACAGGGGTCACTTTGAAGAAATGTGTGACAGCCTGTTGTCTCAATTGGAAAATCCTCTGCACAGCATCTTAGAGCAAGCAAAGCTCAAGAAGGAAGATCATTCCCTTTTACAACAAAAAGTCAATGATTGTGTACAGCTGTATGGAGAGGCAACTCAAGTCACAGAGGGATGTCAAGAGTCCCTACTTGGAACAAAGCTTAGTGAAGCAAAGGTTCTCAAAGTTTTGTGGAAAACATTTATGGATTGCAGAGAGAGGCGTCTTAAGAATGTTGAAGACATTAAGACTAGCCCAATTGAGTTGCCTATGGATCACGGTCCTCCATGGTGGATTGGACAGACGGTTATGAGGGACAAGCTGTCTGACATTTATGAGAAAGCTGTCAATGAAGATGACAGAAACGAGAAGGAGCAAAATGATGCCAAAAATGCAGTTGAAGAATGTGTATATGAGATGAGAGACAAACTGTGTGGCATTTATGAGAAATCCGTCAATGAAGATGACAAAACAGTTTCATCCGGAAGCTTGAGGATAATAGGAGGCTTATCAGTGAGTCAGCAGTGCCTGACACATGCGTGCCTGGAAATATGTGTCCCAACCCTAGGGTTGAAACAAGAGGGGGGGGTATGTGACAGGAAGTCAGCTAAATCTGGGAATGTAGTCACAGGAAGGAGATACATTTCCACCTGATTGAGAAGTCCATTAATTAATTTAGGGTGTTGGCTACAGAGCTAGCCAGCAGGAAGTTGAAAGGCCTTCACCTGTTCAGAATGAGGGAGTTAAGGCTCTATAATTTGTTCAGAGAAAGTCCTATTGTTTGCTGCCTCCAGAAGCTGCATCCTGAAGCCATGTGGGCTGGGAGCAGGAGGACAGTCAGCGTGTGCCTCCCGACAGGATGTGTGGGCCTGGGAGAAGACCCCCCGGAGTGATGTGTGCCCGGGACGGTAACCAAGAGTGAAGACGTCTCAAAGGTGAGAAGACGAAGTGTTGTTGATGTGAAAGAAAACAAAGGGACATGTTCAATGGACAATGTTTGTGCTGTGTGAAAAGCAAACAAATGGACATTTGAGTGTCTGCTGTAGGATCAGCAGTGTCGGCCCAACAGTAGGTTGGGAAGACTTCTTAGGTAGGTTCCAGCGTGAGAAGGTAGCCGCCCACAGAGGCAAGGATTTATTTTGTTTTATTTTATTTTGATGTTTTTGCTGCATGCACTTGTTTGAAGAATAAACCTGTTGTTTGCAAGCACTTTTGGGCTATTTCTCTGTGAAAACGCACCCCCCAAGGAGTCATCCACACCCGCCACCGAGCTAATCCCTCACAATATATATATATTATACACAGCTACTTGATGAATCTCTCAAAAGAGAGTCAACAACAAACTGGGGTTCCCATCAGTAAGACCTTGCAAGAAGGGAAACTGAAAGAGAGTAAAGCTGGATACACACTGTGCAACTTTTGTTGTCAGATTTCCTTTAGATTTACATTTTCTATGTAGTGCAAGGGCCTGCCTGATTGCATACAAATTGAAAGTGTTTAGGTTTGACCTCATATTATTTGGTGTTGGTAAGTCTGAAGGAAAAAGTATAAAGAAAATTGTATAGTGTGTATGGCCCATTAGACATTTACTTTGGCTGTATGGGAGTGGTCTTAGACACACACATTTTTTTTGGGCTTTAATCCCTTTGCACCTAAGGGTAAAACAAATGTTAATGCCTAAGCACAATTTCCCAACTTTTACATGTGTTTTTAAGACAAATTTGGCTTTCATTTGGAGGTAAATGGTAATGGATATCTCCTTATATTTTTAGCAAAGGAAAACTGTTCCTAAAATAGCAAATACATTGTTTTTACATTCATCTGTATATTCCTTGTTACTACCATAGCCTACCACCAAAGAACAACCAAAATACATTTTCCTGCTCCCGACGCTTGCAGTGATATCACATATGTGTATGTTATTTATTGTTTGTACAGCCGATGTGCGCATTTTGCTTTGTTTTTTGTTTTTTTTATCCTACTTAAAAACACTGACACTAACTGACACTAATACTAATTTATTTTCTTTTTAAACCCTGCCCAAAGTATACTGACCATGACCATTGACCATTGACCCTTACTTGACCCAAATACTAACCATGGCACTGACCTGGATCAAGCCTTTATCTAAGTATTTTTCTTTATTTTTTATTATTATTATTCTTTTATTTTTATTTTTTACACAGTTGTTTTTTAATCTCTCTCTGCTTACAATGTACCTTTCCTCTCCATTCACAGAGAGAGAAACACAGGAGCAGACTTCACAGTGATTGATCGCTGTGATAGCCAATCAGAGGCTATCACAGCGATCAGGTGACACGGATCTGGGAGTTCTGGGTCCTGATTGTTTGTTCGGGACCCGGGGCTCCTGATGAGACTGGGTTTTCTGGGAGCACGATGTGCGTCACAAAGACAGTTAAGCATATATGCGGTCCCACGGAAAAAAGCTCAATCCAGTCAGTCCACATCTATGCGTACTGTTGGCAGGAAGAGGTTAAGTTTGCATATGGCTTTGGATGGCTATATCTCTGGATCCTCTGGTCAATTTGACATTCAGTTTTCATTGAAGGTAATCTCTCCACTTTTGCTGAGAAAAATGCTGATCAATGTACATTGCAAAGATTTTAACAAAAGTTGTTGCAGATTCCTTTACGTTTCTGCTCTGAAGAAATAGCTGTTTGTTTGGTTTTGTCAATATGCAAAGTGAATCTGAATGGGAGGGACTTTTTAATTATTAATCTGCTGATGCACTTGCAATGTTCTGATGAGGAAAGTTGCTGTTTCTGCATCCCTTTAGAAGTAATTAACCCTTTGGGAGCATCTCACCAACAATGACATTTTTGTTGCAGGGGATGCCTAAAATCAGATTTGTATCCTAGTGCAGATTTCTGGGAAAATTAGTGAGCCAATCACATAAGCAGGAATTGGTAGTTCTGGAGAAGTTCTATACACTCACTGTGACGGTTCTGTAAACTCTACGTTGCCCTACTGCATTGAATTTTTCAGAAAACGACAGCGCTGCAGACTGAGGCAAGGTAATTATTAATAGGATTCAATTACAATCTGACTTGTGTAGCAATCCTATACGCTATATTATATATTTTTTTTTATTTGCTATTTTTTTCAATGAAAGAAGTGTTGCCCTTAAAACTGTAATGGTTATACCATAGCCAAATTATTACCTGCCTCTTGCCACTTGCCGGGTGTTAATGGTCTTTAGTAAATAAAAGTGGTTATGATGTCATGATGAGAAGCAGAACATAACACTCCATTAAAGCAGCGACTGTCCTCATAATGAATGAATGCCTCACATTTTCTGTCCATTCAGTGGCAAAGCTTGTTTGTACAAAAATAGAAAGGATAAGCCGTCTGATGACCTACATGTATTACATAAGTCTGGTGATGTACTTTTTTATTTTTTTTCACTATTTCAAGATTAAATAAGAGTAGAAAGAAACTTACCAAATTATATAAATAAATCATGGGATCCCTTAATAGTGCAATCCTGATAAACGGCTATTATTTGTTTAGCTCCTAATACACCCCGATGGTCATTGAAAGATGTAATTCCTGAATTAGCAAAATCGCACTGTTCAGTTGCGCTTGACCTGATTTTATGAGTCGACTAAAGCAGATTTTTCTAAAGATACTGTGTGCCAAACAAGAGCTTTTTGTTACTTAATGACAAAATCTTCTCACTTAATCCAGATGCATTCTGCTACATGGAAACTGTTTATTTTTCTGATGTTCAAAGCCTGTATGTGGTCTTTAGGGATGTTGAAAATTGCTGATTATATTGCTGACTTAGTTTGGTCACAAAGCAAAAGTGCATCAGCTCCATCCTGGGGAATGCTATAGATTGATCAGTCCCAATATACTTTAATGAGCTCGTTTAAGTAGAAGCATGAGTCCAGACACATTGCTTTTATTGGGAAATGAAAACAACTGCAGTAGTTTTTAGTTAGCAATACTAAAAAAAGAAACAGCAGTGTATCTTCAGTGAGTACATGTATGGAAATAAAAGAGGTTGCAAACCTCTGAAATGAAAAACAAACAAGGCACATCTTTCTATAGTTTGTACTTACCTTAATCCAAAGCACCTAGTGTGATTTCTGTCTGCTCTCTCATAGCTCTGCTATCTGCATGAAAAGGGGGGTGGACTGGTTGTCCGTACATCCTCCATGTTTTCACTCTCTCGTTGGTTACCAAGTGAGGGATACACAAAAGGCTCCCCCTCGGTGGGTTCTTTAGGCTACACCAGGAATTGAACGGGATCACTAACCCTTGCATATGAGGTAATGCTTTGCCGGAGGCTTGTAACTGATGCTCAGGGACCAGGCAGGAGCCACACAAGGCGGTGTCCCAACTCAAATAGATACACAAATGAGCCACATGTGTGCAGTACCCAGGATAGATGGTTCCTCCTTAAGCTTTTTCGTACGGTGTCCTACACACTTGTACTGATGTATAGCATCCAGAGGGACAGGCTGAGCTATTGCCCACTCTATCAGTCAATGTACCTCTGTTACATCACTCCCAGTAACAGAATGGGGTCCCACTGAGCACATAGCGTGGACCTCATACATGGCCGCTGTAGGCCTGAAGAAGAAGCACCCGTGCTCCAAACACACGCCACTACACCCTCTACTGTTTACACTTGGTGAAGTCACTAGCTGTCAGTCCCATGCCCGCCCGCCAGACCTGGAGCTCTGGACACCACCAGCTCAGCCACGTCTGGAACTGTCACCCACCTACAGCCACGCGGGGCGGATATAGAGAGATACACTGTCACTGATATGCTGTTTTTATCTCAACAATTGTGAGTGCATTACCTTTTAATAAAATGTAATTTACTTACAGTATAATGCTACACTTAGATCGGCAATGCGGTTTTCTCTTGTCTCATGCCTTCCAGAGTCGCTTCACTCTACATAGCTGTCTGCCTATCATGACAGGCATTTTCCTTCAGGACTCCATGTATGGACTTACATAGACTTTAGTGTTTTTTTAAATATAGTTGATCCTTATTTAGTTGATTTATTGAACCACCATTATTGAGGATTGGACTATCAACGTAGCCTTTTCCCTTTTATCCCTATACATCCAAACTAATCTCCCAGCGCTCATCAGTTCTCATGCTTGTCTACACACTTGTACTGATATACACTGTATTGTCAAAAGTATTGGGATGCCTGCCTTTACACGCACATGAACTTTAATGGCATCCCAGTCTAAATCTGTAGGGTTCAAAATTGATTCGACCTACCTTTTCCAGCTATAACATATTCATGCTCCCAACTTTGTGGGAACAGTTTGGGGGTGGCCCCTTCCTGTTCCAACATGACTGCGCACCAGTGCACAAAACAAGGTCCATGAAGACATGAATGAGTGAGTCTGGGGTGGAGGAACTTGACTGGCTTGCACAGAGTCCTGACCTCAACCCGATAGAACACCTTTGGGATGAATTAAAGCTAATACTGTGAGCCAGGCCTTCTCTTCCAACATCAGTACCTGATCTCACAAATGCGCTTCTGGAAGAATGATCAAACCTTCCCATAGACACACTCCTAAACCTTGTGGACAGCTTTCCCAGGGAAGTTGAAGCTGTTAAAGCCGAAAGGGTGAGCTAACTCAATATTGAACCCTAAAGACTAAGACTGGGGTGCCTTTAAAGGTCATGTGCATGTAAAGGCCGGTGTCCCAATACTTTTGCCAATATGGTGTATGTGTTGCATCCAGAGGGACAGGATGAGCCACTGCCCACTCCATCAGTCAGTGTAGCTCTGTTACATCAGACCCAGTAACAGAATGGGGTCCCGCCAAGCACATAGTGCGAACCTCATACGTGCTCTAACCTAACTCTTCTATTTCTATACCAAGTAACCAGGCCAGAGATCTCAGTGATGCTAGTAAACTCCTGGTGACCAACTGAGATGGACAGCTAGGGAGGGAGTCTGGACACTGACCCTCTTGCTACTGGAGAATTTGTCACCTAGCCAGGTACCACACCAATAACTGGTTCCTGTTTTTCCCTGCAATTATTCATGAACCTGTGCCATAGTAATGTTACACATACTCAGTACTGTGGTTAAGGACCCATGTTCTTTAAAAAGTGCCAAATCCTCACATGCACACCTTTGAATAAGTTCAGATTGGGCTCTGAGCAGTTGAATCAACGTTTACTGTAAATATGTATAACATGCAATAATTTTCCATTCAAAACTGAACCTAACTGTGTCTGTCCCAGGTGAAGTCTCTTTGAGAAAAGTTCATACTTGGTGTTGCTCTAACAGAGAAGCCCATGTTTCAGGGTTCTTCCGGCGAATCAGTGAACAACAGTTCCCAGCAAATCAGTAGTGTGGGTTCCCCATGTGTTTCTCCAAGTGTTTCCTGGAGCCTGCTTAGGGTTGCTTAGGATCTGGACCTCTTCCCTTTTATAGGACATGGGAGGGAGACTGGACGCCAGCAAAACCCCTGAACACACTGGGGAAAGGCGGCAAAACATTAACCCTTTCCCCCTGACCTGGGGACCCGGATGCTAGCTAAATACACCTGCCTATATGCATGGCTCACTTCTGACAGTCTATGTTGACACCAAACAATATCAGGAGACGGCCCTGCATGCCTCCAGCACACAGCAGATGATTACCAGTCTCAGCTGTGCATGTTTATCCTTGAAGCTGTGTAGAGGTAGTGTGTTCATTCCTTCTACTTAGATCTCAGATTACACTCAGTACTCTGATCTATGGTGTGTAGTGAGTGACATCAAATCCCCACCCCCTGCCTTCTGAAGCTCAGAAATTCTGCAAATTCTGGACTTTGAACAGATGTAGAAAAGAAAAGACTGCAAAATGGGTACAACTTATGTAGTAGGATTTATTTACTCTCTGTGTATCAGGTGGTCATTTCACTGGGTATATGTAAGGGTTTACAACCACTTTAATTTTGTAGCCAGGGAATGTATGCCAGCTCAAGGCAATGGGGTTAATTTACTAAAGGCAAATAGGCTGTTCACTTTGCAAGATAAATTTCCCCACATCCTAGTGAATGAGGTGAAGCTCTGCTGACTTCCATAATCCAATCATGTAAAAGCAAATATGTTCTTTTTTTTTTTTTTTTTCTTGCACATGATTGGGTATTCTTTGCAAAGTAAAACTTCACCAAATTCACTTAGCTCTTGGACAAATTCCCTTGCAAAGTGCAACTGCTCATGTAAAGTGAACAGCCTGATTGCCTCTAGTAAATCAACCTAATGTGTGTAACAGAGAGGTATGAGCCACTGAGGTTGATTTACTAAATTGTGAATTTTCACCCAATAAATTGTGGCTGTGTTCCCTTTAAATACGGTACCTAATTGTGTACAGATGAAATTAATAAGCAGGGATTTGCTTTTCTTAATATCGTATAACTAATATGAATCTTCATTTAAATTGCTTAGTAAAGATTTGCAACTCCTTTAGTAAATAAGCCTTACTATGTAAAATATAGAGGTATAAGGCGCTGCATGTAATAAGCATGTAAAGAAGAACACTGTGAGTGTAACTGATATGTATGAGGCAGTCTATGTGTTATAGAGGTATGTATGTGGTACTGCATGTAATGGAGAGGAATGAGGCACTGTGTGTATTAAAGTGGAATGTAACACTGCATGTAGTAAAGAGAGGCATTAACCAAGTAATAGATAAGGATGAGACATTGGACAAGGATGAGACATTGTTTGCAGTGGAAAGGGCTGAGGCCTCTGATTGGTGGATACTCTGTGTACTAGAGAGCACATGCATTGGGAGTAGAGCTGTGAGAGCTTCTGCAAAAAGTCTATAAGTATCTATGTCCCCATACTAAGTTTATTATACCATATAATATAAATATGAGACTTTATAGATACATTGTAATAGTGCAAATTCACAAACAGTACATGCATTTTATCCAGATTATTCATATTACGGTAACACTTCATAAATCATAAAAGCCATATTGTAACACTTTTCTGTTTACTAGACATACATATAAGTTTATCGTTGTTTCAATACCAATATTTAAAGTGTCATCAATATTAAGGATGTTCTAAATTTGCCTCTGATTGATTTGTGGAATAGAACTGATCAAAAGTTTCGGAAGTTGCAAATGGTAATGCAAACGTTATTGAATTCAAAGGGAACTGAATCTTGAAATTAATTTCTGTCCATATTCAAGGCTAATAGGCAAAGAATTATCAAACAAAGGACATGATGAGCCGGGCACTGCCAGGGGAGACATATACCAATGCAAAAACAATTTAAAAAGGAAGCAGCAATTTTAATAATGCCTAAAGTAAAATATTGAAATGCAAAATTCCTTTAAACAACATGCCTGGAGGATGACTCAAAGGATAAATTCACCTTTGGGGTGATGCATACTAGCACATTATGCATTTACTTTGCAGGGAAGAAAAAAAGAAAAACATTTTTGAGGAGTTTACTTCCTCTTTAACCACTTGCCGACCGCCGCAAGTAGATTTACTGCGGCGGTCAGTCCTTCACAGGCATTAATTAACGTCACTAGCCTGGGAGGGTCTGGGGAGCGAGCGCGCGCCACCGGAGGCACGCTCCTGCTCGGTCACGGACCCCCCCGCGCGTGTGACCGGCGGACCCGATGTCCGCCAGTCACTCGGCGATCGTCGGGGAGAGGGAGAAAGTCAGGCGGCTTGTGTAAACAAGCCACCTGTCATTCTCCTCGGTGTAAAAACACTGATCACACGGTTCTACTATGTAGAACCGTTGATCAGTGTCCTTACACCTCAAGTCACAGCCAATCACAGTAAGAATCACGCCCCTACGGACACACACAGCCCCTCCCTCTCAAATAAAGTTAACCCCTTCGCTACCAGTGTATTTTTACAGTAACAGTGCATATTTATAGCACTGATTACTGTAGAAATGTCACTGGTAACCCCAAAAGTGTCAAAAATGTCAGTCAAGGGTCCGATCTGTCCGCCCCAATGTCACAGTACCGAAAAAAAAATCGCAGATCGCCGCCATTACGCGTTACGCGTTAAAAAATAAAACAACAAAAATTACAAAAATCTTTCCCTTTATTAGTAAACGCGATAACTTTTGCGCAAACCAATAAAAATACGCTTTTTGCGATTTTTTTTACCAAACATATGTATCATAAAACAAATTGGCCGAAAATGTTAAAAATTTTGGTTTTTACATTTTTTTTTGGGGAATTTCATATAAAAAAATGTGAAAAATATTGTTATTTTTGCAAAATGTACGCTCTTTTTTTGTTTATAGCGCAAAAAGTAAAAAGCGCACAGGTGATCAAATACCACCAAAAGAAAGCTCTGTCTGTGGGAAAAAAGGACGTCAAATTTGTTTAGGTACAGCGTCGCACGACCGCGCAATTGTCCGTTAAAGTCACGCAGTGCCGAATCGCAAAATACCCCCTGGTCGTTTAGCAGCCAAATCCTCCGGGGCTTAAGTGGTAATATAGGCAGTTTAAGTACCTGAATTTAACTTAGTATACGCCTATTGTGTCGGATCCCTATCCTATCTGCTCTATTCTGTTTCCCCGCAGTGACATCCCACACTCAGCTGACTCCCGGTGCTCCCCGGATACTGCAGGACTATGTCGCCGCCAAAAAAAGCTTCTGAATCCGCCGCTAAGCTAGAAAAATATCGCTGCCAGGACAAGAAGGCCCTCTCCCAAGATGGCGCCGAGTCGAGTCAGTAGGCGGGCGTGGGGGCGGGGGCTGACACAGCCGTAGTGCTGGAGGCAATCTCAGCATGTCAGGTGACCCTGACTTCTAAAATCAAGGAGGTAAAAGTGGACATATCGCTAATAAGACAGGACATGCAAAAACTAAGGGAGAGGGTCACTGAAACAGAACAACGTATCAGTAATGTTGAGGACTCCCTTCCCCCCCTGAAAAACCTCTACTGACAGGCTCCAGTTGCAAGTGAACCAAATCCTGCAGAAACAGGACGATATGGAAAATCGACTGCGTCGCTGTAATCTGCGGTTTATTGGACTGCCTGAGGGGGCTGAGAGCAGAGACCCTTCTACTTACTTGGAACAGCTCTTGATACAAACCTATGGGCGGGAGTCCTTTTCATCCACATTTGTGGTGGAGGGCCGCCCGACGCCACAGGGAGCCCCTCCACGCACCTTTATAACCAAGTTCTTAAATTATAAGGACAGAGACGCAATCCTACGTTTGGCCAGAGAAAAGGGGAACATCATGCTGGGGAACGGCAGGGTAGCCATTTTTCTGGATTTCTCTGTGGATGTCCAGAGGCAACGCAAGGGATTCCTTGAGGCCAAAAGGAGATTGAAAGATAAGCACATTAAATACGCCATGATGTTTCCCACATGCCTCCGGTTTGAAGTTGAAGACCGCACACTTTTTTGACGACCTTGACGCAGTAATATCCTGGCTGGAGCACCTCGAGACTCGCGGATGGTTTGGCTCCCTGCCACTACTCGCCTTGGGCCACTGTTGTTCACCTGGCTTTTGTTCCTCAACCACTTGCCATGCTTGAACTCTCCCCCCCCCTTTTTTTTGTTCTTTTGCATGCTATTCTGCAGGGTCCTCTGTCATCACCTACCCTTTGCTAGTGGACTGAATCTGCATGCCTGGTTGCCATAGGGGCCCTGGATCCTGAAAAGTATGCCGCCTGTGCCTCCTGCCCCCCCCCCCCTTTCTTTTTTTTTCTTCTCACCAGCCAGGGGGACCTGTCATGGATTTCCTCCAACGGAGGGCTATGGTTTCTCTGTGGCCCACACTACTGATTGGGCTGCATTTACTATCCGGCATCGCCGCCCAGCGATTTTTCGCTCCCGACACCTGCCTAGGGCAGGTGCGTTATCCCTTTACTTTTTTCTCCTTTTTATATGGCTGGTTGTCAATACTTATGTTTAATTCAATGCAATACAGGGACTTTTTTTCAGGGTTATTTGGGTTTTTATGCCTGCACGAGTTGGGGTTGGTGCAGGGCGGGGAGGGGGGACATAGCTGATAGGACTGTGTGGGTAGTTTTTATGTGCAAGGACAGGACTGGAGTGCAACTTGGGGTGCAGAGACAATGTGGGGCAACTCATTATGATTTCTTCACTAATGTACAATGTCTGTTTTTACTCTTTAATGTGAACTGTTGTGGAGTCCTGGCCGAGATCCCGGAACTATGGAGGCCTAATTATTGTGACTGCAATTATCACTCAAACGCCCCTGGATTGGCTGGATGTACCATTCAGCCCATACTTCACATTCTAGGGGGGTTACAGTGCTGGTGGCCAAGTCAATTCACTTTCAGCTCCTGGGATCTCGGGTTGACTCTCAGGGTAGATTTGTGTTTTTACATGTTCTGTTTTTTTGGGGAAGCCCTATTGATAATGGCCTTTTATGTACCTCCCCCTTTTCTATTTTTATTGTCACCTATATGTCTCAGTTTCCGGCTCTGCCGGCGATATGGCTGGGGGATTTTAATAATGTATTGAACCCTGCCTTGGACAGACTGCAAACGAACCCCCAGGTGCAGCCGCCCGCTACCTGTACCAGGTTTGCCTGCTTAATGGGGGACATGGGTATAGTGGACATGTGGAGGGCTAAATTTCCCCTGCAACAGACCTTTTCGTGTTTTTCACCCACGCATCACTCCATGTCTCGAATTGACCTCATTGTGGTATCCAAGATCCTGACCCATAGACTGGTATCGGTGGGATTCTCTCCTAGGACCCTATCTGACCATAGCCCTTATTGGGTGACGCTAGGGTTGCACCATGATAGGCCTCCTCCGGCTTGGCGTCTTAAACCGGCGTGGCTCTCCTTATTGTCTGAGGAGACTGCGTTGGATGGTAGCTGGAGTCAATTTTATGCGGACAATGAGGGCATGGCCTCCCAGCTGGCAGTCTGGGAGGCGTTTAAACTGCATGCCAGAGCCACCTTGACATCCCAGATCAAGCGTCTCAAAGCCAAATCCGGGGAGACTTAAGCTTGCGCGATTGCCAGCCTCTCATCAGCTGAAAGTGCTTATATGACAGACCCTACCCCTATTACTGCCTCACAGCTCAAACTGCAGTCGAGGGTGGTTACCCAGCTGAATTATGAATGGGCCAAAACGAAACAGTTTTTTCAAAAACAGCACCTCTTTGAGCACGGGGAGAGAGCGGGCAGATTATTAGCATACTTAGTGCACTGTGAAGACAGACCACCGGTGGTCATCACCCTGCGGACCACCTTAGGTACTTCTGTGATAGACCCTTGGGAGGTGACGGCACAGTTTAGGTCATTCTTTAGTCGGTTATACACCTCCAGAGCTCCGTCCGACCACACCGACATGCAGGCATTTTAATAACACTATTGACTTTCCCAAGCTGTCTGACAAACAGGTAGCGCTCCTAGAGGCGCCACTTACTGAGGATGAAATTGCGGAGGCTGTGTACAGGTTTCCCAGATCAAAATCCCCAGGTTTGGATGGACTCCCTATTGAATTTTATGCACATTACTCCGATTTCCTCATCCTGAAGTTACTTGCTCTGTTTAACTCCATGTTTGAGAAATCCACACTCCCCCCATCTATGAGGGCTGCTCTGATAGTACTGATCCCCAAGCCGGGTAAGGATCCCCACCTGCTGGAGTCTTATTGCCCCATATCCCTTTTACAGGTTGATTTGAAAAATTCTCTCCATCCATCTTAATCAGGTAATATTATCACTGATCCATACAGACCGGTCTGGTTTCATGTCGGCAGGAATACCTCCTTTAACCTCCACAGGCTATTCATGAATTTACAAGCTAATCATGAAAACTCTGGCAGAAGAGTGGTGGTGACACTGGACATGGCCAAAGCCTTTGACTCGGTGGAGTGGTGCTTCCTCTGGAAATGCTTAGAGACTTACGGCTTTGGACCTAACTTTATCAAGTGGGTGCAGCTGTTGTACAGTGCAACGATGGCGAAGGTGCTGGCGAATGGCTGGACTTCCGCAGAATTCCCTCTTACCAGGGGAACAAGGCAGGGGTGCCCTCTCTCTCCCCTGCTCTATGCTCTGGCGGGTGAACCATTGGCGATAGCTATTAGGGCCCATCCCGAAATACATGGGTTGCGAATGGGATCATTGACGGAAAAGATTAGCCTGTATGCGGATGATACGCTACTATATCTAGCGGACTCTGGGGAATCACTGGTCACGGCCATCTCTCTCATAGAGCGGTATGGGAAGTTTTCTGGTTTGCAAATTAACTGGGATAAGTCACAGGTTCTCCACTGTGCCCCCTGTTGCTTTACCCCTCCAGCGGGTCAACCGAATAAAGTACTTGGGGGTCCTTATAACGGCGAATCCCGGGACTACATTTTGGACAACATCCAACCCCTCTTTACTCTCATTAAATCCAAAACTCAAGTTGTTCTAAATTGCCCTTGGGGGTAATGGGCAGGGTGAATCTCATTAAGATGGTCCTATTACCCAAGGTCCTATATGTTCTGTGGCATTCCCCGTTATATCTGCCTTTAAAATACTTTAAACAAATGGAATCTCTCCTTAAAGCATTTGTTTGGTGATATAGCAGGCATAAAATTTAGTGGCGAAAACTTAAAAACCCCTTGAATCTGGGAGGAGTGGCACTGCCGGACTTTAAAGAGGAAGTAAACCCTCCTCTGCAAGTTGTACCTATAGGTAAGCCTATGATAAGGCTTACCTATAGGTACTGTAAATATCTCCTAAACATGCACCGTTTAGGAGATATTTACCTTACATGCAGCCAGTGAAGTCTCTGGCGCATGCGCTCTGAAGGAACGGCCGCTGGTGCCGTTCCTTCAGAGCCCCGTGCCATGACCCTCGGCTCCCGTGCGCGGGAGTGACGTCACCGCGGCTCCGGCCAATCAGATGGCCGGATGCCGCAATACCGGAAGACGGGCGACTGAACATGTCGCCCATCATAGAGGTGAGCGGGCGGCACGACGGGGGCTCGTTATAAGGTAAGTATTGCATAATGAGCTAGTATGCGATGCATACTAGCTCATTATGAGTTTCTCTTTCAGGGTGAAAAAGAAAAAAAAAAAAATTGAGTTTACAACCTCTTTAACCTATACTACCTGGTAGCCCAGCTGTCCACACATATATACATATTTATACATATTTATACAATCTTTGATCGTCATTCAGGTTCTTCGTTGAATTTCTTCCCTTTTTTTTGAAAAATATATATATTTTTTTTTATATGAAGCTTATTTACATGCATTTGCACACATACTTATATATTAATTTCCATTCATTTTTTATTTTATCATACACTTTTCACAAGGTCACTTGTATGAATTATTGATTCATTAATATATTCATTGTTGGGCTTTAATTAATTATATTTTTTTCAATTTTTCTAATTTTTCTTAGGTACCTAATTTTTTTACATTTTTAGTATTCACAAAAACAATTAAGAGTATCAATTCACTCATTTTTTCATTCATTCATCTCTTCATTTTTCCCTCCCTTCATTTAATTATTATCTTTATATGTCATTCTATATTCAACAAGTCCGTTGAAATTTTTGCACAAGACTATAAGGGTGAACATGACTTTGAACACAATTTTAATAGCTTTTGACAAACTTGCAATATATCTTTTTGTGATTGTCAAGTTTATTGAGTCATTTGATTGTACAAAGTTTTCTCCTTAGTTTGGAGGACTCTGTAAATTATTTGTCTTTTATTATATAGGTTGAAGGTGTTTTGACACGCATCTGTGGGCACTTTTGCGTTAATTTAATTCAAGGTGTGTTCAACCATAATGCAATTGATACCAGCTGATATTTTGCCTACAAATGCTAGTCCTTCACCGATATTCCATTGTGTGGTTATGAGTAAGCGATCCTCTGTATCGTGAAACACGTCAACCTGTCGCATGTCCTTTGATGCACTGTCTGTATGAATTTGTTCATGAGGAATAAAGGATATTTCTGATTTCATCTAAATCTGAGTGTGGTCCAATTTCCTTGGTTTGAGCCCAGCTGTCCCAATTGTTCCACATTGATAAAACGGATAGTACTTGCTTTCTTACCCTATTGTGCCCTAAATGGTCCCTATCCGACTGCTGACCCTCTGACTGTTATCTTAAGAGGTGTGGGTGGATCGGAGGCTAGGGGTGACCCGGGTTCTTTACTAGATCACTACAGCTGAATTTGGGAGGTAGTGATGGACAGAATGAAATACTCCCCGATACACACTCATACCCCCTTGTGGCATAACACGACCCTCACGTAATTTTGCTCCCTACCAGACTCTACAATGTGGAGTACTAGAGGTGTCTACTATCTGCCCCATCTCCTGGTGGGAAACACTATTGGTTCCTTTGATGCCCTGAGAGAGGCCTTCTCCCTGCCTAGTCACATGCTATTCAGATATTACCAGGTCAAACATGCCTTTCGGGCTCAATTCCCCTCTGCCCTGCCACAGATAGAATCTCTCCCTATACTGGAAATGGTCAGGGGCACTGACCCCTGGCATCTAATATCTATGTTCTACACTGAACTGCACATACCCTCCTCCACCATAATTGCTTATACCATCAAGGCTTGCTGGGACTCAGATTTCAATGGTTTGGAGGATGAGGAGTGAGATGGGGCCCTGGAATCCTGCCAAAAGGTGTCCCCTAAAATATCTGATTGCCTCACCCAGTTATTTCTAGTCCACCACTCTTATCTTACCCCTCTCAGGCTGGCACCGCTCAGCCCCTGGTACGTTCTTCCACTTGATTTGGCGGTGCCCTATGGTTCAGGGATACTGGCAACAAATCGTGTCCTTCCTCCATGATAAAATTGGGTCTCCCCTGCAACTGGATCCTAAGCAGTGTCTCCTGGGGATATACCCAGACGAAGATATGGATAAGTTCCTTAAGATCTTTTTACAGTCAGGAGACGCTGTTTATGGCACAGAAACAAATTGCTAGAAAATGGATGAGGGACCGTCCTCCCAATTTCAGTATGTGGATGAAAGAGGTTAACAATGTGCTCCTGTATCATCAACTTTTGTATAAACATAGGGGTTGCCCCACTAGATTCAACAAAATCTGGGATAAATGGTTTAATGTCCAGATATGTGTACTCAGTAAGGGTTGTATATTCTGCGCCTGGTATTTTCTTGTTTGCTGATGTCATAATACTGCACTTCATGTACTGCTTGTTGATCCTGCACCATGTACTGTCTCACGTACACGCACTATAAGTCCCGGTTCACACTACCGCGACTTGTGAGGCGACGGGTCAGCCTGACAAGTCACGGTCCATTCTGTGCTACAGGAACCGTTCTAATAGGAGTGACACAAGTCGCTCCGACTTAGAAAATAGTTCCTGTACTACTTCGGGGCGACATCGGAGCGACTTGCATTTACTTCCATTATGTGAAGTCCATGCAAGTCGCGCCGGCACCTACTGTACTTGCACAGTCTTTGTTAATTTGTTGTTCTGTCTTGAAATCTTTAATAAACCTCACTGTTGTTTAAAAAAAAAAAAAATCTCAGGACTGTATGGACAGAAGTAAAAATTCCTTGTCATGTAAAACAGTTCCCATATATGAATATATGAATTAATCTGTGTATTTAGCTGTTTGAGTTCAGCTTTAAAGTGTAGCTAAAACCTCTTTCAGTTGGTTTGAGACATTTGGTATTGATAGGCACAGCAGTTAGATAATCATCTTTGCACCCAGCATCCAGGAAAACCCTGCAGCTCCGCTAAAGTCAGGAAGTCACTTCAGCTTGCCATAATTCTTAGAGCACTTCAACAATACCTATTATTCTTCAAGATCCTCGAATACTCTTGGGAGGGGCTGGGCGTCTTGTCACATTATTCTGTGCCATTCAAATTCCTTTCTTCGTGAGAGATGGCAAGGTGCTTTCAGTTGTCAGGATTCAGAATACTTGCATGAATCTGAACACGGGCGAGCAATTGAATTCTCGGAACACTAGATTGCCAACAAGGGAAGTCAAGCAGTAGGGTGGTCTGGTACGCTACAGATACGCCTCGATATAAAGAGAGGCAAGTATAATGCATGCTTTTAAAGGCTTCATTGAAGTGTACCTTTATTCTGACCGCCATTGGTGAAGTCAGGAAGGAATTGTATTTTTTCTGCTCTTTGAGGATAAATTGGCAGCAGACTCACTGGGATTTATCAGATAAATAGTTTGAGAAAAGCAATAACATTAGCATAGGTGTAAGTGGTTAGACTTTGGTCATTTTTCTTACTTACAATGTTCCTACATTACTATGTAGATTAAGATTAATAAAGAACAACTTCTGATTGGTTCCTAGAGGTTTCGCTTGTGCATTTTATTCCTGTTCATTTGAATAAACTTCTATTAGTAAAGAGCAGGGGCGTAACTACAGGGGTTGCAATCGCTACCGGGCCCCATGCTCCAGGGGGCCCGGTAGCAAAACAGTGGGTGAACCTCTAGGATCTCAAAGGTCACACTTGCGACCGGGCCCTGGCATTTCACCACTGTGGGGAGGCCCCAAGATTGCAGGAAGGGGGACCACTGCAGAACTTGTGAAAGGATCCTGATGCGGGACCATAATAAAAGGCCATGCAATGAGAGTAAAGAGCCCCAGGATTAGTGGGAAGAGCCCCGGGCTTGAAGGGAAGGGCCCCGGCCAGGGGTCTGGGGGGCCCTTCATGGTTTCTTGCATCGGGGCCCTGAAGGTTCTAGTTACGCCTCTGGTAAAGAGCGAATCATTTTGTGAATTGGAACTGGCAAATTGTTTTTTTTTTTCTTATTTGCTTGAAATTATGTATGCAGGTTTGTCCAATCACAATTTAAATCACTGCAGACCTTTGCATGTCCCACTTTCCTGGCATGCAGAGAAACACTCTGCCCTTTAGCAGAGGTAAGGTGGTCCCATTAATTGGTAATGGTACCCCCACCCACCTGTAATGCAAGTGTTTTCATGCATGCGCAGCAACATGCAGTTTGGTGTGGCGCATTTTGTGGAAAGGATTCAAGGACATTGATGATATTGGAGAAGGAACATGAATGGTGTAAAAACAAGTTTCAAAAGGTCATCTTTAAAAAGCTCTATTGAAAGCTGAATGTACACAGAACACAACAGTCCAATCTATAGACTTCCCTTGTATTTGTGCCACCAAGCCCTGTGAGAGGGGTGAAATGCTTGCTCCCATACAAGTAATACAGACACAGTGGAGTCTGTTGCAGGCTGTACCCAAGTTCCCGAGATGCCACTATCATGGGCTCTAGAGTGGTGGCAACCCATAGGCATATATTTATGAATTAAATGTTGTGAATGGATAATAAAGGGTGAGAGTTACATAGTTACATAGTTAGTGAGGTTGAAAAAAGACATCAGTCCATCCAGTTCAACCTATGATGTGTGTGTGTGTTTGCTGTTAACTGTACATTGTATACCCCTGTATGTTGTGGTCTTTAAGGTGCCCATCTAATAGTTTTTTGAAACTATCAATGCTCCCTGCTGATACCACTGCTTGTGGAAGAGAATTCCACATCCTTACTGCTCTTACAGTGAAGAACCCCCTACGTATTTTAAGGTTAAACTGCCTTTCCTCTAGTTTTAGTGAGTGGCCACGTGTCTTATTGTATTCCCTTTCTCTGAATAGGTTTTTCCATATGCTAGGGTTGCCAGTACAGTATTTGTACATTGATATCATATCCCCCCTCAATCGTCTCTTCTCCAGAGAGAATAAGTTCAGTGCTTGTAGTCTTTCCGCATTGTTGATGTCCTCCATTCCCCTAATTATTTTTGTTGCCCTTCTCTGGACTTTCTCCAGTTCCAGCACATCCTTCCTGAGGACCGGTGCCCAGAACTGGACGGCATACTCCAGATGTGGCCGGACCAGAGTCTTGTAGAGTGGGAGAATAATCTCTTTATTTCTGGAGTGAATCCCCTTTTTTATACATCCCAGTATTCTGTTGGCTTTGCTTGCGGCGGCTTGGCATTGCATGCCACTGCCAAGCCTGTTGTCTACCAGTACACCCAGGTCCTTTTCCATCCTAGACTCACCCAGAGGTTCCCCCCCAGTGAGTAGCTTGCTTTCTGGTTTCTAGCACCCAAGTGCATTACTTTACATTTTTCAACATTGAACCTCATCTGCCATGTAGTCGCCCACCCCATTATTTTGTTCAGGTCCGCATGTAAGGTTTCCACATCCTGCCCAGAAGATATTGGCATGCTTAGTTTAGTATCATCCGCAAATACTGAGATTGTACTTAATATCCCCTCCTCTAGATCATTTATGAATAAATTAAACAGAATTGGTCCCAGGACAGAACCCTGGGGAACCCCGCTTTCCACACCCGCCCAATCTGAGTACTCCCCATTAATCACCACCCTTTGAAACCTCCCCTGGAGCCAGTTCTTTATCCAGGTACTCACCCTATGGTCCATACCTACCTTCCTTAGTTTGAACCGTAAGCGTTTGTGGGGAACGGTGTCAGAGGCCTTTGCAAAGTCCAGATACACCACATCCACAGGCTTACCTTTATCTAGCTCACTTCATCATAGAAGGTTAATAGATTGGTTTGGCAAGAAAGATTTCTCATGAATCCATGCTGATTACTACTAATAATACCGTTTTCATTACTAAAGTGAGAAGGAGGCATGGAAGAGGGATTGTCATGCTTGGAGAGGGTTTTTTTAAGTGTAACTCCACTTTTGTTGAGACAAAAAACAATCCCCTCTAGAAGATCTGTGTTCATTGGAAGGATTTTTATAAAATTTGTTCTAGATTCCTACCTTTTTCTATGGTGAACAAAAAGCTGTTTGTTTCACCATATCCTCTCCAGATTGATTACTGAATGGGAGGGTCTGGTTCATTTTAATCACTTCAAGTACGCACAGTGTGTTATGATAAGAAAAGTTGCAGTGGGGCGTGGCTTGGCACCGGACTCGAATGGCCGCTTGTTAACTTGGCTCCGTGCACTGGGGATCTATAACTCGCTTTTACGGGTGCCTACAACCCTCCTATTATGCTAAGATCGGGTCGCAGCGCTTCAGCCAGTCGGGCGATGCCTGACCAGGAAACCCAACTCACGGGAAACATCCCTGCCATCTTCCGGACCCAGAAGAATGGCGGGCGTGCGGCCTCCCCGGCTCTCGCGCCCAGCTCTCCCAAGGCGCTCTCCTCCACCTCCACCGGGTCTCAAGCCCAGGTGACTACAGCGGTGCCTCTCCCAAGCCTAACAGATCTCCAGAACGTTGCCGCCGATATCAAATCTACCCTGGGATCTGCCATCTCGGAACTGGCGGCGGAACTTCGCTCTGTGAATACCAGACTGGATGCCACAGAGAAGGCCTCAACCACCCACGCGGCCGCCATTAAACAACTCCAGAGAGGCTCGGACTTATATACATCTCACCTCATTGAAATCAACCGCCACCTGGAGGATCTGGACAACCGGGGTAGGCGACATAATATTCGGCTTCGGGGCCTCCCCGAATCTGTGGAACCCCCCGACCTGACCACCACATTGACTGCGATTTTCAATGATCTGCTCGAGAGGCCGGCAGACACCCCGATTGATTTTGAAAGGGCACATCGGGCCCTCCGCCCGCGAGCGGGTGATTCCGATCCCCCTCGGGATGTTATTTGCTGCTTGGTGAGCTACCCTCTTAAGGAAGCCATCCTCCGGAAAGCAAGGAGCCGTGATCGAGTACTGCATGAGGGGTCGGAACTAAAATTCTTCCAAGATCTCTCGCCCATTACTCTCCAGAATCGCAGAGCCCTGCGACCCTTGCTGGAAGCACTCCGCACAAGAGGTATCACTTATCGGCGGCGCTTTCCTTTCTGCCTCTTTGCCACCTTCAGATGCAGATCAGCATCTTTGAAAGTTCCGGATGACATACCTACCTTTTGTGATGCTTTCGAGATTCCAGTTATGGACTTGCCAGACTGGTATGGCGAGTTCTATGCCTCGGACCCCTGGATATCGGTTACTGCATCTGCCACCCCTAAAGCGCAGAGAAGCCGACAACGCAGACGCCGTCACTCCCAGAACGATGCAACCCCTATGCGATCCAAGGAAGATCGTCGATCAAGCCCTTTGCGCTCTCCAGTCCGTCAGCGGGAGAAGCTGAACCTGTGACTCCCTCGCATGATCACTGATGCCTGTCTGCTGCCTTGGTAAAGGTACTCTTGCCCTCTCCCTCCCCCCTGTTCCTGCCTGTGTGGACCCAGTCTGCCCCTTTGCCCGGTCTTCTCCGTCCCGTTCATCCCCGACTTAACCCTGCAATTGTTATTGGCCCTTAAGTCCTGGAACCTAGTCTCGGCCGGCAGCGGACGCCTGATGGATCTGACTGTGTCCCGTGCTCCGGTCCTCATGTCCTCATATCCATCTCCCCCCCTCCGGGTGCCCCCAGTTCTTCCCATGTATGGAACTTTCACCATCCATGAATCCTTTCATTGTCCCCCCTCCCTTTTTACTCTCCCTCTCCCCCTGATTCTCCGTAGGTTCCTCAGCAGATCCGGAACTATTGGACTGAACGACCTCATCCCGTATCCTACGGTGCCTTTCCTCATATCCCCCGGATACCGAACATTGTCTACCTCCTGCAATGAAAGGTTTTTTTCTCTGTATTTGTCTTTTAGTTGTTTCGCTATATTAACTGTCTGCCGGATTGATGTTTGATGTTGCTCAGAGTGTTAGACGGGATGACTGACACATGCCTGTAATGTGAAGGGAAGGTGAGCTGACCAATCCCGTTAGGTTTATGCCCTGACAGAGACGCTCTTAAGGGACACAGGATAATTATAGAGATATAGAGATACGTACTACATCTTCGCCACGCATGAGGTATGGAATAACAATAAGTCCGTGGTTCCTCGCTGTTGGCAACCTCATGTCCCTTCCCATCCTTTTCCTATACCTACACATGGCCACCGTACCTCTCTCCTGATTTCCACTCCCGCCTTTCCCCCCCCCTCCCTGTCCATGGTCACCCCCCCCCCTAAGCGTTCTTGTCCTCCTTGCTTGGCTGTTAGAGCCTTCTACGATAACCTAACCCTCCCCCTGATATCTGTTCCCCCTCCTCCCTGTCTACTCCTACCTAGTTACACGTAGATACGCATGGATGTACTCCCCCCAGATTGCCACCCCCCCAAAAAATAAATAAATAAATAAATAAATACCCTACCCTTACCTTCTCCCCAGGGCTCCCATTTCCCTCCACACGGACCGGGAAGAGACGGGAGGATTGGGCTGGAGTAGATTAGAATGGGCTGGTAACACCTTCTGTCCATTTCATTCTTGCCTACTATGTAAGCAGACATGCCACGATATTGACCTTTTTGTTTGCCGTTTTATGATACACCTTCATCATTTCACCGTTCTGACTACTGTTGCCTAGTTTAATATGTTTGGTTGTACAACACTTAACCTGGTTATAATTGCAATACATGTAACTGTTCATCATGCCTGCTTTTGATGTTAATGTTCTTGTTTATTGCTCCCTTCCCCATTTCTTTATCTCAGTACATTTGGTGACCCCCTCAGCTATCTAATCTGAGACACCCACTGTCACTTATCATACTTGCTTCGCTGATCCCCAGTGCAGAGCCACCCTGTGCCTGATTTGGGACCGTTCCCGAACCTCAGTTCCTCACCTCAACGACAGCTTTTAACTGTTGTTGACCCGTGACACTTTGTGTCTTCCCCCCTACTCCCCCTCTAGCGGCAGCTTACAATAGTTTGCTGATTGAGGCCGACTAGGGGACTTCTACACACTCTCCCCATCCTCGTGTTTTTCCCCTACCCCCCCATTCCCCCTCTTTTTGCCTATCTTCCCCCTTTCTGTTTCCCCTTCCCTTCTCCCCTTTCTCTCTTACTCCTCTATATCTTTTGCCCTCCCCTCCTTCCCCCTCTTCATTCTCTCCCGCTCCTCTCCATCCCCCTGCCCCTTCTATCCCACTCTCCCCCTTTTCTCTCTTTCTCTTTAACCCCCAACTCAACTCCCTCCTTGAGTGGACGCTAACATGCCTGCTCCGGAAGTTATCAACACACAAAGCACTATTAAGATTCTCTCGTCCAATGCTCAGGGATTAAACATTCCCGAAAAGCGCTCACAATTTCTAGCTGAAGCCCTTCGTTTGCGGGCCCAAATTCTATTGGTGCAAGAGACCCATTTCAGAACAGGTGATCCACCTTCCTTCTCTAACAAACATTTCCCCACCACGTTTCACGCTACGTCTGAAGGCTCCAAGTCACGTGGAGTCTCTATTCTGCTATCCAAACAAATTGACTTCCAGCCTTTGGAGGTTAAAGCGGATCCGGAGGGCAGGTTCCTTTTTGTTAAGGGCCGCCTGAATGCTCGTCCAGTAACCCTGGCCAATATCTACGCGCCAAACAATAAACAAGTTCCTTTTTTCCGGAAAGTGTGCCAAGAACTCGCAGACTTCACTGCGGGACTCTTGATACTTGGAGGAGATTTTAACGCCCCTCTTAATCCCCTCCTGGACTCCTCGACTAATGCCTCCGTGCTCCCTTTCCGAGCACTACGTCAAATCCGCCTTCAGCTCCGGTCTTTACATCTCCATGACTCCTGGAGAACACTTTTCCCTAATGACAGGGATTACACCTTCTTCTCCGCCCCCCATTCGAAGTTCTCGAGGATTGACTACATTTTTCTCTCTCAGCCAGACCTGCAATTCCTCTCTGATGCCTCCATTGAGCCGAGGGTCCTTTCGGACCACAGTCCCATAACCATGACTCTTCGCTTCCCTGAACACATCACGAAGACCAAAACGTGGAGACTGAACCCCTCTCTTCTTAAAGATGGAGTAGTTCTTTCCAGTTTGTCCTCCAAACTTAAAGAATACTTTGAACTCAATGATACTCCTGATACCGGACCCCTGGTTCAGTGGGAGGCCCATAAGTGTGTGATTAGAGGCGAATTTCTAACCATAACTGCATCTCTGAAAAAAGCACGCCAACGCGAACTGCAGGACCTATACTCCCGACTGACCACCCTTGAGACGCTATACAAACGGTCCCTCGCTCAATCCGCCGCGCCAGAGCTCCTTGAGATCCGTACACGCCTGAAAGACATACTAGGTCTGCAGGCACATCGGAGGCTTGTACTGAGCCGGAAAGTGTTTTATGAACGCGGGAATAAGAGTGGTCGCCTTTTGGCCCGGGCCACCCGTCCCAAAACTGGCCTTTCCTCAATCCATACAATCAGAGACTCCTCTGGCTCCCTCCACTCCTCTAATGTAGATATCGCCCGCCAGTTCGAGGACTTTTATAAGGGCTTATACAATCTCTCCTCCACCCCGGACAACCCTTCTCAGATAGCCTCGAGAAATACCCAACTTGAGAATTTCTTCACTTCCCATGGCATGTCTCCCCTTTCTGCTCAGGATGCCGAAGCTCTTGAATCTCCCATCACCATGGATGAGCTCTCTAGGGCCCTCCGTGAGATGAAACCAGGTAAAGCACCTGGACCAGACGGGCTCCCCCTCCTCTACTATCGAGCTTTTGCGGAAGTACTTAAGCCTCATTTCATTAGAGCTTTCAGAGGACTGGCGGAAGCTCAACACCACTCCACATCACTACTAGAGGCATATATCACGGTAATTCCGAAGGAAGGAAAAGACGATACGCTTGTCTCTAGTTATCGTCCCATTTCTCTTTTAAATGTGGACGCCAAACTTTATGCAAAAATTTTAGCGAACCGTCTTGTCCCGCTCCTGCCTTCCCTGGTCTCCTTGGACCAAGTGGGATTCGTCCCGGGAAGGGAGGCACGGGACAACACTACTAGGGCATTGAACGTTCACCACTGGCTTACTTCCCGCAAATCCCCCGGATTTTTCCTCTCCCTAGACGCGGAGAAGGCGTTCGACAGAGTGGCCTGGGACTATCTTCTATCCATGCTGGCATCTATTGGACTGCGAGAGAGGATGATAATGAGCATACGCGCATTATACACCAATCAGATAGCCCGAGTACGGGTCAACGGCCACCTGTCGGACGCCTTCCACCTTTCCAATGGTACGCGTCAGGGATGCCCCCTGTCCCCCATCCTCTTTGTACTATCCCTGGAACCTTTCTTAAACATGCTCCGCTCCAACCCAAATATTCGCGGAATCCCAGTAGGCGATACCACCCACAAGGTGGCCGCCTTCGCGGACGACATGTTGCTTTTCCTCACCCAGCCACATATCTCCATACCCAATCTACTGAAAGACTTATCACTCTTCCACTCCCTCTCGAACCTAAAGATAAACTACTCCAAGTCCATGGCCTTGAACGTAACTCTCCCTGATGTAGATGTAGAGAGATGCAAGACCAACTTTCCCTTTCTTTGGGCGCCTATCTCCATTCCTTACTTGGGCATTCACATACCTCATCGCCTCGAATCCCTCTTTGACACGAACTACAAACCCCTGCTCTCATCTATTTGCCGCGATTTGCAGAAGTGGAGGAATCTACGCATCTCGTGGTTTGGCAGAGCCGCTTTGCTCAAGATGTCCATCCTCCCTAGACTCTTATATCTTTTCCAGGCAGCCCCCATCCACCTTCCGCAATCGTTTTTCTCGACTCTCCGGGCTACCACCGCTCAATTCTTGTGGGATGGGAAACCTCCCAGGGTCAAATTTTCCAGGTTGACGGCTCCGAAACACAAAGGGGGTCTGGGCATCCCTGAACTCCAAACCTATCACAAGGCCTGCATCCTGACTAGACTCTTGGACTGGAATCTCCACTCCTCTAACAAATCGGTTGTTACTCTTGAAAACGCTTTCTCGGAGATCCCACTTCATCTTTTGGCCTGGATGCCCCTCTCCTCTGTCTCCCCGACCCTTAAACGCCATCCCCTGATTGGCCCACCACTCATGGCCCATGACAAATGGAAGAAGAAGCTCCGGATTGACCCGCGAATAGGACCCTTGACCTCTTTGAGGATGAACCCGGCTTTTCCACCTGGCAATTCAAGGACCTTCCTGAGTCACAGCTGGCCCTTTCAAGAAATCTTTGCCCAACAATTCTTTAAAGATGGGAATCTACTGTCCTGGGAAGAGGTCAACCGTTTCTTGGCCCCCTACACTCTCCCACTCTGGTCTTACTTCCAAATACGCCATTTCCTTTCCACTACAGCCACCCCTAGGGAATGGTCAAGGCCCCCGACCCCCCTGGAAACTATCAGTATCCAAGCCAAACCCCGACGTCACCTAATCTCTGAACTCTATGAACACCTACTCGATGCCCCTCAGGTGTCCCTGGCCCCCTTTGCACAAGCTTGGTCCCGTGACCTCCAACTCTCACTTTCTGAGAAAGATTGGGAATCCATATGTCGCTCTGTCCATCGGGCCTCTATCAACGTCACAACCCAAGAGAATGGGTATAAAATCCTGACTCGCTGGTACAGAACTCCAGACAGAATTCACAAATTCCAACCAGGAGTCCCTGATACTTGCTGGAGGTGTCAAAGTGAACCAGGCACCATGCTTCATATATGGTGGAACTGTGCCATAATTCAGCCCTTCTGGGAGATGGTTCACAGATTGATTCGTGAAGTCACGTCCTGCGATCTTCTCCTAACTCCTGGACACTTCCTCCTCAACCACACTTCAGATACGCACAATGCTCGTAAGCCGATTCTTGCCCGTCACATGCTAAATGCCGCCAAGCTGTGCCTCCCTTGCCATTGGAAATCAACCTCCATTCCATCGTCTAGAGAGTGGTTTCTTAGACTCAATGGAATCGAGGAAATGGAGGAATTGATCAGCATCTCTAATGACCAGATCCACAATTTCTCGGCCCGATGGATAGACTGGATCAGATTCAAGCATACCTGTACATACGAAACGATTATGGGGACCAAGAGCCCACGATCGTGAACTCGAGTGTTATACCGAAATCGAAAATCGCCTCCGCGTCCTACTCTGCTCTCTGTGCCCAAGGAAAGGCTGCTCGCTGAATTGCTTCTGACCATGTGCCATCCTGCCTGTCTTTCACCCCCCCCCCCCTTACACCTAGTCCCACTTCTCTTTTCCTCCTATCTTTTCCTCCCCTTTCTGATCCTACCCCCTTCCTTTCCTTCCCTTCCCGTCTTCCCTGCCCCATGTGTTGTCTGTCCTCTATACTCAGTTACTAGGACTCTCCACTCCATGTCTAGTGGGCTCATGCCTGTTTTTTTGGCCATATGCTACCCCCCCCTTACACGAGACCTGGCTAACAATACTCATTATATTAGGCCGATGTGGCACATGACTCCTTTTTCTTGCCCGATCTCAGTTTGCCGATTAACCCAGTATATGAACCCTCCATCTCATAAGTTAAGACACTCAAATGGCCTTGTCTTCTCTATTACTGATCTATTTACTCCCACTATGAACACATTGTTACGCATTCTAGTCGTTAATGCCACGTTATGCTACTATGTTAATAGTATATCACTGTTTTGTACACACTCCATGTAATTGTTCTCATGTACTGTGTATTTTTTGTATGTTTGTATATTTAAAATCTCAATAAAATCTGATTATGGGAAAAAAAAAAAAAAAAGTTGCAGTGTCTGCATCTTTTTAGCAGTAGTTAACTCTACTTACACCAAGAAAAAAAAATCCTATTGCAGAGGATGCCTAAAACTGAAATTGTATATTCTTACAGATATGTGATAAAATCAATGAGCCAATCACACAAGCAGAAAATTATATTTCTGGGGGCATTCCATACACCATTACTGCACAGAACAACTCCAGGGAGCCATATTGAATTGATTTTTTTAAACAGGTTTAGATGGAAAAGCAATTTTTAATAACATTGAATTAAAACAATTGTTTGTGTAGGATTTGTACATGCTATATTATTTTTTATAATGAAACATTCTGACAGTAGATCTGTTATTTTAATACTTCCTTTAAAAGGGTGACAACAATGTTTGTTCTGCAATTTAATTATACTGCAATGCTGTCATCTTGGGGACAAGGTAGTATTAGATGTTCATGTCATTTTAGGCTTCATTCACAAAGGCATACTTATGCACACACCCATGCAAAGGACCGTGTTTGCCTGCACAAGATGCACAGGTATCTGCTTGCATGGCTTTCCCAATAATGTCTATTGGGATACAGCCACTGCATGGACACAGCTGCTGGCCCCAATTTGGCAGATGCGTTGGTGCAGAGGGGTGTCCCTGAAAGGAGACAGTGTGCATATGGGGACATACACTTGCACAGATATAAAATTAGGAGCAGCAGAGCTTCCCAATAGACATGAATGGGACTGCCTGCATGTAGATGCACTGAACAAGTGTGCATCCTAGGTGGGAAAAGACGGTCCTTTGCATGGATGCTGAGACAGACGTGGTCTATGGCAGATGAACTTCTATATGAGCATGCTATTGGGAGCTTACCATATTTTGGAGATATCCATCTTTTATGCCCTCTTCCCCTTCCACAACAATATAAGGTACCCATTTTCTTTGGAAGTATGCTTCATCTGTAATAGGATTGGCAAGATTCACACCTGTGAGATCTCTAAATTCCATCATTTAATCTGCTGTGAGCTCAGGTTGAGCCCTGCCAGCCCCACATTTTTTCTTTCTTTTTTTTTGCTAACTGGGAAGGGGGGAGGGGGCAGTATGAGATCATTCAGATCTTTTGATCAGCAGGAATTGTATGGTTGCCATCTTCAAGCATCAGTCCTGAGGAAGCTAATATTGCGAAACGCTTTGAATTCACACACTTGTATCATATATTATCGTCTACCTAAATAATATCACCTGTCTCATATTATGTGGTTTTAATTAGTTGGCACTTGATTTTAATGTGATAAAATAAAATGCATGTTTTTACGTATTTGATTTTTCGGCTCTCCCTTATTTTCCATGTGGATTTTGGAGGTTCCCTTCCCCTTTCTGGATGAGGTCCTCCTCTCTACAGGGTTCATTTTGTGGTTTGGTATGCATAAGTGTGAACGAGGCCTAAAAGGACTTTAATTAAGTGACCAGTGCCCAAAATAAAAAAAGGAATTCATATACTAGATATTAGAATTACATGTATGAACTTCTTGCCAACCTCCCCATGTACATTTACTGAGGGGCGGCGGCTCCCCCATGCAGAATCACGGACAGGTGCGTAATTCTGCACTTCCGGGTCTGGGGCGCGCACGCACCTCGCCGGCAACCCATTTTGATTGGCCACAGCAGGAGCCATGTTCGCCAGGACCTGCCGATTGTTCAAGGCACAGGCAGAACAGAAACCTGCCTATGTAAACAAGGTAGATTGGCATCCTGTGACAAGGGGAGGCTGTGATCTTATGTTTCTGCTAAGCAGAAACACATATCTCTGCTTTCCCACAGTTTAACCCAACCCCCGGGTTGAAAACAACCCTTTGGACACATTTAACCCTTTGATTGCCCCTGATGTTAACCCCTTCTCTGCCGGTATCATTACTACAGTGACAGTGCATGTTTTTAGCACTGATCAATGTATTACTGTCACTGGTTCCCATAAAAGTGTCAAAAGTGCCAGTTAGGGGTTGATTTACAAAAGCTAGAGAGGGCAAAAGGAGTCACAATTCTACAGAGACATTGATCAGCTTCCAACCTCAGCTTGTTTAATTAAGCTTTAGAAATAAAACCTGGAAGGTGATTGGTTTATCTGCAGAATTGTGACTAATTTTGCCCTCTCTAGCTTTAGTAAATCAATCCCTTATGCCTCGTACACACGTGCAGATTGTCGTCCGAACGATCGGCCGTCTTTTGTCCAAGGTCTGTCGTGTCTGTTGAAAACTGCAAAAGACTGCACACGAATATTGTCGGCCAACAACAGCCGACTGTAGAAGTGATGTCATGTGATGGTTAACTTTCCTTGTCTTTTTTCTTTTCTGAGCATGCCCAGTCTTGCTAATCTGCTGTCTGTCGGCCGAATTCTGTACTGACTGGCGAACAATCGGCGGTTCTGGTGTAGGCATACAAAAATTTTAATGCTTGCCGAAAGTGCGCTGTCGGAAGCATCATACTAACAAGCCTACAATCGGCCGATCGGTCGTCGGCCGAATCTTTTCGGCCGACAATCTGCACGTGTGTACGGGGCATTAGTGTCCGATTTATCCACCACAATATCGCAGTCTCGCCATAAGTCACTGGTTGCCGCCATTGCTAGTAAAGAAAAATAAATAAAAATTCCATAAATCCCATTGTTTGTAGACACTATACCATTTGCGCAAACTAAACAATATACGCTTATTGGGATTTGTTCTACCAAAAACATGTAGCAGAATACATATTGGCCTATATTGATGAAGAAATGTGATTTTAACATTTTTTTTTTATTGGATATGTTTTATAGAAGAAAATATAAAAAATATTGTTGTTTTTTTTTGTTTATAGTGCAAAAAATAACTGTAGCGGTGATCACATACCACTAAAAGAAAGCTCTATTTTTGTGAAAAAAGAGACATAAATTTTATTTGGGTATAGTGTGCAATTGTCACTTAAACAAATGCAGTGCCCTATCACAAAAAAGGGGGTTAAAACTTCCAGGGCTGAAGTGGTTAATTACATACAATTACTAGAATGAAATATTATTAACTACTGTGATCTTTTTTTTTTTTTTTAAGGGTAAAAGAAGCATTTCTTATTCTAGACTTTGATGAATAATTTCCTGTTTTTGTAATTTACCATTATTTGACATCTGTATTTGAAAAAAAAAAAAAAAAGTGATAATATGCAACTTTTACCTTCTCAGTAGAGAAAGAATTAATTTCAATATTACATTGTTGAAGGCTGCGAGGGTCAATGTCTCAACAGGCAGTGTTTTATTAGAACCAGAGGAATATAGCTGAAAAGATTGATTTTAATTTGTTTAAAGAGATGATGTATTAATCATTTACTAAGGTGTGATGCATCAATCACCAAGCACAGAGGTGCACATCTGAAACACTAAGAAGAATGTTATAGATGTATCAATATTTATATCCAGGAACTCATTATCATGTCATAAAGATGATAGGAGTTTAAGATGAAAAGTGGAAAAGGGACTCCTGGCCATACCATGAAAGTAAAAAGCTGGAGAATATTGGAAACCGATACCAACGCCAATTCCAGAGAAAGTTTTTATATTGGGAAAATGATGTGATCAGTAATGAGGTGTATTCTTATACTGCTATAATTAAGAAAAGAAAATAATAGGAGTCCTAAAGGGTAACTCCAAAAAAATAAATGTAGCATATACAATTTCTACACAAGTCATGTTGACATGTAATGGTATTAAAAAAGACCTTTTCTTTGCAGCACTATAATTTTTCTGAAAAATTCAATGCAATTGGAAACCTGGAAGTGTTTTGTACACAGAAAGGTGATGCAGTCACTGCAGCTTTCCTCATTAGCACACTGAAAGTGCATCAGTTGATTAACTGATTCCGGACCACCCACCGCATATTTACTGCGGCAGGTAGGCCCTCCTGCGTGAAACGACGTAGACCCAGGGCCGGTGCAAGACTATTTTGCGCCCTAGGCAAGACCAGCCACTTGCGCCCCCCCCCCCCAAATTTTTTTAAAAAAAATTAACTCAATAATTCTAGCGCTAAAACTCCTGCCTAACACTAAACTGATGACCTGTAGGCAGGGCCGGCGCTACCACTAGGCGGACTAGGCAGCCGCCTAGGGCGCACTGCTGCCTAGGGCGCTGCCACGGGCATTGGAGAGTCTTGGTTCGGGGTGGTGGAAGCAAGCTGCGGTGTTCTCGTGGAGTAGGCATCTGTCTCCACGCTGCGAGCGGGCGGCGGCCGCAGGGAAAGAGAACAGCGAGGGGAAGGTAAGCCTGAGAGCTTGGGATGGGAGGTGAGCAGCAGTGGGGCCGCGGCACCTCCCAGAGCCTGGAGGACTAGGACAGGCACAGTGGGGGATGTGGTATTGTCCCGACCGGTGGGGGAGGTAGGAGGGGCCATCTGCAGGGTCGGCGCTACCATTAGGCAAAACAGGATAGATACAGAGCCCATTGCGATGGCGCGCCCTGCCTCTCCTGACATACTGCTGTTCACATACATCACCCCCCCTTGTTTCTTGTTCTGCCCAGCTGCAGGACGAATGAGGAACTCTGAAGGGCGGAGTTGAATGACGTCGTGGAGGAGGCGGGGTTGGACGGTCCAGAGTCAGGAAGAGGGAGGAGTCTATGATCAGTAATAGAGGAGAGTGGAGTATGCAGTGTCCAGTGATGTGAGGAGCCAGCATGGGGCTCTGTACACATCACACTGACAGTCCCCTGCCTAACGGTGAGTCACCTCTCCACACAGCCTGACTGCCTAGTGTGTGAGAGGACCTACTGCCAGGGGGACACCGATCTCCCTACCAGCTGCATACTGCCCCCAACTGTATACTGCACACCCCCCCACCTATATACTGCACACCCCCCCACCTGTATACTGCACCCCCCACCTGTATACCACACATCCCCCCCTGTATACTGCACACCCCCCCCACCTGTATACTGCACCTCCCACCTGTATACCACACCCCCCACCTGTATACTGCACCCCCCACCTGTATACCACACATCCCCCCCTGTATACTGCACATCCCCCCCACCTGTATACTGCACATACCCCCCCCATCTGTATGTCTCTGTGATCATTTCACAAGCCACACCCCCCACAGTTAGAATCACTCCCCTAGGCTCACATTTAACCCCTTGATCACCCACAGTGTTAACCCCTTCCCTGCCAGTGTCATTATTACACTAACAGTGCATATTTTAGCACTGATTACTGTAGTAATGTCACTGGTCCCCCCAAAAGTGTCAGAAAATGTCAGTTAGGAGTCCGAACTGTCCACCGCCATGTCGCAGTTCCGCTAAAAATCACAGATCGCCGCCATTACTAGTAAAAAAAAGAAAAAGAAATAAAAATGACAGAAATCTTTCCTGTAGTTAGTGGACACAATAAATTTTGCGCAAACCAATCAAAATACGCTTATTGCGATTTTTTTTTTTTTTTTTACCAAAAATATGTAGCAGAAATCAAATTGGCCTAAAACCTTGAAAAAAATTACATTTTTAATTTTTTTTTTTTGAGAATGTTATATAGCAGAAAGTGAAAAATATTGTTTTTTTTTTTTTTCAGAATTGTCGCTCTTTTTTCTTTTTTTGTTTATAGCGCAAAAAATAAAAACCACAGAGGTGATCAAATACCACCAAAAGAAAGCTCTATTTGTGGGAAAAAAAGGACATCAATTTTATTTGGGTACAGAGTCGCACAACCGTGCAATTGCCCATTAAATTAACGCAGTGCCGAATCGCAAAATATGGCCTGGTCATTAAGGGGGAAAATCTTTCAGTCCAGAAGTGGTTAATACTAAACCAGACCCTCCTGTTCAGAATAATGCCTCGTACACACGTACCGATTGTCGGCCGTAAAGATTCGGCCGACGACCGATCGGCCGATTGTAGGCTTGTTAGTATGATGCTTCCGACAGCCGACAGCGCATTTTTGGCCGAACAGAATCTGTTGTGCAGGCTTTAAAAATTTTGTTGGCCAACACCAGAACGCGGCCGATTGTTCGCCAGTCAGTACAGAATTCGGCCGACAGACAGCAGATTTGCAAGACTGGGCATGCTCAGAAAAGAAAAAAGACAAGGAAAGTTAACCATCACATGACATCACTTCTGCAGTCGGCTGTTGTTGGCCGACAAAATTCGTGTGCAGTCTTTTGCAGTTTTCAACAGACACGACAGCCCTGGACAAAAGACGGCCGATCGTTCGGCCGACGATCGGTACGTGTGTACGGGGCTTAAGTATGCAATTAGTCCTGAGAAACAAACAGCTATTTCTTCACAGCAACAAAATCTGGTACAAAGTTTTCTAAAATACCTGCAGTGGAAGTTGATCACCCTGGGGAGTAACTCTTTAACCACTTCAATACAGAGCACTTTCATCCCCTTCCTGCCCAGGAACATTTTCAGCTTTCAGCGCTGTCACATTGTGAATGACAATTGCGTGGTCATGCAATGCTGTACTCAAATGACATTTTTATCATTTTTTTTTACAAAAAAAAAAAGAAAGAAAAAATTTTGAAAAAAAAAAGTTTTTCTTAGTTTCTGTCAGTAAATTTGGTAAATAAGTAATTTTTCTCCTTCACTGATGTGTGCTGATGAGTCGGCACTGATAGGCACTGATGAGATGGCACTCATGGGCACTGATGAGGTGGCACTGATGAGGATGCACCAATATGCTGCACTAATGGGCACTGATAGGTGGCACTGATATGCGGCACTGATGGGAACTGATAGATAGCACTGATGGGCACTGATAGGCAGCACTGATGGGCAATGATAGGTGGCACTGGTGGGCGGCACTGATGGGCGACACTGATGGGCAATGACTGGCATCACTAAGAGGCACTGATTGAGGTCACTGGTGGACATTGATTGGGGTCACTGATGGGCACTGATTGGTGTCACTGATGGGCATTGATTGGGGTCACTGATGGGCATTGATTGGGGTCACTGATGGGCATTGATTGGTGTCACTGATGCTGGTGTTTTTGCTTTACTGTAATCAGGGCACTGATGATCAGTGCCCTGATTACTTGTCCTGGACTCCCCTTTGAGGATGTGACGCTGATCGGCTTTCCTTCGCACCACTCTGACAGTGTGAGGCGAGGAGAGCCGATAAACAGCACTTCCACATTTACATGTGACCGGCTGTGATTGGACACAGCCGATCACATGGGTAAAGAGCCACGTCATTGGCTCTTTACCAAGATCTGGGTTGCACTGTTTCCTAGGAACACGGCGCAAGACGCACTGCTCCGCCATCATTTGAAGGTGGGTGGGCGTCAAGTAGTTAAAGAGGAGCTCCAGTCTCCTATGTAAAAATTAAGTCAGCTGCTACAAAAACGGTAGCTTCTGACTTTTTAATAAACAGCCACTCACCTGTCCCAAGTTCCACTGCTGGGCTCAGCCTAGACCGTTTTCATCCTGGGTGTCTCTCTTCCCAGTGCTGGCATCTTTACTATGGGCAACCAGCTGTGACAGCTTGTGACTTCACAGTTGAGTGTCCACTGCGCATGCGCGAGGGGCACTGCACATACTGAATGGTCCAGCAGTCTTCTGGGACCTGTCATGTGTCTAAGAAGACTGGGAGAGGAGAATTTCAGCTTCTGATCACCTAGGTGGTCGGAGCAGAGATAGGAGCGTGTACCTGTCAAAACCGGGTATCCGCTCACCTCCTCCCCAAAAGCTCCATTCCACAAACAGGAACTTGGGAGGAGGCCTTAGTTACATAGTTAGTAAGGTTGAAAAAAGACATCAGTCCATCCAGTTCAACCTATGCATCCAGTTCAACCTATGAATGCGTGTGTGTGTGTTTGCTTTTAATCGTACATTGTATACCCCTGTATGTTGTGGTCTTTAAGGTGTCCATCTACTAGTTTTTTGAAACTATCGATGCTCCCTGCTGATACGACTGCTTGTGGAAGAGAATTCCACATCCTTACTGCTCTTACAGTGAAGAACCCCTTACGCACTTTAAGGTTAAACCGCCTTTCCTCTAGTTTTAGTGAGTGGCCACGTGTCTTATTGTACCTCCTTTCTCTGAATAGTTTGTTCCTTATGCTCGGGTCACCAGTACAGTATTTGTACATTGATATCATATCCCCCCTCAATCGTCTTTTCTCCAGAGAGAAAAGGTTCAGTGCTTGTAGTCTTTCCTCATAGCTGATGTCCTCCATTCCCCTAATTATTTTTGTTGCCCTCCTCTGGACTTTCTCCAGTTCCAGCACATCCTTCCTGAGGACCGGTGCCCAGAACTGGACAGCATACTCCAGATGTGGCCGGACCAGAGTCTTGTAGAGTGGGAGAATAATCTCTTTATTTCTGGAGTGAATCCCCTTTTTTATACATCCCAGTATTCTGTTGGCTTTGCTTGCGGCGGCTTGGCATTGCATGCCACTGCCAAGCTTGTTGTCTACCAGTACCCCCAAGTCCTTTTCCATCCTAGACTCACCCAGAGGTTCCCCCCCTAGTGAGTAGCTTGCTTTCTGGTTTCTGGCACCCAGGTGCATTACTTTACATTTTTCAACATTAAACCTCATCTGCCATGTAGTTGCCCACCCCGTTATTTTGTTCAGGTCTGCTTGCAAGGTTTCCACATCCTGCATAGAAGATATTGGCATGCCTAATTTAGTATCATGTGCAAATACTGAGATTGTACTAGATATCCCCTCCTCTAGATCATTTATGAATAAATTAAACAGGATTGGTCCCAGGACAGAACCCTGGGGGACCCCACTTTCCACACCCGCCCAATCCGAGTACTCCCCATTAATCACCACCCTCTGTACTCTCCCCTGGAGCCAGTTCTCTATCCAGGTACTCACCTTATGGTCCATACCTACCTTCCTTAGTTTGTACAGTAATCGTTTGTGGGGAACGGTGTCAAAGGCCTTTGCAAAGTCCAGATACACCACATCCACAGGCTTACCTTTATCTAGGTGGCAGCTCACTTCATCGTAGAAGGTTAATAGATTGGTTTGGCAAGAACGATTTTTCATGAATTCATGCTGATTACTACTTATAATACCAGTTTCATTACTAAAGTCTTGTATGTGGTCCCTTAACATCCCCTCCAAAATTTTGCAGACTACTGATGTTAGGCTGACCGGCCTATAGTTACCCGGGATATATCTCGGCCCCTTCTTAAATATTGGTACCACGTTGGCTTTTTTCCAATCAGCTGGCACCATACCCGTCTGTAAACTATCCTTAAAGATCAAGAATAATGGTCTGGCAATCACCTGGCTGAGCTCATTAAGAACCCTCGGGTGCAAGCCATCCGGTCCCGGGGATTTATTTATGTTAAGTTTCTCTAGTTTAGCTCTAAGTCTATCTTCTGTTAACCATGGCGGCACTTTCTGAGGTGTATTATTGGCCTTACAAGCTGGGTTCGTGTAGCCCCCCCGATTCTTTTGTGAAGACTGAAGAGAAGAAATTATTTAACACTTCCGCCTTTTCTCTGTCCTCAGTGGCCATATTTCCCTTATCATCTTTTACGGGGCCAATGTGTTCTGGCCTCGCTTTCTTACTGTTTATATACTTAAAGAACTTCTTAGGGTTCTTTTTACTCTCTTCCGCTATATGTCTCTCGTGTTCTATTTTAGCCGCCCTGATTTCGTCTTTACATTTCTTATTACACTCTTTGTAATGCTTAAATGCTGCCAATGACCCCTCAGTCTTGTATTTTTTGAAGGCCTTTTCTTTAGCACTAATATACATTTTTATGTTGGAGTTTAGCCATCCAGGGTTTATTTTTGCTCTTTTAAATTTATTTCCCTTTGGAATGCACTGGCCAATCCCCCTGTTTAGTATGCTCTTGAAGCACTCCCATTTTTCCTCCGTGTTCTTTGTTTCCAGGGTTCTATCCCAATTGATATTTTCTAGCAGCGAGCGCAGCTTTGGGAAATTGGCTCTTTTGAAATTCAGTGTCCTTATATTACCCCTCAGCTTCCTATTACTGTAATTAATACTGAAACTTATTGACCTATGGTCACTGTTTCCTAAGTTGTCCCGTATTTCTATATCCGTGATCAGGTCTGTATTGTTGGTAATCAGTAGGTCAAGTACCGCATTGTTTCTTGTCGGTGCATTCACCATCTGACCCATAAAATTGTCCTGCAAAACATTTAGGAACTGCCTAGCCTTGGCTGAGTACGCGGTTCCTTCTGCCCAGTCTATATCTGGATAATTAAAGTCCCCCATTATAATGACATTTCCCATCCTTGCTGCCAATCCTATCTGTAAAAGGAGGGCCGCCTCACCCTCCTCCCTCTGGTTGGGGGGTCTATAGCATACGCCCAATATTAACTTCCCCGCAGTGCCATCCCTTTGAAGCTCTACCCATAGGGATTCTGCCTCATCCATAGCTCCATTATTAATATCATCCCTCATATTTACCTGTATGCTGTTCTTAATATACAGACATACCCCTCCCCCTTTTTTACCTTCTCTATCTCTGCGATAAAGGGAATACCCCTGAATGGTCGCCATCCAGTCATGGGAGCTGTCAAACCAAGTCTCAGTTATCCCCACAAAATCTAAGTCCTCCTCAAACATCAGCAGCTCCAGCTCTCCCATCTTGTTGGCCAGGCTTCTGGCATTGGTATATAAGCCTCGTAATTTAGATGTTTTTAGGCTGCTCTCTTGATTTTTCCCCGTACCCACCCTGGGTATAGGAGCTCCGAACACCCTACCGCTAATGCCCCCATTTCTGCCCTCTGAAACTTTCTTTCCACTGGCTAATTCTACATCTGTACCCTCCCCCCCATTCCCTAGTTTAAAAGCCCCTCTAACTTTTTGGCCATCCTCGCACCCAGTACGGCTGCACCCACCCCATTTAGGTGCAATCCGTCCCTACCAAAGAGCCGGTGACCGACTGAGAAGACGGCCCAGTTCTCCAGGAACCCGAAACCCTCCTTACTACACCAGCTCCTCAGCCACTCGTTAACTTCCCTAATCTCCCGCTGCCTCTCTGGTGTGGCTCGAGGTACAGGTAGTATTTCGGAAAATACTACCTTGGAGGTCCTAGTCCTCAACTTAGCGCCTAAGTCCCTGAAATCATTTAGGACTCTCCGTCTTCCTCTACCTATGTCATTGGTACCCATGTGTACCATGACAGCTGGGTCTTCCCCAGCCCCATCCAATAATCTGTCCATCCGATCCGCAATGAGCCGAACCCGAGCGCCCGGCAAACAACAGACTGTTCGGCGCACACGGTCTTTGTCACAGATTACACTGTCTGTCCTTCTAATAATTGAGTCCCCTACCACCAGCACCTGTCTTTCCTTTCCCTTTCTCCCAGCCTCACTGGAGGAGTTCTTCCCCTGGCAGCTAGGGGCGTCGCTCTGCTCCAGCAATGCTGGTCCCTGACTGGTTTCCCCAACATCACACAACGGGGCGTATCTATTGGGGTGCTCCAGCCCAGGATCAGCCTCCTTGACTTGTTCCCTTCTACCCCTCCTAACTGTCACCCCTCTAAACTGCTCTGATGCCTGCACCTCCGATACTCCGCCCACCTCTGTGCAGACCCCTGCCTGCACCTGACTGGTACAATCCTGGCTCTCCTCCGGTATGGACATTCGTCTCAGTGTTGCCAGCTGCTTCCCTAGATTCAGGACCTGAGCTTCCAGGGAAGCAACGTGCTCACATTTTGCTCATTTGTATTCGCCCTCGATCACATGTCCGAGGAACGCATACATATCACAAGATGTACACCGAGTTGCATCTCCACACCCGCCAGGCATTGTACCTACTAATCTAATCTAATGGGGATTCAGTAATTTAAGTCTATCCTATGTGGCTATTTCCTAGCTTCCTAACGCTACCTTCTCACCCTCTGGTGTTCCGCTACACTCACTTGACACTCAGTTGCACAACACTCACAATCTCACAGCCCGGTCAGTCTCACGACACTCCCAGTCGCACCACCCGGTCAGTCGCACAACACTCCTGTCGCACACACTCACAGTCTCACAGCCTGATTTAGTTGCACCACACTCACAATCGCACAGCCGGTCAGTCGCACAACACTCTCAGTTGCCCAACACTCAGTTGCACAGCCCAGTCAGTCGCACCACACTCACAGTCGCAAGGACACTCACAGTCGCACGGACGCTCACCAGTCGCACGGACGCTCACCAGTCGCAAGGACGCTCACCAGTCGCAAGGAAGCTCACCAGTCGCAAAGACACTCACCAGTCGCAAAGACACTCACCAGTCGCAAGATGCTCACCAGTCGCAAGGACACTCACCAGTCGCAAGATGCTCACCAGTCGCAAGGACACTCACCAGTCGCAAGGACACTCACCAGTCGCAAGATGCTCACCAGTCGCAAGGACACTCACCAGTCGCAAGATGCTCACCAGTCGCAAGACACTCACCAGTCGCAAGACACTCACCAGTCGCAAGGACACTCACCAGTCGCAAGATGCTCACCAGTCGCAAGGACACTCACCAGTCGCAAGGACACTCACCAGTCGCAAGGGCACTCACCAGTCGCAAGGACACTCACCAGTCGCTAGATACTCACCAGTGGTAAGATGCTCACCAGTCGCTAGATACTCACCAGTCGCAAGGATGCTCACCAGTGGTAAGATACTCACCAGTCGCAAGGACACTCCCAGTCGCAAGGATACTCACCAGGTACTCACTGAGCCTCAGTGTTCAACCTCAGTCACCAGTCCTGTGTGTGTCCCTTTAAGCCTGACACTTGCTTAGGCTCCTGCCTCCCTCCTCTGTCACCTGCCGATCAGTCTCTCCTCAGCTCCTCTCCCTTCCAATGTCCAGGTCAGGTATTTTGCGTCTCCTCTGGCCCCCTGCCCTCTCTTTGTCTGCCCGCCCTTGCAGGGGGGGGGGTTACCTCACCTCTCGCTGCCCGCACACCACGCTCTCACCTCTGGGGGAGGGGGGGTTCTCGCACCGCTCTTCTCAGGAGAGGGGGGGGGTTCTCGCACCGCTCGCCGCCGCTCAGGAGGGGGGGGGGGTTTGCACCGTTCGCCGCCGCCGCTCTTCTTAGGAGGGGGGGAGGGGGGGTTCTTGCACCGCTCGCCGCCGCCGCCGCCGCCGCTCTTCTTAGGAGGGGGGTGATCACACACACACTCACTCGCTCACACACGCTCTCCTCTCACACGTCCACCTCTGCTCCCGCACTGCACCAGTCCGCAGCACAGCACCACCTGCAGGCCAAGCCTTGAGGACTTGAACCCAAAGCAGAACTTCTTCTTTTGGGTGGAGCTACACTTTAACTCTTCCAACTCCTGAGTCTTCTCTGACTTATGGGGACAACTAGTGGCTAAAAAGAGAATGAAAACAGACCACTTCTGTGCCTTAGCCTGAAAGTGGATTTCTTTACCAGATTAGCAGGACCGGAAGTAAGATTTTTCCTGTCAAACATAAAATACGTCTCATTTGTGGGACCATCAGTGGTGCAAATACCTTGTGCCATTTAGAGTTGGATTGGTATTTGGCGGGTGCCCCTCTGGCAGCACCCACCAACAGCTGTATAATATACAGGGTTAACTAGTGTTGGTCTTGACCGCTCTTGCTCTTGGTTGATGTCTTTTGGGGAAGAAGAATACAGACTTTTTAACAACCTTCAGCAATTTGTTAAAGTGTAGAAGGTTTATAAAATATGCCAGGATTGTACTGCTGTCGCTGTAGCCTTTGGGAAGATTTTCTTATCACTTCTTATGTGGTTACCAGGTTTGGGAAGTGAGCAAAATATCTAATAGCTGCACAGACAATAATGAGGCATTTTTTTTAAACTAAAGTGTCATACAGTTAGAGAGATATCTTCAATTCCTTTTTGGCCACCGGGGCAGGAAGTGAGGTGTTATCTCCCTAACAGGGACATAATGAAACATAGGGTTATAGCATTTCCCAAATATAATCAAAGCCAAACATTATGTTTTGGGTGCAGATAGTCTTTAACGTGTAGCACCCTCCTAGACTAAGGATGCTAGGTAAATTTAGTATGGCTTGCTGTATAGCCAGAGGAGCTGGGATCTGCTGTTTTGGTTTGTTCTGGCTTCACAGTCTGAGCAGTTGATTGATTACCCCTGAGCATGTTGAAAACTTTCCAGAGTTCTGGAAGGGAAAATTCAAATGCCCAGGCTGGACTCTTATCTTGCTCCAGCCAACCCCTGGGGAAATGTGCCCAGATGGTGGGTGGGAGGCCGGTAAATGGCCAGGAGCAGGGAGAGATGGGTTCTTCCCCTGATGGGAGGGGGCATGTGTGCTTCAGGGGGCTTCTAAGCCCTGAAACCTTCCTCACTGGCTGCTGAACTACTCCCTCTCTTGGATTTAGCCAATAGCCTTGCTTCTACTGGACTTTGTGAGTAGAGGCCAATCTCCTGAGCTGCAGTGTATCTATGGAACCCAGCTGTAGATGTTGAAAACTGCTGAAGTGTCCCTAATGTGCTATTCTATCTAGTGATCTTCAGCTACAAGAGCCCATACTGTTCCAGTCTGCACCTAATAATCTTGTGGCTTTCAGCTGCCAGAAACTTAGACTGTTCCAGTCTACTTTCATGTCCTACCCATGCTCTAACATTTTCATTGTCTACAGCTGGGAGTGAAAGAGTGTGTTGCTGTCACCTAGAAATATTTCTTCTGTAACTTTGTGCTCAAGCATTTTGGAGAATTCCATACCCCACTGTCTTACTTTCAAGCTTCTGCAATTAACTATAAAAATACATCCCCTATGCTGATTCCTGAGCCAGAGTGAGTGAACTGTTACTGTGTGCTTGGCTGCTTCTGCACTAACTTGGGTGAAAAACCAATGGCATCTGGTGGCCCTTTCTAGGGTGAGCGCTACAAATGTAACATGTAAATATAGAGATATTGCCTTTATAACAAATACTCCATATTTTTGTTTCAGTCTGGCATCTTGCATTAAGCTATCTATAAAATTGTAAAAAAATAAATCTGCACAACAGAATCTCTTCAGAAATATTAAAAATGTGATTGATTACTTTTCCATTTCAATTCTCCTTTAGAACTATCAGCAGAACAGTGTGCACTATTTAGAAACTCTCCATAAAGCAAGTCTGAAATGCTACACTGTTCAAGAGCACTTGGTATTAAAAGCACCATTGGACTTAAACTACTTGAAATAAATAAAACTATGGAACTAAGCTTCAATGCACACTCAGATCAAGGGGTCTGAAGTAGACAGTTTGTAGTGTGCAGAAAGCCGGAAAGTGATTCAGTTTTAGAATAAAGATGACTATAAAATGGCATTAAAATGGAATTGTATTGTATTACTTGAAGTGTTTTAAAGCCTGCAAGAATAAGAAGAAAAGTAACTACATTAATGTTAAATCAGTAAAATTAACTAGCATCCAACCTGTTAATAAAGACTAGCAAAAGTGTGCCTGTTCATTGAAGGGGTTAAATATAGAAGGCATGTCACTGTAGTAGCAAAGAGCACAGAAATGCACATTGGTAGAGTAGTGGAGATGGCTGAGGTATGTGTTGATTCAATGGATGCAATGGCAGACAACAGAGGTGGGCCATGGGGCAGTGGTGAGTGAAGAAGGGACATGTGGAAGAGGTAGTGAGGGAAGCGGGATTGGAAGGGCATCAAATGCAGTGATGAGAGAAGCCTTTCTGCAGGCTTACAAGTAGACAGGTTTTGAATTCAGACCTATAAAGAACCCAGTACACCTGGCTCTCTTCATTCTGGCATCTGCCTGCTAGGACCCATGCCACTGAACCTCCTGCACCCCTAAATATAAACATTGCTGCCTCCCAAAAGCCCTGACACTGCACCTATCTGCTCCCATGACATTGCATTTCTCTGCCCCCCCCCAGTACCCCTACCACTGCACCCCCCTGCAACCCTTGAACCTTTGAACCTCCAACCAACACTGCCCCCTTTCTTCCTGCAAACCCCTGAAATCATTTGCAGGAATATATTGGGAGAAGAGGCTGGGCCCAGAGTTCTCCATTAACTTCCCCCTACCTCTGGTGACAACACTTACCCAGTGAAGCCAATGACCAATTAGTCATCTGGCCCCTGGGGATGCTGTGCACAGTGTGTGGTCCCAAAATAAGGGGGAGGATATGCACACTTCTGGGCTGAATGGGATACTTCCAGTGAAGCAGCCATTTTTCTAAAAGTAAACATCCAGATATGTGCTTTATTTCTTTTACTTTTAAGGTAAGTATTTTAATTGAAATGCAACATCACTAGTTATCCATCTTCCCTCCTAAACTATTAAGCCATATATATTATTTTTTTGAACATTCAGTCCCTATATCAAGCTGAAACTAAAGAGGAAACTTTATATTATTTCCTGTATTCTTCTTTTACACTAGATATAGGATGGTGTGAATACCAAACTTAAAAGCTTTAAAGAGGAACTAAATTCTGTAAGCTGTGCCTAAAAAAGGCAGACAGGGGGCAAAGGGCTAGGCATCAATATTACTAATACTGATTAACCAGCTTATTCTGCACTGTGAGGTGGCCATCTCAGTAGAGGCAAGGCTTTGCTTCCTCATGTCAGATCCTCCAGCAAGGAGAACAGTTAGCAGCACTATAGTGACATCTTCAAACCTCACTCCAAATCTGTCAAGACTAGCAGTCAGAGGCACAGTGCCAATGACACTCACATACCAGAAAGTGCACTGCTATTTTTTTCAGGAGGAATTGCAGGCAAAAGGTACATTTTTTAAGTACTGTTTAGTACTGTAAAAATTTTTATATATTTTTTTATATATTCCCATTGTCAATTCTGGTCCACTTGAAGCAGTAACATTGAAACATAGTTATTTTTGGTTGGGTAGTGCAGAACAAGGTTAGGTCCCTAACTGGGTCTTTATAGGAGACCAGCAAGAAAATCCACCTACCACACATAGCACATGATACACTGAGTTTTACTTTGCACCCTAGCTACTGTTGTCCCCAACCAAAGTAAACTGTTCATATTACTATGGAGAATTCATAGAAAGCCGATGACATCCTTTTTAAACACTGGCTGCCTTACTAGGTAGTGTATATAAAGCATTTTGCAAACATTTTCAGTATGTAAGATTTTTAGGATTACTTTACCTGTGTAGGAATGGAATTGAGGTTTGCTGATCTAGTCACCATTTTCTAGAAACTTGCCCGCTCGTGGTAATCTACTAAATGTGTTTGTGTGCTCAACAGTCACTCAAGATCACAACATCAATGGGCCAGGAAAATCTATTACATTTTTTCCCCTGGGATTGGTCAGCCAGGGACAACTAGAAAGATTGCAGGCAGCTCATATATTTACAATGTTTTTCCATTCATGCATAATAGGCCATATCAGGCAACTATCACCCCTCATAAGTATTGGTATCTTCATGATATATGAAGTGGAAGAATTTATCTTTCCATAAGGATAGACAATCCTACTCAATATTGTTCCCTGCAGCAGCAGAGGCAGCAGTGAGTACTAATTAGTATCACTGCAGGAACAGTTTGAGTATTTTTTATGTATGTTATGAAGGACAGTGCTTTGCGGGAGTTCTGGTAAGGATAGACCGTTAGCTGTGCCTTAATGGAGACCTACAAGGACAGAAACATAAAAGTTGCCATTGTTGACCTGTTTTTAAAACTGAAGGCTGCTGCACAGTCATACATTTTTCATGATCCTAGTTTTACTACCTACCTATCTACCTACCTACCACAAGCATGCATGACAGGGGTACAGTATTTTTAAACGTCATTGGTTGCATGATTTTATTAGGACTTTGACTCATTTGGTTGTCAAACAAGGAAGATGATGACTGCACTGGAGCCTACATCTGTAGGACTTCCACATTACCATCCTCATAGCTTCATTTTCCTGACACAAGCATGACAGCATACATGTATGGGTATAGGCTCCGTCCCTTGCCCAATCAGGACTGGCTATATAAATGAGTCGCCTTCCCCCAAGGGGGCATTCTCTTTTTGTTCCTCAAATGCTCAAACAAAAAATAACTATGGAAAGAAAATTTTTATTTTTGCCCTCACCTTGCCAGATTCATCTGGCCAGCCGCACAGGTCAGCCTCTTCTGTGACGAAGCTCCCTCCGTTCGGGTGTAAACCACCTATACGAGGGAGGGCTCCCCCAGGTCCAGGTACTAGGGTGCAGGATACTGGTCTCTGGATGTAGGTTTAACAGTTCTGCCTTGTTGTTTGTTGGGACTGATCCAGTCTCTCGTCCCTGGTGAGTTGTGGCCCCACATACTATTCGGCAAGACTGGCGCTCTGTGTATGTTTTGTTTCCCTTTCAAAATGCTGGCGTTGTTGTGAGAATGGCTGCCCCCTTCCAAGATGGCTCCTTGTCTACTTACTGTGGCTGTGCTGGGGACTGCCCTTTCCAGATGGATGTGTGGATGGGGATGGTGCCCGGCAGACTTTCCTTCGACAGGGAGCAGCAAGATGGCATTGGGAAAACTGCTGGTCCGCGAGAGTAGCAACCAGGAGCCCCGGGCAGATGCCTGGGGGTGTATTGGTGGCCACCCGTTAAGGAATAGAGCCTCTCCTATCACTTTAGAGCCAGTCAGGGAATGGGTGCTGCACAGATAGACACCTGTCATGGTTTGTCATGCTCATTATGTGGTTAATATGTCAGGCTGCCAAAGTAGATTTATTTGCTGTTTATAGTTCTGTTTGTTTCATTAAATGCCTTATAGGTCTTGTTTTGTCTGCAGTACTGCTAATGCACGACCTGATATACAGGTGTTGCTGTGCAACGTTGAGTCCTTCCTATTAACTCAGCAATGCCTGGTTCTGCAGGTTTGGATTACTGTTTATGCTCTAATGTTTGGCTTTGCTGTTTTCAACCTTTGCAGACCAGTAGCCTAGTGTAGCCCAGTGCTCTGCTTAGGTTTACAGTGCCTTAAGTAATTTGTCTTTTACACATCTGTTGGTAATTACTTTTTATGAGAGGTAATCCTAGCTCACAATACAATAGCATATAGGTCTTTTTGCTGCTTCAATGTCTGCAGATGGATGTGTGGATGGCCACTGAGAGTGTATTAATGCTAATGTCCTAGACAGTACTTCCTGGTATTTATTATGACCAAAAAACTGCAGCTCATATCCTAGGGGTATGAGCTTACCCAGAGACCAGCCATGATCATTAAGGTGAGGGTCAGGTAGGTATACTATCCTAAAAAAAATTAAAAAACTCTCCAGCCCTTTATACTAGCACCCCTCCCCAAAGGAAAAGAGGCAACTTGTTCCTTCAACAGTGAAAAGTCCTCTCTGGATCTGAAGAAAACCGCTATACATTCAAGGTGCTGCCAGGAAGGGCAGACTAAAGGAAATCACAATAAGGACCATCCTGGGCGGTATTGGGAGTGTGGTTAGCTGACGTGCCCGCCAAGATGCTATGCCAAGTTGCATATAAGACGGCAGTAAAAAAAAGGCAGATGTTTTGATGCTGTTCAAACTGACTGGATGAATCTCTAGTCGCTAACGATCAGGTACTAAGCTAATTAAAGCTAAGTTTGTTTAAAAGGTACCTCTGCCTCAAAAGCAGCGGGCAAAGGAGCTTTCATCAGATTAGTCAGATGGATCTTCATGGTAGCAGGGGATGCAAGATACTTTCTGTAAAGCCCAGCTTTACTTCAGAGGCAGGTGGCCAGAAGTGCCAGTCTTCCAGCGGATGATGCAATATCCTTCGCAGAGGCATGAAAACAGCAATATGGATTTGTAAATTAAGGTTTATTCTACCATTTGGTAGTGTTGTGTGGCCAGCATGGGAGTTCACTTCAGTAGCCAAGGCTTTATGGTTCTCAGCAGAAGAGTTGAAGGCAATCTGGACCAGTAAGTCTCTGTGGTGTGTGATCCCTGAGTGAAAATAAAGGGACCAGCGATGCAATATTCTGTTCCTCTAGTATTCTGTGTGGATAGTCAGGCCGTATGGCTTAACCCAGTGACTGCATATACCTCTTTCTAAAGTGAATCAACCGCTATTCAAGATTCAATCAGTGATGTCTAGATTTAGGAGTAATAACTTAGGCTAGTCACCTAGACCAAGAACAAAGAGTTGGGGACAGGGCCTGAGAAGAGCTATAGAAGAGATTGAAAGATTCATAATTGTCTTTCTTTGGTCGCCTAAATTCAAGTCTGCTTCTCCCTATGGGCAGCAAAGTTTCTTTCACTCAAATTTGCCCAGTAAGTGTTATTGAAGGAATTATTGAAAATGTGGGCAGAGGAGGCTATGTCTGTGGAGCCTGTGCAGTAAGGAAGTCATTAGAATTTTCTTTCTACTCCTCCAACCCCTCTAATTCCCACTATGGTTCTTTAAAGCTTTAAGCAAATGTTACCAAATCATGTTCCAACAGTGAGCCATCGATACATTATTCTTAGTGGTAAAGCAGGAAGTGAAACGAAGAATCAAATTCCAAAACTTCATATGAATTCATTGAGAACAATCACTCAAACCATCAGATAAAGCAGCTGTAGTTATTTCCAGATCTAGCTGATGTGTGCATACGCTTTTTGATACACCCATGCCTCTGAGAGTTTCACTTCAGGTTCCTTCAACAACCTCTGGCCTTTCCACATACTCAAGACATTTTCCAGAACATTGCTTCCAGTAATGGCCATCTTGCGGAAGTAAGGGCAGCAGGTTCTATAGCTGGACAACAGCTCAACATTCTCCGGGTCCTGGCAAATTCTGATTCAGACTCGGATCAAATTTGGATGTATCATCAGCTGGGGAAAGCCAACTTATCTCATTATAATAATGGCATTTTGGACACTCAGGAGAATACTGTAGAGTTGCCCTCACAGAAGTATCAAAGCTCTATCCCATCTGTTTATATCCCATGGTCTCAAATGGTTGAGAAGTAGTCTGCAGTAATCCATGCAGTCGGCTGGACTCACTGGAAGATTGAGAACATTATAATCTGACCTTCTAAGCTAATGGAAGATTCGCCTCCTACTCCAGAGAAGATGACCCCACATATGAGACAAGTCCTGTTGGTGGTGGCTAAAGACAGTTAATCTTTTCAGCTTTCATTAGCTTCCAGGCATACCAATCGTCACAATCTATTCACTTTCTTGGTATTCACCTAAGTGACCTCCTAGCTCAAAGTCAATGGCATATTCCAATGGAGGATGAAGTGGCTAACATCAGGGGTGCAGTGATTCCCAAGCCTTGAAGTAATTTGGGCAACACAGCCTAGGAGTCCTCAGTTATGCTCCAAACAGACGACAATGGTAATATCATATCTTTGTGGCAAGAAGGATTACAATGTTATTAAACTTATGTCAAAGGTATCTCCCATTCAAGTTTGCCAACAGTAGAACCTGTCTCACCTCATCGTTCGTTGTGTTCTGGCTTACCAGAACTTCCTGTCAAACACTGTAAGATACAAAGTCTTGGATGTCAAGAGTATGTCCCTAGTCCAACAAGCAGTTCAATCAATCTCCACCTGACAGTAACCTCTATGGTCATAAATGGAAGTTATTCCTGCAAGAAGGAGCTTCTCAGAAGTTGAAGCAGTGGATCTACTAACATCCACTTGGATCGGCAGGTTAGCCTATATAGCCACCAGACTCAGTGTTCTCAAAGCTCCTCATCAGGATCCATAGTCACCCATCTGTGATGAGGGCAATAATGTCCTGGTGGCCTTGCAGGCCACAGTGTCCTTAAGAACAGTCTTTGGCCCAAGAACCTCCTATTCTCCTTTCTGAGATTGCAGACCTTACACAGTGGGGCCAAGTGTATCCAAATTCAGCCAAGTTAGATCTAGCAGCTGGGAGACCAAGTATGGAAGGCTCATCTAGGGGTCTCACTTTCAGTATTTGAAACCTTGTGGAAGCCAGGGTACCTCCTACAAACTTCAGGTATACTAGAACAGTGTTTCTCAACTACAGTCCTCAGGGCAGACTAGCAGGCCAGGTTTGCAAGAAAATTGAAATACATCACAGGTGATATAATTTGCTGCTCAGTGATTGTAGTATTCTAGTCTGCATCTCCCCAAGGCAATGCTTAAAATTTGGCCTGTTGGTGTGCCCTGAGGACCAGAGCTGAGAAACACTGTACAAGAACATTGGAAACCTTGCAGAATTTAAGGATGGAATCCTCTGCTCCCGACTGTTAAGATTAAAATGTCTGCAAGTAAGCCGAGATAAGGGATTAAGTGGTAGTCAAGTCTTGGTCAAGTCCTCACTTCCTGAGATCCAGTGACCACAGTACATCTTGGTAAACCAATTTCGAAAGACCTGTACAGATCGTTCTTCCCCCTTAGAACTTGTAGTGCAACTAGTGTTGGGAAGGCTGTCCCACTCCTCCATTCTACTTGGCAAGACTTCCTAAATATTTTCTGTGACAATGAAGCAGTATTTCCTATAGCTATCACGTCTGGGAAAAGGATTTCAGATATCCAAGCGTCAAGCAGTAAACTACCTTATTGCTACCATTATCAAACAAAAAAGCTCTAGTTTCTTTTTCTGCAGCACCATTCAAAGGTCTGCATCCTTGCACCTGTAACAGGACATTGCCCTTCCAGCATGTCCAAACTAAAATGTCTAAGCCACCACAAGCTTAGGTAGTGGGCTTGATGTGGAAGAAATAAATGGAAGTGGCCTCTTCAGGCCTAGCGTTATCATAAGAAGACTTTTATTGTCTACTAGGACAATGGCATCATCTTGGGTCAAAGAAGCCTAGGGGGCTTATAGGGCAAAGATGAATCCATCAATCTAGTGCAGAGCCAACTTTACCTGATGGGTGCTCATGGGCAGAATTCATAGGTCCACAATTATTTTTACAGGATACCAACTAGGTTTATATATTACAAACCATTTTTAGCCTATTACAAAGTTAATCAAGCAACATTGGAAGCAGGGGCATTGACTTGAGTTCTAAATGAGTCTAAGGATATGTTGATTCAAACACTTCAGCATGGCCCTCCCTTATGGGTTTTTGTTGGCGTGCTAAATCCCATACTTGTATGCTGTCATGCGTGTGTCAGGAAAACTGAAAATTTTATACTTACCTGACAGTAATTTTCCTTTCCTGATGCATAAGCATGACAGCATACAGGTCCCCTCCCTTGGGGGTTTAATATTTGAGTATAGTTATGAAAATGCCACATTAGAGGAGGCGACTCATTTATATAGTATAACTAGTCCTGATTGGGCCAGGGGCAGAGCCTATACCCATACGTGTATGCTGTAATGCTTATGCACCAGGAAAGGAAAATTACCGTCAGAAAAGTATAACATTTTCCATTTTATGTTCAGAATCAAAAACCCAGTTCTCATATTAACTACAGATTGATGAGAACTTAATATTGTTCGGACAACAAACCTTTATTTTACTCTGTCTTTTTTTACTTCTCTAGACCTGCAAACACAAAAGAACTTGTTTCCTGTCTTATGATAATGCTGTCTTCTTCAGCAAAGATCAATTACATTGCATTAAGAAAATTAATGCTTCAAGAGAAGATAATTTTTATAAATAGCTATGAAAAACTACCTGTTCTTGATAAAGTGTATTGCATATAGCAGAAAACCATATACATTTGTTGTGATTAACATAATATCAATCATGTATTGGAGAAATATCAAATATCTTATACGTATATAAAGTATATTTCAATTTTATGTATAATGGCTTATAGAAAAGATTAAATCTGTTGACAGCAGCCCCTTGATTTCTCTTCCTCCAACTGATTTATAGAAATATATGCTCTTTCAAAGGTACATTTTATTGGGTAACATGGCAAACAATGAGAAGAGCTTTGGGTACAACTCTCCTATTTTTTACTTTATTCTAAGAAACATAGAAACATAGAATGTGTCGGCAGATAAGAACCATTTGGCCCATCTAGTCTGCCCAATATATCTGAATCCTATGAATAGTCCCTGGCCCTATCTTATATGAAGGATAGCCTTATGCCTATCCCATGCATGCTTAAACTCCTTCACTGTATTTGCAGCTACCACTTCTGCAGGAAGGTTATTCCATGCATCCACTACTCTCTCAGTAAAGTAATACTTCCTCATATTACTTTTAAACCTTTGCCCCTCTAATTTAAAACTGTGTCCTCTTGTGGTAGTTTTTCTTCTTTTAAATATGCTCTCCTCCATTACCGAGTTGATTCCCTTTATGTATTTAAAAGTTTCTATCATATCCCCTCTGTCTCTTCTTTCTTCCAAGCTATACATGTTAAGGTCCTTTAACCTTTCCTGGTAAGTTTTTTCCTGCAATCCATGTACTAGTTTAGTAGCTCTTCTCTGAACTCTCTCTAGAGTATCTATATCCTTCTGGAGATATGGCCTCCAGTACTGCGCACAATACTACGGGTCAGACCCACTAAGGGTCAGTTCACACTCATGCAGTCCAGTGCGTTTTTTTTTTGCATCAAAAACGCATGGAAAGTAGGTTATATGGTTTCCAGTGGCATAGTTCAAAATAGTGCTGTCAGTTACAAGGCTATCCAGTTCCAGAAAAAAAAGTAGAACATGCTGCATTTTACCTGCACTTGACTTTACTGGAACGCAGTAAAATACATCAAAAAATGGACTGGAACACATAAAAAAATGCATCAAAAACGCACCGGACCCCAGTACAGTGAAAAAAAAAAGCAGGAAAAGAGAAGAAAAAAGGCACCTGGAATGCATCCTTAAACGCATTAAAACCTCACCGGAAAGGTGGCAGAAACACGTTAAAAACGATACAGGCAGAAATGCATCCGGAACGGATCTGGAGTGAGTTATTGTGGTGTGAACGGGCCTTAAGTGTTTTAGTGCATTTGTATTGTTAATTGTTAGTATGGTATAATTGGCTAAAGTTTTTTTTTTTTATTTAATTTAAAGTTATTTTGTTGTATATTTAATTTGGGAGTAGCACCCAAAGTCTTTTCATTGTTTTCTGTGTTATTTAGCATCTGGAGAGAGAGAGTTAATACCCCCCCCCCCTTTTTTTTTTCCTTTTTTTCCCCTTTTTTTCTCTCGGGGCTCACTTTCCTGAAAATACATTTTATTGGATATCCAGACTGAAATTTATGGACAGAGCATACTTTTGCAGTAAACCTGATGCTGTGAATCAGGTGATAAGTAGGGTTGAGCGAACCCGAACTGTATTGTTCAGGATCGTACCAGACTTTTGGGTATTCGGTACCCGAACACGGACCCGAACATTTTACTGTATGTTCAGGTACTGTCCGTTGTTCGGTAACGTTATTTGATGTTTTGGCGCGGTTTTAATGGCACGGTTTCAACAGGTGCAAGGCAGCCAATCAGCAAGCGTTTAACTAGTGTGCCCTTAGAAGCCATCACAACCATGCCTACTAATTGCATGGCTGTGATTGGCCAGTGCAGCATGTGACCCAGACTCTATATAAGCTGGAGTCACATAGCGTCACGCGTCACTCCGATCAAACTATACTAGGGACAGGTTCCTGATGCTGCTGCTGAGGGAGAGATAGGAGATTATTGTAGGGTCAGGCTGGAGATTGCTTTGAGGGAAAGAATAGGAAGAATCTTTTTTAATCAGACAGCAATCTACATTGATTGTATTGAGTAGGGGTGCAGTGCACGATCTTTATGCCCTGACCTGAGCCCAGTGAGGAGGAGGAGGGAGAAAAAAAAACTTTTATCAGTCTGTTAGGTGGGAAGTGTGCGGTGTGTAGCAGCCATTTAATGCAAGCTCAGTGCATATGTGTCTGCTTAATCTGCATTTAAAAAAGAAAAAAAATGTTTTCCTTCATATTTTACTTTGACATACAATGTTTAGACACTGCTTTTTTCTAATCTGTTCTTCTAAAAGCACCAATGTAAGGGTAAAATAATTCATTTTCAGTATTTAGGGAAAAAAAAATATTTTTCAGTTTTTCATTCAAATTTTTTTTTTTTTATTCAATAGCGGAATAGAACAACAACAGTATCCAACCTGTTAGGCGTGTGGTGTGTAGCGGCCATGTAATGCAAGCTCAGTGCATATGTTTGTGCTTAATCTGCATTTAAAAAATAAAAACATTTTTTTCCTTCATATTTTACTGTGACATACAGCGTTTAGACACTGCATTTCAAATCTGCTATTCAACAAGCACCAATTAAGGGGAAATTTTTTTTTCAGATTTTCATTCATACGTTACAGTGAGATACATCCATTGCATACTGTTGTTGTATTCCGCTTTGCAATAAAAATCCATTTAGGGGAAAAAAAAAAATTGCAGCCTAGTCTGCATATGGTACAGTGAGATACACCCATTGCATACTGTTGTATTCCGCTTATCAATAAAAACCCATTTAGGGGAAAAACAATTTTGCAACCTAGTCTGCATATGGTACAGTGAGATACACCCTTTGCATACTGTTGTATTCTGCTTATAAATAAAAACCCATTTAGGGGATAAAAAATTAATTGTGGCCTAGTCTGCATATGGTACAGTGAGATGAACCCTTTGAATACTGTTGTATTCCACTTATCAATAAAACCCATTTAGGGGGGAAAAAATAATTTGCAGCCTAGTCTGCTTATGGTATAGTGAGATACACCCTTTGCATACTGTTGTTGTATTCCCCTTTGCAATAAAAACCCATTTAGGGGATAAAAAGTTAATTGCGTCCTAGTCTACATATGTTACAGTGAGATACACCCTTTGCATACTGTTTTTGTATTTCACTTTGCAATAAAAAAACATTTAGGGGATAAAAAGTTAATTGCGGCCTAGTATGCATATGTTACAGTAAGATACACCCTTTGCATACCGTTGTTGTATTCTGCTTTGCAATAAAAACCTATTTAGGGGGAAAAAAAATTGTAGCCTAGTCTGCATATGGTACAGTGAGATACACCCTTTGCATACTGTTGTATTCCACTTATCAATAAAAACCCATTTAGGGGTAAAAAAATAATTTGCAGCCTAGTCTGCATATGGTACGGTGAGATATACCCTTTGCATACTGTTGTTGTATTCCGCTTTGCAATAAAAACCGATTTAGGGGATAAAAAGTTAATTGCGGCCTAGTCTGCATATGTTACAGTGAGATACACCCTTGCATACTGTTGTTGCATTCAGCTTTGCAATAAAAACCTATTTAGGGGAAAATAAATAATTGTAGCCTAGTCTGTATTGGTACAGTGAGATACACCCTTTGCATACTGTTGTTGTATTCCGATTTGCAATAAAAACCCATTTAGGGGAAAATAAATAAATTGCAGCCTAGTCTGCATATGGTACAGTGAGATACACCCTTTGCATACTGTTGTATTCAGCTTATCAATAAAAACCCATTTAGGGGAAAAAAAATAAATTGCAGCCTTGTCTGCATATGGTACAGTGAGATACACCCTTTGCATACTGTTGTATTCCGCTTATAAATAAAAACCCATTTAGGGGATAAAAAGTTAATTGCGGCCTAGTCTGCATATGGTACAGTGAGATACACCCTTTGCATACTGTTGTATTCCGCTTATCAATAAAAACCCATTTAGGGGAAAAAAATAATTTGCAGCCTAGTCTGCATATGTTACAGTGAGATACACCCTGTGCATACTGTTGTTGTATTCCGCTTTGCAATAAAAACCCATTTAGGGGGAAAAAAAAAATCAGCCTAGTCTGCATATGGTATAGTGAGATACACCCTTTGCATACTGTTGTATTCCGCTTATCAATAAAAACCCATTTAGGGGATAAAAAGTTAATCGCGGCCTAGTCTGCATATGGTACAGTGAAATAAACCCTTTGCATACTGTTGTATTCCACTTATCAATAAAAACCCATTTAGGGGAAAAAAATAATTTGCAGCCTAGTCTGCATATGGTACGGGGAGATTCACCTTTTGCATACTGTTGTTGTATTCTGCTTTGCAATAAAAACCCATTTAGGGGAAAAAAATTAATTGCAGCCTAGTCTGCATATGTTACAGTGAGATACACCCTTTGCATACTGTTGTTGTATTCCGCTTTGCAATAAAAAACCATTTAGGGGATAAAAAGTTAATTGCGGCCTAGTCTGCATATGTTACAGTGAGATACACCCTTTGCATACTGTTGTATTCCGCTTTACAATAAAAACCCATTTAGGGGAAAAAAAATAAATTGCAGCCTAGTCTGCATATGGTACAGTGAGATACACCCTTTGCATACTGTTGTTGTATTCCGCTTATCAATAAAAACCCATTTAGGGGGAAAAAAATAAATTGCAGCCTAGTCTGCATATGGTACAGTGAGATACACCCTTTGCATACTGTTGTTGTATTCCGCTTTGCAATAAAAACCCATTTAGGGGATAAAAAGTTAATTGTGGCCTAGTCTGCATATGGTACAGTGAGATACACCCTTTGCATACTGTTGTTGTATTCCGCTTATCAATAAAAACCCATTTAGGGGAAAAAAATAAATTGCAGCCTAGTCTGCATATGGTACAGTGAGATACACCCTTTGGATACTGCTGTTATATTCCGCTTATCAATAAAAACCCATTTAGGGGAAGATCCAAAATTCAATAAATATGAGGAGAAGGTCAAATAAAGGACGTGGCCTGGGTCATGGTGCTGCTGGTGGAGCTCCTGTTGCAAGGAGAGGACGTTGTCAATCTTTGCCAGCTACACGTACAGGTGAAACAACTTTCTCAGCTGCGAGTAGGCGACAGAACCAGCAGCAGTATTTGGCAGGGCCTAATGCGCCTCTACAAATGTTGAGGCCAGAACAAGTACAGGCGATAGTAGATTGGGTTGCTGACAGTGCCTCCAGTTCCTTCACATTGTCTAACACCCAGTCTTCTGCTGAGTTGGCACCTGCAGCCGATGTCCATCAATCTTTCACCTCACCCCCTTGCAAATCAGCCAAGCAGTCTGAGCCCCAAGTCATGCAGCAGTCTCTTCTTTTTGATGACTCTGTTAGCATGGTTTCCCAGGGCCATCCACCTAGCCCTGCCCCAGAAGTGGAAGAGATTGAGTTGCACCGATGCCCAACCACTTATGTCTTCAGATGAGTACATGGGAGGACCATCGCAGCACATCTCAGATGATGATGAAACACTGGTGACAACTGCTACAGAATTTCAAATTGTGGAGACCGACAAGGAGGGCAGGGGTGAAGAGAAGATTGGGTGGAAGACGATGTGGAGGACGATGAGGTCCTTGACCCCACATGGAATGAACGTCATGCAGGTGACCTGAGTAGTTTGGAGGAAGAAGCGAAGGTCGCACAGAGCCACCAGCACAGCAGAAGAGGGAGCAGGGTGCAAAAGCGGAGTGGCCGTGCCCTAGACACTACGCCTGCTACTGCCCAACGCAGCAAGGGAACAAGCACACCAAAGCCAGCTCAAAGAAGTTCCCTAGCATGGCAGTTCTTCAGACAATGTGATGATGACAGGACACGAGTGGTTTGCACGCTGTGCAATCAGAGCCTGAAGCAAGGCATAAACCTTCTCAACCTGAGCACAACATGCATGACCAGGCATCTAAGTGCAAAGCACGAGCTGCAGAGGAGTGCACACCTCAAAAACCAAGAAAGATCTCTGGCTCCTCCTGCTTCCTTTTCTGCTGCTGCAGTCTTGGCCTCTTCATCCACCTCTGTAGTGACAGTGGCCCCGCAAACAGAGGATCCACCAGCAACACCACCACCTGGGTCACCAACAACAACTATCTCCACAATGTCCAGTGGAAGCGTTCAGCTTTCTATCTCCCAAACACTGGAGTGGAAGAGGAAGTACCCCCCTACCCACCCACGATCCCTGGCCCTGAATGCCAGCATTTCAAAATTCCTGGCCTTTGAAATGCTGTCATTCCGGCTGGTGGAGACGCAGAGTTTTAAAAGCCTTATGGTGGTGGCTGTCCCACAGTACGCAGTGCCCAGCCGCCAATACTTTTCCATGCAAGCCATCCCTTCCCTGCACAACCAAGTGGGTGACAAAATTAGGTGTGCACTGCGCAACGCCATCGGTGGCAAGGTCCACCTAACTACGGATATGTGGACCAATAAGCACGGTCAGGGACATTATATCTCCCTAACAGCACACTGGGTAAATGCAGTGGCGGCTGGGCCTGAGGCGGATAGCAGTTTGGCGCATATCCTTCCACCACCGAGGATTGAAGGGCGCTTCAGTTTGCCTCCTGTTCCTAACTCCTCCTACTCCGCTTCCTCATCCTTTACCGCCTCCTCTTCCGGTCAGCGTAACACCTTCACCACCAACCTCAGCATAGCCAGGGGTAAACGACAGCAGGCAGTTTTAAAACGTGCCTGTTTGGGAGAAAAACCACACACTGTGCAGGAGTTGTGGAGGGGCTTTGAACAGCAGACCGATGAGTGGTTGCTGCCAGTGAGCCTCAAGCCCGGCCTGGTAGTGTGCGATAACAGGCGAAATCTCATAGCAGCTCTGGGCCTAGCCGGTTTGACACACATTCTTTGCCTGGCGCATGTGCTGAATTTGGTGGTGAAGAGGTTCCTTAGGAATTACCCCGATATGTCAGAGCTTCTGCAGAAAGTGCGGGCCGTCTGTGCGCACTTTCGGCGTTCTCACCCTGCTGCTGCTCGCATGTCAGCACTGAGCGGGAAGGCGTAACTTCGGCCTTCCCGCTCACCACCTCATATGTGACATTCCCACAAGGTGGAACTCCACCTTGCACATGCTGGCCAGACTGTGCGAGCAGCAGCAGGCCATAGTGGAGTTTCCATAGACATAGACAAAGATTGTGGTGTGGCTGTGGCTGTGCAAGAGGAATAGACTTTTTTTTAAAAAAAATAAGGTTGCAGTGGTTTGTATGAAACTTTAAAAAAGAATGCTGGGAAGAGCATCAGGACCTAAAGCAGGATAACTGAAGTAAAAATACAGTTGTCCTTTGAACTACTCACCTGTGCTTCCAAGCAGTTCATATATTGTCATGGCAGGTTTAGGAAGTTTGGTTGTGGGAAAATAAGGTTTAGCATGCACAACTTTTGTACTAGGGAAAGTTTAGCTGCCAAATATCGCTCCTTTCTTTAGTAATTGTCGTTTTTATTGAATATTTTCAAGAAATTTGTCAAGGTAACAAAGACTAAGCCAATAAGTACAGAAAAGTTAGAGCATAATGTAGAATTGTTCAATACAGAGTAAGTAACATGAGACCTATCAAAATATATTGTTGTCTATCAGAATCACCAGTACACATTACATCTCCTATAGCTGTTGTCAATTTTACAGCGCAGAGATACATTTCTGTGCATCACAAGATCAATACTAATTATCAGCACATTAAATACATTGGGAAATCAGCTAGAAAGCAATATAAAGCATTGTTGTCAAGAATAAGAACATAACATAGTTAAACAGATAAAAAGAAAATAATCAAAATAGCAAAATAATAAGTACACTCCAAGATTAACTAAATTATTTAGTTTATAGTTAATGCAGGGTGAAAATTCCATCAGAGGGGGTGAATTGTATACTAGGTTGGTCATAGGGTGAGCTACCCCAATATTACCATGTTTGGTTAAAGGAGGCTAGTCGGTGCCTCACTTTTGCCATAAGATGTCCTAATCTTCTTATCTTTGTTATACTTTGCTATACTATTTAAAATGTTGGGTATAAGATGGATTCAAGGTTCTCTCATACTTATACATCAGGAAAGGAAAATTGCCATCAGGTAAGTATAACATTTTCAGTTTTCCTGACACAAGCATGACAGCATACACGTATGGGATGTAGCACGCCAAAAAATCCCCACAAGGGAGGCTATGCTGAAGTATTTTATTCATTGTTAACTCCGGTCAGTACAGAAAGTCCAAACTCTACAGTAGTTAAGGCTGCTGGATCTACTTTATAGTGAGTCAAAAATGTGCTATATGTAGACCATGTTGCAGCTCTACATATTATTTCCAGAGATACACCCCTGTATTCTGCCCAGGATGCTGCTAGGCTTCTCGTCGAGTGAGAACTCACATTGGTTGGAGGTTCTAAATGTCTTGCCTCATAAGCTTTCTTGATGGTCTTGACCAGCCACAACGCCAGTGTTCTGGTAGATGCTATTAGCCCTTTTCTTGTGCCACCTGGGATGACAAACAGGTTTTCTGTTCTTCTGAAAGGGGCAGCTCTCTGTATGTATACTTACAAGATAGATCTGGCATCTAACTCGTGCATCTGATTAGATGTGTCTCTCTGCATTTTTGGGAGAACAGTGTTTTGTTCCTGATGAAATGGTCTGTTTACCTTCAGCAGATGTTGTGGCAGAGTTCTTAATATCACTTTATCCGGTAAGTGGCAACAGTAAGGAGATTTGTGTCCTAAGGCCTGAATATCTGATATTTTTCTTCCTGATGTAATGGCAGTAAGAAAAACTGCTTTCATCATTATATTCCACAGTGAGGTTGCCTGGTCACCTGAAAAAGGAGGTTGGGAGTCGGTGACTGACATGTAGTTCAAATCTCCTGCGCTCAAGTGCAATAATGGGAAGGAAGAGGCAAGTTCCCAAAAAAATGGATGGGTAATGACTGAAGGTCTTGCTGCCACCTCGGGACCAAGGGTTTTCCGATACAAACTGAAGAAAAGATGTATAGCAGCCTCCCCAAAAAGAGGGGCACACCAACCTAGTGCATTACCACTAAAAACATTAATTAAAATAGTAAAATGCATAAAATATGCTCACAAAAATAGTGTGATAATACACACATATCAACAATTCTGAGCAGCATTTCTTGGCTCTGAGGAAGGGGAGTTCGCCCTCGAAACGCGTCAGCCTAAGCCACAGCAGCTCCGTGCGTTTCACTGCACGCCGTTCAGCATTACGCAGTGCCTGGCCACCTTTGAGACATCTTCACTTATTTATAGAATTGTTGATATGTGTGTATTATCACACTATTTTTGTGAGTATATTTTATGCATTTTACTATTTTAATAAATGTTTTTAGTGGTAATGCACTAGGTCGGTGCGCCCGTCTTTTTGTTATCTTTCTTCAGGAGGTGACTGACAGACAAGTGCAAACACTGAGAGCAGCAAATTTAATAAATCCCAGTGAGCCGGCAGAGACAGGAGCAGACACAAATATAGATACCATGGATACAGCAGAACAAATGCAAGCCTCTCTGTTACCTACTAAAAATAATAATAATAATACATTATATTTATAGGTGCCTTTCAGAAAACCCAAGGTCACTTTACAAAGATAACAACAAAGCAACAAAAAAAGTAATTAAATAAATAAAATACAATACATTACATAACCATTAAATTACAAAAACAAATCAAGGAAGTCAGACAGAGTATGCTAGTTTAAAATGATGAGTTTTGAGACCTGATTTGAAGATGGGTAGGAAATCAATGTTGCGGATGTCAGGAGGCAGGGTGTTCGAAGGTCGCCGGGCAGAGCAGCTAAAAGCTCCCAATCCCATAATGGTCAGGCGGGCAGAGGCAACATTGAGGTGAATGGAAGAAGAAGACCTGAGAGAGCTGGAGGATCTGTTAAAGTGCAGGAGTTCAGAAAGGTACAGAGGAGGAGTGATGTTATGAATTACCTTAAAGGTACTGTAAGTAACAGAATTTTGCAATTAATACAATATTTGACCAGAATGACCAGAAGCCAGTAAAGGTGCTGAAAGACAGGAGTGATGTGATTAAAGGAGTTGGTTCTGGTGAGCAGCAGAGGTCTGAACCAGTTGCAGTTTATGGAGGACTTGAAAGGAAGACCAAAAAGAAGAAAGTTACAGTAATCTATGTGGGAAGTGACCAGATTATGAATGAGAACGGCAGTGCTATTGGGTGTGAGAAAAAAATGTAAATGGAAATATGCTGACCGAGTGACATTACTGATGTGAGCTTGGAAAGATAGTGTGCTATTGAAGATGACACCCGGACTCTTTACCTGAGGGGAGGGAAAGACTATGGAGTTATCAACATTAACTGAAAAACTGTTAAAGGAGTTGTAAAGTCAGAAGGCTTTTTATCCTAATGCATATGCATTAGGATAAAAAACTTCTGTGTATAGCAGCCTTCCCAGCACCCCCTAATATTTACCTGAGCCCCATCTCTATCCAACGATGTCCACGAGTCCCTCGGCCGTCCAGAACTCTCTCTCTCTCCTGATTAGCTGAGACACAGCCATGTCGCCGTTGGCTCCCACGGCTGTCAATGAAGGTCAGTTAGCCAATCAGGAGAGAGAAGGGGTGGGGCCAAACAGCAGCTCTGTGTCTGAATAGACACATGAAGCTGCAACTTGGCTCAGATGCCCCTATAGCATGCTGCTTGCTGTGGGGGCACTCGACAGGAGGGAGGGGCTAGGAGCAGCAATGAGGGACCCGAGAAGAGGAGGATCGGGGCTGCTCTGTCCAAAACCAACTGCACAGAGGCACAGAGGAGGAACGTATAACATGTTTGTTATTTAAAAAAAACACACTTTACAATCACTTTAAGCTTTGTCAGGGTGAATTTCATACCATTGAGTAGAACCTCGGATTTCTAACTGTTCAATTTGAGAAAGTTGGAAGAGAGCCAGGATTTGCTTTCCTGTAAACAGTTGGTAAGGGGTTTGGGTGGAAGGGTGGTAGCAGCTTTAGTGGACAAGTAGAGCTGGGTGTCCTCTGCAAAGCAATAGAAGAGGCCATAAAGGATAGGAGGTTATTGGCATGTTCAGAATTCCCAGACTACATGTGAGTGCATTTATTTTAAATCTGGCAACTTTTAATAAAATGGAGTTATACTAGGTCGGATGTGCACCCTGTCTCTTTTTGCCTAGTAAAGCAATAGAAGTGGATGTTAAATGTAATAAAATATTAGACCAATAGAAAGAAGATAGATTATATAAACACAAGGGGCCCCAGGATAGAACCCTGGGGCACGCAAGTAGAGAGTAGAGATGGTTGAGATTTGAAAGATTTGAGTAGGGTGAATTGAGTAGGGCCAGTTCAGGGATGTGTCAGTGAATCCAGTGGAGGCTAATCTGTCAAGGAAAGAGTTGTATAAAGGACTCAAAACCCATACTTGAGTAAAAGTACAAGTGCTCGATCAAAAAGTGACTTGAGTAGAAGTGGAAGTGCTCGATCAAAAAGTGACTTGAGTAGAAGTACTAAAGTATTCAACATTTTTTGTACTTAAGTATTGCAAGTAGTTTTTTTAAAAAATTTTGCTACTCAAGTACTGAAAGTAAAAGTACCAGTAGTTTTGAAAAAAAAATTGCTACTTAAGTACTGAAAGTAAAAGTACAAGTACTGTGTTATGTAGTTATTAAAGAAAGAAGTCAAAAGTTTGAACATCATATTGTTTTTTATTATTTCAAATGCAGCTTTTATTTATACTGTACATACAGTAGCATTTATTTTTCGTATGCGCTGATAATACACAATGTTTTGAGCTTCATGAAACCTGCCATCTACTGTTCTGGCAGTGGTAATTTTTATAATTGTAACGAGTAACTATGCAGCACAAAAAAAAAATATCGGAGTAGAAGTATTGAAATCATTGAAAAAATGTAGTGAAGTAAAAGTGGAAGTAGGAGAAAAAAATTCTACTCCAGGAAAGTACAGATACCGCCTTTCGGTACTTAAGTACAGTAGTGAAGTAGTTCTACTTAGTTACTATACATCTCTGGTCAAGGAGGATGTTGTGGGAAATTTTATCAAAGGCCGCATTTATCTGATTGAGGAGGTTGAGGATAGTTATGCAACCAGAATCAGTTGCCATGAGGAGATCATTTGTGATTCTAACTGAGGTAATTTCAGTCCTACGTAGGTGATAGAAACCAGACTGAAATTGACCAAATAGGTCAGAGTCAGAAAGGTAAGCGTAAACCTGAGAAGCAGGTTGGATAAAATAGGAAAGGTTGGAGATGGGCGGAACGTCACTGGGGTCTGCGCCAGGTTTCTTAAGTATGACTACAGCTGGTTTAAAAGATGAGAGATCAATACCAGTGAGAGAAGTGAGAGAGGAATGTATGATATCAATTATTAAAGAGGTCACGGAGGGTAGACAAGCTTTAACCAGGACAGTAGGGAGAGGATCTAACTGACAGGTAAAAGGCCTAGCTTTCTGAATTAGGGTAATTTTTTAACAACAGAGGGAAATTTGAAAAAGGAAATAGCAGATATGTTTGCCAAATTGGAGCAGTCACTAAAGGCAGATATGGCAGTAATACATGGAGAATTGGGGCAGATTCTTTCCAGGCTGGATGAAGCAGAGGGAAGGCTGGACAGACATGCACAAGTTAGATCTCAGGGATCAAATGAGAAGTGTACAGCAGGTGCTAACGTCCATTATAGAGGGGGGCTTTCCGTCATGTCTCATTGGTAAAAAGACGGAAGCAAAGCAACGCTTGGATTCACATTGCAGGACTTTTGTACGAAATTGGAGTTGCAGGTCCCAGACATCCCTGAATGGACCAAAGCCGCTAACAAGGATGAGGGATTGAAAGGGGAGCAGTGGTAACATGTTCAGGGGAAGGTCATGCAGAAAAAATAGGTATTGCTCTATAAAAGAATGAGCCTGTGGAGAGACAAGTCTGTAAAGACTGTAAGGACATTGTGAAGATCAGGACATGGGTAAGAACTTTTTTTTTAGAACTGAAAGACAATTGGTCTTTGCTGTTCAACGCTGTTATATGTTACATTAAAAGAGTAATGCAATGGACTAAAGTTAACAGCTTAATTTGCAGCAGGATTAAGAAGGGACATATAGAGATCTTTATGTTAGAATGGGAATAAAGAGGAGTGGGTTATAAAATAAGAAATAGTGGGAAGATTTACTAAAACGGGTGCACTGAGAATCTGGTGCAGCTGTCCATGGCAGCCAATAGGCTGCTAATTTCAGCTTGTTTAATTAGGCTTTCACAATATAATCTGGAAGCGGATTGGTTTCTCTGCAGTGTTGCAACAGATTTTGCACTCTCCAGTTTTAGTAAATCCCCCCCCCCCCCCAAATCTTATATACCTGTATGATAGGTTGTTTTATTTGTTCTGATTAGCTATATTAAAGTTTGGCATGGATACATATACTCTTGGACTGAACTCCTAAAGGGGTATAGGAAAGCAAGCAATGTGGGCGTATGTGGTCAAACTTCACCCCCATTGGAGGAATCAATATGTGGGGGTATGTTAAAGGAGAGATGTCCACAATCGTTTTAAGGATGATTTTGGGACCAATGTAGGGGGCTATGTGGACTAATGTAGTAAAATATTACTTGGCATAGTATTATGGAGATTCAACTACAAAACGAGCAAGAGGAGTGGTCATAGGGATGGTGAGAGCGAGGAACAATAGTTACTATAAAAGAACAGATTGCTGACCCAGAAGGTTGATATTTGTTGCTGATGGATCTACTATACAGTAAAGAATGTACGTTGGCAAACATCTATTGTCCGAATACAAACCCAAAGTGTTCAGAAAACACATGGGGTTTAAGACAGGAAAAGTAATCCTAGCAGGGGATTTCAACTTCTGCACAATTAGATACTTCATCCCTTGAACCAACGATATCATGTCAACAGATACGGTCAAATAAAAAAGATGCTTCACCAATGTCAATTAGTGAATGCGTGGAGACTTCAACATTCAAAAGAAAAATATTATACATGTTATTCCTTGGTGCATGCGATATATACAAGAATTGAATACATGTTTGTAGCGTCCTTGATAAATACTTCCATTAAGGTAATTTCACTATCTGACCATGCTCCAGTATTGATGAAGATTAATATGGGAGAGGGGAAGAACAGAATAAGTCTATGGAATCTTAATAATTCACTTACACAGGATCAGAAGAGTGAAGAGAGAATAAAGACAGAAATGTAAATATTTTTCCAGTTAAAAAAGAATCCCCTGAAATACCACAAGCTACTATTCAGGAGGACCATAAAGCCTACATAAGGGTCATTTTGATATCTATAGGAGAAAATCCTGCAATCGCTCCCCGTGAAGAAAGAACAGTGGTCTGCTGTATCAATGCAAAGCTCCTGTGTTCCTCCTATTTAGGAACACAGGTTTCTCTATTTATTTCACAAGCCCACCCCCCCCCACAGTTAGAAAACCCCCCCTAGGCTCATATTTAACCCTTTGATCACTCCTGGGTTAACCCTTCCCTGTCAGTGTCATAATTACAGTAACAGTGCATATTTTTAGCACTGAATTCTGTTGTAATGTCACTGGTCCCCGCAAAAGTGTCAAAAATGTCCATTAGGGGTCCGATCTGTCTGCTGCAATGTCACAGTCCCACTAAAAATTGCTGATCGCCAACATTACTAGTAAAAAAATAAATAAATAAATAAAAATGACAAATCTTTCCCCTAGTTTGTAGACACAATAACTTTTGTGCAAACCAATCAAAATACGCTTATTGGGATTTTTTTTTAACCAAAAATATGTAGCAGAATACAAATTGGCCTAAAATGATGAAAAAATTTGATTTTTATTTTTTTTTTTGGGGGGGGGGGGGGGGATATTTTATAACAGAAAAATATACATATATATTTTTTTTTCAGATTTGTCGCTCTTTTTTCATTTATAGCGGAAAAAATAAAAATTGCATAGGTGATAATATAACACCAAAAGAAACCTCTATTTGTGGGAAAAAAAGGACGTTAATTTTATTTGGGTACAGCGTCGAACGACCGCGCAATTGTCCGTAAAATTCGCGCAGTGCTGAATTGCAAAAAATGGCCTAGTCATTAACCACTTTACCACCGGAGGATTTTCCTGCTTTACGTCCAGGCCACTTTTTGCAACTTGGCACTGCGCGAATTTAACTGACAATTGCGTGGTCATGCAACGCCGTACCCAAACAAAATTTATGTCCTTTTTTTCCCACAAACAGAGCTTTCTATGGTGATATTTGATCACCTCTGTGCTTTTCATTTTTTGCAATATTAATTAAAAAAGTGTGAAAATTTTGCGAAAAAATTGACATTGTCTAATTTGACAGTTAAAAATATCCAATATATTCAATTTTTGTCATATGTTTAGGCCAAAATGTATTTAGCTACATGTCTTTGACAAAAACATCCTCAATGAGTGTATTTTTAACCGCTTTAAGACCGGAAGATTTTACCCCATTGCTGACCAGGCTATATTTTGCGATTCGGCACTGCGTTACTTTAATGGACAATTGCGCGGTTGTGCGACGCTGTTCCCAAATTAAATTTATGTCTTTTTTTTTCCCCACAAATAGAGCTTTCTTTTGGGGGTATTTTATCACCTGTGCGATTTTTAATTTTTGAAAAAAAGAGCGACAATTTTGAAAAAAAAAACAATATTTTTTACATTCTGATATATAACATTCCCCAAAAAAATGTAAAAATCAAAAATTTTGAACATTTTAGGCCAATTTGTTTTCTGCTACATATTTTTGGTAAAAAAAAATCGCAATGGGCGTAGTTTGATTGGTTTGCACAAAAGTTATCGCGTTTACTAACTACGGGAAAGATTTGTCATTTTTATTGTTTATTTTACTAGTAATGGCAGCAGACTGCGACATTGCGGCGGACAGATCGGACCCCTAACTGACATTTTTGACACTTTTGGGGGTACCAGTGACATTACTACAGTAATCAGTGCTATAAATATGCACTGTTACTGAAATAATGACACTGGCAGGGAAGGGGTTAACTTTATAGGTGATTAAGGGGTTAAATGTATGCCTCATGCTTACTGACATGTGTGGGGGGAGGGCAGTGGCGGCCAGTTTATAGGGGTGCAGGGGCCCTGCTCCCCCCCCCCAATCAGCAGTGCAAAGAAAAGAAAAATTACCATTTAAAGCCCACTATGGGGTGCCGGACCTATTGCTGGCTATGGGGGGGGGGGTTTGACATCCCACGTGGTGCCAGGCAGAGGTGCCGATTGGCGGCCGTTCTGGGTGTCATTGGGGCACAGAGCAATGCACTCCCCACTAGTCCTGTCCTGGCTGTGATTGGTCCAGACTCCAGCCTGGACCAATCATACAGGACATCCCCGCTGACGTCGCGTGGGGGCGGTGCGTGCGTCAGTCACTCACCATCGGTCACCTTGTCGTCTGCCGTCAGAGTGAGGAGGAGCAGCGGTCGAGACGTCTCTCCCGTCCCGTCTTCAGCAGCACACAGCACAGCAGTCGGTCTGGTCGAGTGAGTCAGCCAGAGCCAGCCCAAGAGCAGGTAAGTGATGAAGCAGCCGCTGCCTCAGTGCCTCCGTCTCTCTCTTCTCTCCTCTCTCTCTCCACTCTCACCCAGGCACTTGTACTACCGATTTGCAGAGATCTATAGTAACTAAGTAGAACTACTTCACTACTGTACTTAAGTACCGAAAGGCGGTATCTGTTCTTTCCTGGAGTAGAATTTTTTTCTCCTACTTCCACTTTTACTTCACTACATTTTTTCGATGACTTCAATACTTACCACTGCCAGAACAGTAGATGGCAGGTTTCATGAAGTTCAAAAAAATGTGTATAATGTCATGGGTAAATCAGCGCATACTAAAATAAATGCTACTGTATGTATAAATAAAATGGTCTACATATCTGCTGTTAAGGGGAAAGAGAACCTCCCCCAACCAAGGTGAGTCACAAGCGTACATAGACCTTTTTTCTGGTAAGAGGCTGATTTTGCTTTTTTCACTGGAAGTTGAGAGCACAGGTTTTGCAGTTTTGTTTCACTGGAGGAGTCTATTTGGATATTATTTTGCACTTACCTTCATCCGCTGGGTAAGGGGGAAATCCACAAGGTGGTGGGAGTCTGCACCTATTATTTGGAATAGCACCTGTTTGATTCCTGCACCTTTGAAAATATATTCATCTTGTTTTGTCACATATATATGGTATTATGGCATTATATACAGTATATGGACTTTTTATTGACTTTGATTTCATACACTCTTCCTTTATTTCATTATTGGAATATATTGTTGTATATCACATTGGTTTATATATAATTTTGCGCACCAATAAGCTGTGGAGAAAAAAAAACATGCAGGGAAGAGTAGGAGGGATGCTTTAAAGGAGAAAGGGAGGGACATACTTTATCTGTTTTTGTTTACAAAAAGTTTACAGCCAAAGGAATTGTGATTGTCCTTTAGGTTAATCATTTGAAATAATAAAAAACAATATAAAAGTCACTTTTTGATCGAGCACTTGTACTTTTACTCAAGTATGGGTTTCGAGTACTTTATACAAGCGTGCCGATTTGGAGGAATATTGGAAATGTAAGCTTTACTGATACAACCACAGTTACAGCAAAAACGAACCTCATAGAAGACGGCAAAGTCAGTCTCAACATAATTTGTTTGCTAATGTGCCAAATAGAATCTTTCAATGTTTGCATGGTTCCCATGAAACGATTAGGTAACCAAACCTTCCAAACCTGGTCTTCCCATGCTTGCTATATGAGCATTTCCTCGTTCACAAGGAATATACTGTCCTGTACTGCTTGGCCATGTACTTTTTGTATAATGATCTCTCTGTACAGTGAAAACAGTTGTGTTCTTGTGGGAAAAGAAAAAGGCTCCCAGAATGGTGAGCTGTGTAACTTTGTTTCGTACTGTATTTTGGCATCATATATATAGAAAAGATGAAGAAAAAAAAAAAGATATATTGGTGCCACAATCCATTAACTAAAAAGTGACATATGGGCTTCCAGCTGGTGACTCCCTGGTAATATAGGTTTCTTATGACCACTTTGTGTGACGTTCTAGTGCCTAGTATGGATAAATAACCCTGTTCTTTTACACTGTAATAGAATTAAGGGATACACATTAGACAATTACTTTTATTTTATTAAAGGTATCTAACACTTTCTGCCTGAAACACACCCTAACAGCCTAAACAAGCAAAACTAAGGATTATTTAGAAAAAAGACTGGCACTTCCCTTGCTAGTTGTGCAACAAAAGTAAATCACAGGCTAACACAGCATAGGTAACAATTCCTAGCAATTATAAAATGACTTAAAGTTGGTAAGTGTCACATGGTTGCTATAAATGGTAGGGATGATGCACCCCTACTTTCTCCGTCACCTCCAGCAGAAAAGGGGTAAAAGCAGCAGCAGTGACTGTAAGGTGTCCATGTGTCCTCCTGTGTGTGGAGTCGGATGGGGTTCGCAGACTCAGAGCTGGAACTGACCAGGCCAGGACACGTCTTCCTCCTCTCCCAGCCAGCAGCCAGTCTCCTGGTCCTGGTCTGGATATGGCTAAGTTTAAGCTTTTTGCCCAAGTTTAGCACTTTACCTGATGCACAATGTACCTGCACTGTCTTATATTGTGTACACTACTAAGCAGGCTGCTGGCCTGGCACTATATATTTATTAATAGAAAATGGCACACGGCGCGGTGTGTTAAATAAGCTTAACTTAGCTTTTACATCCAGAGGGTTAACATAGCTAACACAGAAACGCTGCTTATCCTTCTCGAGTTATTGAAAATTTAAAAAAAGTGCAATTTCCAGAACAAATGAACTTTGAACCAAAAACAAAAAAAAATGCAAACCACTACATGGGTCCTATTAGTAAAAGAAAATAAAGTACACCTCTTGATATAATAGAAAAATTACTATTAGAATCAGGAACATACGTAGCCCAGATGAGCTCCCCATTCATTGCTGTAGAATCTTAGCAGCCTGCCACCCCTATAATGTATACACACAGCAGGTGACTCTAAGCTGGTAGAAACCAACTGAAAATAGACACAAGTCCTTGCTGTGAGAATCAAATTCTTCACAGTACATGCATCTAGAGAGGTGAGTAAGGGCTACGTAAAAAGTCCTTAGTCTGGACTAATTGTGAACAAGCAATAAATGCACTTAAAGTTAACTATCCACCTACCCTCTATTCATTCTCTAGCATAACCGGATTTATTTTTTAGAGAGGAAATTGTGCTGACTTCACCCTATTCTAGCAACGGCACTTTCATTTCTCAATGCCACCTCTTGGATGTGTTGCGGATGAAAAATGTGCTTTGCTGTGCTGTGAATGGATAAAATATTATTTTCAAATGTCATTATTTATTTACTTTTAATTAAGGTCTTAGATATGTAAAATGGAGCCATATATGCATCTTTTATAAATGATTGAATGTTTTGGGTCAGGTAATATAATTACCTGAAATCTATCTTTATTCTAAGTTACCACAAGACAAATTGAATATGGATATCAGCCTTTCAGTAAGAGTTCCTGCTCTTTAAATTGTAGCTATTTATACTGAGAAAAAGCAATTCTCTCTTCATTGATATGCACGGCCATATTTAGTATTATGCACAGTGGACACATTATTATTATTACACAGGATTTATATAGCACCAACAGTTTGCGCAGCACTTTACAACATGGGGTCAGACGATACAGTTACAATACAATTCAATACAGGAGGAATCAGAGGGCCCTGCTCATTACAGCTTACAATCTAGGAGGGGGGGGGGGGCAAGTGATACAAAGGTAATAACTGTGGGAGGTGAGCTGATGGAGAAAATAAAAGTATAGCTGTTAGGTAGGGGCAGAATAGGCTTCTCTGAAAAGGAGGTTTTTCAGGGATCATCTAAAAGCAAACAGAGTAGGAGATAGTCAGACAGATTGGGGCAGGGAGTTCCATAGGATGAGACAGGCTCTGGAAAAGTCCTGGAGGCGAGCAGGGGAGGAGGTAATGAGGGAGCTAGAGAGCAGGAGGTCTTGGGAGGAATGAAGAGAACAAGTGGGTTGGCATTTTGAGACTAGGTTAGTGATATAGCTGGGGGCCGAGTTGTGGATAACACGTCTATAGGCAGCAGATGCAAAGAGGTCGCTTGTCCCAATATAAAGCAAATTATTGGCCTCATTATCGGAACAAATAGTAATCCAATACAAGTTTTTTTTTTTTACAAATTATAACGATAATGTGAGCTAGATCAGAAACACAAGGGAACGTTTTCTGTAGAGTAAACGAGGTCTACAGGCTCCAGTGAAGATTTGACCCTTGTAAAGAGGTTATTTACACAACAAGCGTGAAGAATGCACCAGTGGTTGTAATGCTTGGCTCCGTTATAAACACAGTCACCCTGCCCCAGCCAGGTGTGTCTAAATTTAGCGGTGCTAAGCTGCAGCATTTCTTGTCAGGTCTCTCCTAGACTCTGGTTGAGTCTAGTTTCTGTCTGCTGCTAGTAGGTGTCACTAGTGCTTCTGGAGAAAAGGTGAGAAGCTGCACTAATGTCACGGAACCATGAACCAGACGTACAACAACAGATAAGTGAAAATAAGAAGGCTTTATTGAAAATCAAGCTATAAAGCAGAAGTCCAAACGGATGGCGAAACCAAGGCAGAGTCCTTGCGAAGCCAGAGGTCAGGAACCAGGAGGGTAGTCAGACGAAGCCGGGATCAGGAACCAGCAGGGTAGTCAGACGAAGCCAGGATCAGGAACCAGCAGGGTAGTCAGACGAAGCCAGGATCAGGGACCAGAAGCAGCAGCAGTCTAGAAGCATGTGAACACAGGAGGACCAAGCAAGGAACTGAAGCCACAGACCTCCTATATATATGAGCTAGGCATCCAGCTCCTCCCAGTGGGAAGGAGGAGCCGCAGGGTGGGAGGCTACAAGAAACCCAGAAACCAAGATGGCCGCCAGCACATGTCAAACGAAGGAGAACAGCAAGAAGGTAAGACCATGACAGTACCTCCCCCTCAAGGGCCCCTCCTCCGCGGAGTAAAGAACGGTTTCTGAGGGAAGCGTGCGTGGAAGGCTCGGAGCAAGGCAGGAGCATGGACATCTGCGGAGGGAACCCAGGAACGCTCCTCTGGACCATAACCACGCCAATGAACCAAAAACTGCACCCGACCGCGGACCAGGCGTGAGTCCAGGATATTGCTCACCTCATACTCCTCACGATTGCCCACTTGGACCGGACGGGGCCGAGGAACCGAGGAAGTGAAACGATTACACACCAGTGGCTTCAACAGGGAGACATGAAACACGTTGGAGATCCGCATGCCAGGAGGAAGCGCAAGGGCATAGGCTACCGGGTTTACCCTGCGAAGCACTCGGAAGGGACCAACAAAGCGAGGCGCCAGCTTGGGAGTGGGCACTCGAAGGTTGAGGTTGCGGGTGGACAACCATACACGGTCTCCGGCCTGGTAGGAAGGAGCAGGCGCTCGTCTGCGATCAGCCTGGAGTCTCTGGCGCTGCGCAGAGACCTCAAGGGACTTCTGGATCTGTACCCAAGAAGCACATAGGACGGAAAGGTGATCCTCCACAGCCGGAATATCCTGGGGAGAGAATACCTCCGGTAACACGGCAGGTTGGAACCCATAATTGGCCATGAAGGGAGACGTCCCAGAGGAAGAGTTCACCGCCGTGTTCCTGGCAAACTCAGCCCAAGGCAGGAGGTCAACCCAATTGTCTTGGTGATCGGAGACATAGCAACGAAGGAATTGCTCCAAGGCCTGATTGCATCGTTCTGCGGCCCCATTGGACTGAGGGTGGTAGGCCGAGGAGAAGGAGAGATGAATCCCCAACTGGGAGCAAAAGGCGCGCCAGAACCTGGACACAAACTGACTCCCCCGATCCGACACAATCTCCTTGGGCAGACCGTGCAACCGGAAGACCTCCCTGGCAAAAATCGTGGCCAACTCCTGTGCAGAGGGTAACTTCTTGAGAGGAACACAGTGGCACATTGTGGAAAATCGATCCACAATAATGAGAATGACTGTATGGCCTCGGGATGCAGGGAGGTCCACAATGAAATCCATCCCCAGGTGTGACCATGGGCGCTCCCCGGTGGCTATGGGTTGCAGAAGGCCCAACGGAAGGTGCCGAGGGGACTTACTCTGGGCACAAACGGAGCATGCCGCTACATATGCGGCGATGTCGGAACGTAGGGAAGGCCACCAGAACAGACGTGAAACAGCCCAGGACAGCTGATTCTTTCCAGGATGCCCCGCGGTCTTGGAGTTATGGTAGGTTCGCTAAAAACCGAGTGCGCAACTCCTCAGGCACAAAACATCTGCCGTTGGGTCTCCCAGAGGGAGCACCAGATTGAGCCGCCAAAATCTGCTCACCCAGGGGAGAGGTCAGGCTGGTGCGAATGACGGCCAGGATCTGATTCGGAGGTATGACCGAAGTCGGAATCGACTCCTCCCTGGACAGGTCGGAGTACTGCCGTGATAAGGCATCCACCCTGATGTTCTTGGAACCGGGTAGGTAGGAGACCACGTAATTAAAACGTGACAAGAACAGAGCCCATCTGGCCTGACGTGGTGTCAATCTCTTGGCCTCAGAAAGGTAGGTCAGATTCTTGTGGTCCGTCAGGATGAGGACCGGAACCACCGAACCCTCGAGCAAGTGCCTCCATTCTTTAAGGGCCTGCACGATGGCCAATAACTCCCTGTCACCAATCTGATAGTTGCACTCCGCGGAAGACAGTTTCCGGGAGTAAAACCCACAAGGAAGCAGAGGACCCTCTGGTGTTCTACGCTGAGACAGAAGGGCACCCACTCCCGTCTCAGACGCGTCCACCTCGAGGACAAAGGGCAACCCAGGGTTGGGATGCGACAGAATCGGAGCCGACACAAAGGCGGACTTTAGAGCCTCAAAAGCTCGGATGGCCTCGAGCGGCCAGACCTGGGAATTACTGCCCTTCCTGGTCAGATCCGTGAGAGGCTTGGCTAGCATGGAAAAGTCCCTGATGAACTTCCGATAATAATTGGTGAAGCCCAAAAAGCGCTGCAGGGAGCGAAGACCACTGGGCTGGGGCCACTGTAAGACAGCCGAAACCTTCTCAGGATCCATGGAGAACCCCTCAGCGGAAATGATGTAACCTAAGAAGGTTACCTGGGATCGGTGAAATTCGCATTTCTCAAGCTTACCGAACAGCTTGTTCTCTCGTAACCGTTGCAACACTCGTCTGACATCCAGAATGTGGGTCTCCATGGATTCAGAATATACCAAGATGTCATCCAAATAGACCACCACACACTGCTGCAACAGGTCATGGAAAACATCGTTAATGAATTCCTGAAAGACTGCGGGCGCATTGCACAACCCAAAGGGCATAACCAAGGATTCATAATGACCGGTCCTGGTGTTAAACGCGGTCTTCCACTCATCGCCCGCCTTGATCCTTACGAGGTTATATGCCGCCCTCAGGTCGAGTTTGGTAAAGACCGTGGCCCCTTTAAGGCGATCGAACAGCTCGAAAATCAAGGGTATCGGGTAAGCGTTCTTGATCGTGATGCGATTGAGACCCCTGTAATCGATGCAAGGCCTCAACTCACCGCCCTTCTTTTTCACAAAGAAAAATCCAGCCCCTGCCGGGGACGAGGATTTGCGAATGTGTCCGCGTGAAAGCGCCTCCTTCACGTACTCCTCCATGGCCTCATTCTCCGCTACCGACAGTGGGTAGACCTTGCCACGAGGAGGAACGGCACCAGGTTGTAACTCGATGGCACAATCGTATGGGCGGTGCGGAGGTAGGGCAACCGCGCGCACCTTATCGAATACATCCCGGTACTCCTCGTATTCAGGAGGCAACAGAGAGTCCGAGGAAGTACACAGCAACTTGACAGGCCCATGGATGCAACTAGCCCCACACTGCAGTGACCACGAGAGGATCTCGGCCGATCTCCAATCGAAAGTCGGATTATGCTTCTGGAGCCAGGGGTACCCCAAGACCACCGAGTAGTGTGGAGACGAAATAACCTGGAAGCAGACCGACTCTCTGTGAACGGCACCAATGGCTATCCCCACTGGAAGGGTCTCATGAGTCACGTGTGGCGGCAGAAGGGGTCTGCCGTCTATCGCCTCAAGAGCCAGTGGAGAACCTTGGGCCTGCAGAGGAATGGAATTGGCGGCAGCGAACACACTATCAATGAACAAACCACCAGCACCAGAGTCCACCAACGCCTGGGTCGTCACTGAGCCCCCGACCCAGGAGAGGACAACAGTGATCAGTGGTTTGTCAACACGGGAAACCGGGGACGAGGAGACTCCACCCAAGATCTGCCCCCGACAGGATCTCAGGTGCGAGCGTTTCCCGGACGGTTCGGACATGCCAACCGAAAATGCCCACCGAGACCACAGTACATGCATCGACCCTCGCGTCTTCGGAGTACCCTCTCCCCCTCGGACAGGCGAGCAAAGCCCAGCTGCATGGGTTCTCCCCCAGCCAAGTCATCTCCAGGAGGCGTGGGAGGAGAGGGAGGCACGGGTGGGACAGCAAAGGTAGGCGCCAATCTGCTAGGAGGCCTCCGCAGACTCTCCTTAAAGGAAGGTCTCTCCCTGAGTCTGGTGTCAATCAAAATCAAGAAAGAAATAAGAGACTCGAGCTCCACTGGTAGGTCCTTAGCTGCAACCTCATCCTTCAAGGCATCCGAGAGACCATGAGAGAAAGCAGCGACCAGAGCCTCATTATTCCAGCCCACCTCTGCTGCCAGGGTACGAAACACAATGGCGTATTCAGCTACGGATCGTGAACCCTGTCTGATGGACATAAGGAGCTTCGCAGCAGAGGCAGCACGAGCCGGCACATCGAATACCCTCCGAAGAGAAGCAACAAAACTGGAAAATTTGGCAACCACCGGATTGTTGTTCTCCCATAAAGGGCTGGCCCAGGCCAAGGCCTTGTCCGAGAGCAGCGAAATTAAGAAGCCCACCTTTGATCTCTCAGTAGGAAAGGCATGTGGCAGCAACTCGAAATAAATGCCCACCTGGTTAAGGAAACCTCGGCACTGAGTTGGCTCTCCCCCAAAGCGCTGTGGAAGGGGGGCAGAACCGGTCATACCCCGAAACACCGCAGGCGCAACAACAGGTGTCGGGGTAGACTCTGGCGCAACAACCGGAGCGGCAGTAGGAGCGGGCCCAGGAGCAACAACCGACCCATCGGCAACGGGAGCGAAATGAGCCGTGCGTTCAAGCAGGGTTTGCAACGCCACGGCGAACCGACCCAACAGGTGATCCTGCTGATCAAGTCTGGCAACCAGCGTGGGTAGCGAGGATGGCCCTGTACCGTCAGAATTCATGGCTTGGTCCTAATGTCACGGAACCATGAACCAGACGTACAACAACAGATAAGTGAAAATAAGAAGGCTTTATTGAAAATCAAGCTATAAAGCAGAAGTCCAAACGGATGGCGAAACCGAGGCAGAGTCCTTGCGAAGCCAGAGGTCAGGAACCAGGAGGGTAGTCAGACGAAGCCGGGATCAGGAACCAGCAGGGTAGTCAGACGAAGCCAGGATCAGGAACCAGCAGGGTAGTCAGACGAAGCCAGGATCAGGAACCAGCAGGGTAGTCAGACGAAGCCAGGATCAGGAACCAGAAGCAGCAGCAGTCTAGAAGCATGTGAACACAGGAGGACCAAGCAAGGAACTGAAGCCACAGACCTCCTATATATATGAGCTAGGCATCCAGCTCCTCCCAGTGGGAAGGAGGAGCCGCAGGGTGGGAGGCTACAAGAAACCCAGAAACCAAGATGGCCGCCAGCACATGTCAAACGAAGGAGAACAGCAAGAAGGTAAGACCATGACAACTAATCATAGCTATGAATACAGTATTTATCTCTCCCTAGCCAACCACTAGGAGGTCCATTGCAAGTTGTGTAACTAAAGACAGATGATACCATAGGTATCAACCCCCAGAGGGTTTTTAGGCAGCAATAACAGTAGTCGAGTAAACATAGAAAAAATTCCATAAAAATATTCCTTTATTAATAGTGTTGAGCGAACACGGACTGTATTATTCGTGTTCGTACCGAATAATTGGATTTTTTTTACCCGAACACGGACACGGACACTTTACTGTATGTTCGGGTAAAAATCCGTGTTCGGTCGTTTTATTTCCGGGTTTTGCATGCTTTGGCGCTCTTTTCATGGCGGGCTTTCAACAGCCAATCAACAATCGTTTAACTGGTGTGCCTTAAGCCATCCCAGCCATGCCTGCAAATGTCTTAGTAGCTGTGATTGGCCGTCTGAAGCATGTGACCAAGTCTTTATAAGTTCGAGGCAGCCGCCGCAGCAGCGTCATTCTGCTGCTTAGCTAAGGGACAGAGCACACATCAATGTGCTGGCTGCTGATTAGGGAAAGATAGGCAGGAAAAAAACATTTGTGTCCGGATAGAATTGAGGGACAGGTCGGAGTGTTTAGGCAGGGCGAGTTGTAGGCATTTTAGGGATAGAGTCTGCTGAATTATAGGGTCAGTGTCTTCTACAAACTACAATCGATATTGCTGTGTGGGGGGTGGGGTGAATCTGCACTCAATCCTGATCTACGATCTCTTCTCAATCCTGTTAGGGACAGAGTCTGCTGAATTTTAGGGAAACTGTGTTCTACAAACTACAATCGATATTGCTGTGTGGTGTGGGATTGGAGATAGGCAGGTGTCAGTGATCCACATCCATTTTTCTGTGTGTGAGCTGCAGTGAACACAATCTTTTTGGGCTGCAGTGAACACAATCTTTTTGGGCTGCAGTGAACACAATCTTTTTGGGCTGCAGTGAACACAATCTTTTTGGGGTGCAGTGAACAAAATCTTTTTGGGGTGCAGTGAACACAATCCTTTTTGGTGTGCAGTGAACACAATCTTTGTGGGGTGCAGTGAACAAAATCCTTTGTGGGGTGCAGTGAACACAATCTTTTTGGGGTGCAGTGAACAAAATCCTTTTTGGGGTGCAGTGAACAACATCCTTTTTGGGGTGCAGTGAACACAATCTTTTTGGGGTGCAGTGAACAAAATCCTTTGTGGGGTGCAGTGAACACAATCTTTTTGGGGTGCAGTGAACACAATCTTTTTGGGGTGGAGTGAACAACATCCTTTTTGGGGTGCAGTGAACAAAATCCTTTTTGGGGTGCAGTGAACAAAATCATTTTTGGGGTGCAGTGAACACAATCTTTTTGGGGTGCAGTGAACACAATCTTTGTGGGGTGCAGTGAACACAATCTTTTTGGGGTGGAGTGAACAACATCCTTTTTGGGGTGCAGTGAACAACATCCTTTTTGGGGTGCAGTGAACACAATCTTTTTGGGGTGCAGTGAACACAATCTTTGTGGGGTACAGTGAACAGAATCTTTGTGGGGTGCAGTGAACACAATCTTTGGGGGGTACAGTGAACACAATCTTTTTGGGGTGCAGTGAACACAATCTTTGTGGGGTGCAGTGAACACAATCTTTTTGGGGTGGAGTGAACAAAATCATTTTTGGGGTGCAGTGAACAACATCCTTTTTGGGGTGCAGTGATCAAAATCCTTTTTGGGGTGCAGTGAACACAATCTTTTTGGGGTGCAGTGAACAAAATCCTTTGTGGGGTGCAGTGAACAGAATCTTTGTGGGGTGCAGTGAACACAATCTTTGGGGGGGTACAGTGAACACAATCTTTTTGGGGTGCAGTGAACACAATCTTTGTGGGGTACAGTGAACAGAATCTTTGTGGGGTGCAGTGAACACAATCTTTGGGGGGTACAGTGAACACAATCTTTTTGGGGTGCAGTGAACACAATCTTTGGGGGGTACAGTGAACACAATCTTTTTGGGGTGCAGTGAACACAATCTTTGTGGGGTGCAGTGAACACAATCTTTGGGGGGGTACAGTGAACACAATCTTTTTGGGGTGCAGTGAACAACATCCTTTTAGGGTGCAGTGAACACAATCTTTGTGGGGTGCAGTGAACAACATCCTTTTAGGGTGCAGTGAACACAATCTTTGTGGGGTACAGTGAACAGAATCTTTGTGGGGTGCAGTGAACACAATCTTTGGGGGGTACAGTGAACACAATCTTTGTGAGGTGCAGTGAACACAATCTTTGTGGGGTGCAGTGAACACAATCATTGTGGGGTGCAGTGAACTCAATCTTTGTGGGGTACAGTGAACACAATCTCATACTTCTGAAGATTTGAGGGTGCTGCCTGTTCCATACTCCCCCTACTCCTCATCTAGCCTTTTAGGGGTACAAACAATAGTAATTGGGGCCTAGTGTGGTTGTGTACGTGTGATATACATACACTTTTTTTGGATCATATTTTCTATTCCGCTATTTAATCAAAAACCTTTGGGGATCAGTTAAATTGGGGGATAGTCTGTGTTGGTACGTGTGAGAGAGATCCACCTTTCCAAGTTGTTGGGGTTCATCTCATACTTCTGAAGGTTTGAGGGTGCTGCCTGTTCCATACTCCCCCTACTCCTAGCCTTTTAGGGGTACAAACAATAGTAATTGGGGCCTAGTGTGGTTGTGTACGTGTGATATACATACACTTTTTTTGGATCATATTTTCTATTCCGCTATTTAATCAAAAACCTTTGGGGATCAGTTAAATTGGGGGATAGTCTGTGTTGGTACGTGTGAGAGAGATCCACCTTTCCAAGTTGTTGGGGTTCATCTCATACTTCTGAAGGTTTGAGGGTGCTGCCTGTTCCATACCCCCCCTACTCCTCATCTAGCCTTTTAGGGGTACAAACAATAGTAATTGGGGCCTAGTGTGGTTGTGTACGTGTGATATACATACACTTTTTTTGGATCATATTTTCTATTCCGCTATTTAATCAAAAACCTTTGGGGATCAGTTAAATTGGGGGATAGTCTGTGTTGGTACGTGTGAGAGAGATCCACCTTTCCAAGTTGTTGGGGTTCATCTCATACTTCTGAAGGTTTGAGGGTGCTGCCTGTTCCATACTCCCCCTACTCCTCATCTAGCCTTTTAGGGGTACAAACAATAGTAATTGGGGCCCAGTGTGGTTGTGTACGTGTGATATACATACACTTTTTTTGGATCATATTTTCTATTCCGCTATTTAATCAAAAACCTTTGGGGATCAGTTAAATTGGGGGATAGTCTGTGTTGGTACGTGTGAGAGAGATCCACCTTTCCAAGTTGTTGGGGTTCATCTCATACTTCTGAAGGTTTGAGGGTGCTGCCTGTTCCATACTCCCCCTACTCCTCATCTAGCCTTTTAGGGGTACAAACAATAGTAATTGGGGCCTAGTGTGGTTGTGTACGTGTGATATACATACACTTTTTTTGGATCATATTTTCTATTCCGCTATTTAATCAAAAACCTTTGGGGATCAGTTAAATTGGGGGATAGTCTGTGTTGGTACGTGTGAGAGAGATCCACCTTTCCAAGTTGTTGGGGTTCATCTCATACTTCTGAAGGTTTGAGGGTGCTGCCTGTTCCATACCCCCCCTACTCCTCATCTAGCCTTTTAGGGGTACAAACAATAGTAATTGGGGCCTAGTGTGGTTGTGTACGTGTGATATACATACACTTTTTTTGGATCATATTTTCTATTCCGCTATTTAATCAAAAACCTTTGGGGATCAGTTAAATTGGGGGATAGTCTGTGTTGGTACGTGTGAGAGAGATCCACCTTTCCAAGTTGTTGGGGTTCATCTCATACTTCTGAAGGTTTGAGGGTGCTGCCTGTTCCATACTCCCCCTACTCCTAGCCTTTTAGGGGTACAAACAATAGTAATTGGGGCCCAGTGTGGTTGTGTACGTGTGATATACATACACTTTTTTTGGATCATATTTTCTATTCCGCTATTTAATTTAACTGGGCCTCCATGCGAGACCTGTGTGCCTTGTTGCGCTGTTTTGAGTACTCCACCAACATGGCCAGTGGCAATGACGCCGTTCTCAGCTTAACTATCCCACTTCTATGCCTCCTTGAAAAAACAATTCGGGCGATGATGGAAGAGGATGTGGCACAGGATGAGGAGGAGGAGGAGGATGAAGAGGTAACATTTCCAAGGCTTTCAGGGCAGTCATTCGCAAGGGGCTCCGAGGGTGGGTTCCTGCACACGCAAACGCCAGGGACGCAATTGTCCAGCAGGGGCACAGTTCTGGAGGATGAGGAGGATGAGGAGGAGGAGGAGCTGGAGGAGGAGATGGAACCATGTTCACAGCAGGGTGGCACCCAGGCCAGCTCATGGCCATCACTGGTGCGTGGCTGGGGGGATACAGAGGACACGGACGATACACCTCCCACAGAGGACAGCCTTTCGTTGCCTCTGGGCAGCCTGGCACACATGAGCGATTACATGCTGCAGTGTCTCCACAACGACCGCCGAGTTGCCCACATTCTAACTTGTGCTGATTACTGGGTGGCCACGCTGCTGGATCCCCGTTACAAGGACAACGTACCGTCCTTAATTCACTCACTGGAGCGCGATCGCAAGATGCGCGAGTACAAGCGCACGCTGGTAGACGCCATGCTGCTGGCATTCCCATCTGACAGCGGGGCCACAGTGGAAGCACAAGGCAGAGGAGGAGGAGGAGGAGGTCGCCAACGCAACCAGGGCACCGCCAGCACCTCAGAAGGCAGGGTTAGCATGGCCGAAATGTGGAAAAGCTTTGTCAGCACGCCACAACAAACAGCAGCACCAGCAGCTCAGATGGAACGTCTTAGCAGGAGGCAGCATTTTACCAACATGGTGGAGCAGTATGTGTGCACACGCCTACATGTAGTGAATGACGGGTCTGCCCCCTTCAACTTCTGGGTCTCCAAATTGGGCACATGGCCTGAGCTTGCCCTTTACGCCTTGGAGGTGCTGGCGTGCCCTGCAGCCAGTGTATTATCTGAACGGGTATTTAGCACGGCTGGGGGCGTTATAACAGACAAGCGCAGCCGCCTGTCCAGAGACAATGTGGACAAGCTCACGTTCATTAAAATGAACCAGGCATGGATCCCACGGGACTTTTCCGTACCTTATGCAGAATAGCAATGGATACCGACCTTACCCACCCATTGTTCCATTTTTGCTCTTTCTCACTCTTTTGGGGTGTACCCTCATTTAAAATTTTTGAAAAGAAGCAGTGTTGGCTACCTCGTCGTCCTCCTCAGGGCCAGATTAATGTAGGGGCTATTGGAGCTGCAGCTCCAGGCCCCTACCTTTTATATAGGCCCCGGGTTGGCCATATTCACTGTTACCGCTCTTCTGTCACTTGTAAACACAGAAGTCTGGCTTCTATGCTCGCTTCCCCAGGCAGCACCCTCAGAACCTCCCCACACAGCGTGAAGGCCGGACAAGGAGGGACAGTTGGCGATGCATGGATGTGTTTATGGGCTTCAGAGACAGCATCCCATGTTGAATTAGGCATGCATGGCTGCACCCTTCCTCCTCTGGGTGCATGGCAAGGCACGGCCCTTAAGGCCCTTCAAAATCCTCAGCACCAAGCCCATGATGCTGTTAATCCGGCCCTGGTCCTCCTCCACCGCCGCTTCCACCTACACCGCCCATAGGTGTGCGCAGCCTATTGCATTAAGGTGTGCACCCCAAAGTTGAAATACACATGCATGTGTTTGCCAGCAGGGAGAGTAATGTATCGGGGCCATGTACCTGTAGGCAAGGAGAAATAGAGCAGAGCAGGTCCCAGGGAGATCTTTCCCATCTCCTCACTGGCAATGCTATGTGCCCTAGGTGATTAGGGTGTGCCCAGGCACACCCAGCACACCCTGTGCGCACGCCTATGTCACCGCCACATCCACCACCACCTCAACCTCCCTCCTACTCCATATGGGCCTCGTCCTTCAGAGATGAAGAAGAACATTGTTTTATTTTTCTGTTTTTTTTTGTTGTTTTAAGTTATTTCCCTATCCACATTTGTTTGCAGAGCACTTGCCATGCTCTTAATTACGTTTTGCTGCCATTTGCAGCACTCTAGCCCTTTCCTTTGGTGTTTTAGAGCCATTTTAGTGCCTTAAAGTTCGGGTCCCCATTGACTTCAATGGGGTTCGGTGTCCGGGAAAAGTTCGGTAAAAGTCCGGGACACGGACCCGGACTTTTTTTTAAAGTTCGGCCGAACCCGTCGAACACGGACATCTAGGTGTCCGCTCAACCCTATTTATTAACATATCAAATATAACAAAAAAGAGGGGGTGTGTAAATGGTTAAAAAAAAAAACATAACAGGGAAATGTATATTATGAGCTCCGGTTACAAAATGGTAACAGCATAAATGTCACAGTAATCATCACATAATCATAAACGGCATCAACCCCAGTTGTTATAAGTGGGGGAGCAAAGGCCCCGACACGTTTCGACCTGTAAAAAGGTCTTCTTCCTCAGGGGGACTGTGATATCTAAAGAAAATTGTAAAGGGAAATAACTGCGCTAAGGTGAACAAAAAATCAGAAAAGCAGCGACTTCAAGTGCGACCACACCCTAAATAACATATAGAAAAATAAGTCGCGCTGCGTGATGTGGGTAAACAAATGAATGTCCAAACAAATGAGTGTCCCAAATATCATGTTGAACGACGTTGGAAACAAAGAGTAACTCCACAGTCTCTTTAGGAAATGTGCTTACCAGATAGCCATTAAAAATCAGCAAGATTCATGAGCCAAGGTGCAGTCACAGATCTGGGAGATTGGAGTAATCAGAGTCCTCAACGAATGGTGTAAGTGGTGTACATAAAAAAGAAAAACTTGCATAGTGTGATACCGTACAAATAATGATCAAATCATAAGTTCCACCACCAAGGGAAATCCCTTATCAATTGTGCAGCAGCTCACCAAATAGAAGAAAATAGTGATCAGTGAAACCAAGTATCAGGGAGCGAAAAAAATAGGGAGGAACCTCCACCAATTGCAAAGCCTCTTACCGGAATTAACAAAAAGTGCAAACAAGGTCAATCCAAAAGAGAACCAATAAGCCAAAAGAATCACTCAGGTGGCACTGCAAGCCTCTTACCAGAAGAAAAATAGTCTGTGCAGTATGATCTCTTTATCGCATTCCCTTCACAGGTGTAGCTTCATGACCAACGGCATCAGTAATATTCACTGTAAACTCAGTGCCAGAGTATATTGCACCAGCCTTTCGGATGTCATGTCTTCTACTCTACTGGCTTTACCTTCCTACATCAGGGACACTAGTGATCTCATCAAAGCCATTGATGGCATCCAGGTCCCTGAGGAGGCGTGGCTAGTGGGCATTGATGTAGAGGCCCTCTACAACTCCATCCCACATCACTGTGGGGTTCGAGTTGTGGAGGGCTTCTTATCAGAAAGAGGAGGTTCCTCAGTGGAATATAATGCCTTTGTCATCTCACTTCTTAGATTTATTTTGTCCAACAATGTCTTCTTGTTTAATGGCTCCCATTACCTCCAGGTGCAAGGTGTGGCTATGGGGACCAAGTGTGCCCCCTCCTATGCCAACCTGCACCTGGGGGGATGGGAGCGTGACCTTTTTTCCAGGGTTAACCTGGAGTCTTTTTTATCTCATATACTCCTTTGGAGAAGATTTATTGATGACATTTTTATGATTTGGACAGGTCCTTTGAGTATGCTTTTGAGATTTTTTGAGGTTTTGAAAGTCAACGACTTCAATCTCAAATTTACCCACACTTATAGCCAAAGGTCTTTGGACTTTTTGGATATTACCATTTATGTAGATGAAGATGGCATTTTGGGCTCTACCCTCTTCCGCAAAACCACTGCAGGTAACACTATATTGAGGGCAGACAGCTCCCACCCTCAACCTTTAGTATCCAGTATACCATACAGCCAGTATTTAGGATTACGACGTAATTGTACGAAATCTAAAGATTTCGAGAGAGAAGCTAAGAGCTTACAGAGGAGACTCTTGGGAAGAGGCTATAGTAGGGCCTGTTTGAAAAAATCTTACCATAGAGCGAAAAAATGGAACAGGACTGAGTTGATTTTTGGCAAAAAGAAGAATAAAACTAATTCCGACGGGGTACGTCTAATTACACGATATTCTGGTCAACATGACCAGGTACGGTCAATTCTTAAAAAATTTTGGTACCTCCTAGAGGCAGATGAAAAGGTATCGAAATTTATTGATGTCCGCCCCCAGATAACGTTTAAAAGGTCTCGTTCTTTAAGGGACCAATTAGTTCATAGTCATTATGCTCCTTCAAACAAATCCAAAAAAACACTCACAGGTACATACTCCTGCAGAAAATGCAATTTCTGCAGATATCTACCTAATGTAAGTGAAATCATTCTCCCTAATGGAAAACTGTATAGACCGAATTTCTATGCGAATTGTCAAACAGTAGGAATTGTCTATATAATGTATTGTAGTTGTAAAGCCTTTTATATAGGTAAAACAAAAAGGCCTTTCTTTAATCGAATTCGTGACCATGTCAAACTTGTCAAAAACAAAAAGTTCGTAAGTCCCATTAGTCGACACCTGGGTTTATATCATGGCTTTGATGATAGGATGATGACTTTTTTTGCTTTGGAACACATCCCACTGAATGAAAGAGGTGGAAGTGTAGACAGAAACCTATTGCAACGTGAAACCAAGTGGATATTTAACCTATCAGCTACTCAGTATCCAGGTATAAATGAATCCATTAGTTTCAAACCCTTTCTAGGCTAAATAAATGTCATTTGTATTTAGTGCTGATTCAGCACAGGATCTCTGTAGCTGGTCAGCATTTTGGATCTTGTACTTTTGCTACAAAGTCCTCTCCTTTTAGGTGCCTTTATTGGCACATCCTATATATTTTGGCAAAATTGCCTACATGTGTTTATTTCTGTGGATGTGGTTAAATTACCGTTTAAAGAACAAGATTATTCTGTGAATTGTTCATCATATATTCTTTCCTGACCCCCGCGGTTACGTGGATGCGATTGTAGGTGGCACACCTCGGGGCAGGCACATTGGGGGACTTTTTGGATTCAAGCCTATTTTCAGCCTCTGTTATGGTTGACCATATGGGCACTCGCGGTGCCCTACATTTATTTTCCAGGAAAAATGGTCCAACCTGGTTAGTAGCAGCACCGCTTCAAAATGCCCAGTTGTCCTTTTATGGAGCTTTTACTAACATATTTTTTTCTATTTAATTGTCATCTGTATCACTATACTGATTTATCTATTAGATGGGGTAATTTTCTCTCCTTTATGACCTTTTTGTGTCTTTGGATTCTTTCCCCATTGTATAGGCATTGCGGATATATTTCCTTGAAATCCAGTCTTCGGCGATGCTGTCAGTTTCATTTTGGATCCTTTTTAGATTGCCTCTCGGCAACCTATTACCTCCTCTGCTTACATTCATGTCCTGACCGGATGTTGTCATCCCCGACCTTCCGGTTCCGGCGGAATCACGTGATGCGGTCGCGTCTTATTGACGCACTTCCTTCTCGGCCTCCATTGGACCACTGGGCGTACCTCGCTCTCACTCCCTGACGTCAGACGCCGAGGGAGTGGAGGGGGTGTATAAATGCCGGCGCCACATGGTCAGTATTACACTAGACCACCGGGGAACGATACATGATCTTTGAGACCATTTGCGGTAAATGAAATCTTTTAAACCCTGCTTCTCTCCATACATTTTTGGTAGATTCCAACGCTGATGATGTTCTTCCATGCCTTTTTCTCTTTCTTCCCGTGCAGTCTCCTTCATTTTTGTGTACTATTGGAAAACTTGTTGAATTGAAATGTCGGTGAACTTTTGAATACTGCATGATAATTTAGGCGCTGAATCTTGTCAATTTTGGGTAAGTATTCATACCCTCAAAATTGGACAGACCCTTATTATATTTATTACTATCTTCAACAAATTCCATTTCCTTTTGTTTCAAGGGATACCTCCCATTTGGGGGATATTAAGGGGACTTCATTTTCCCTTCCTGTCTTTGTTACATTGAGGTACCTAGGGAATCAACTGCACATTTATTCATAATCAGGTGACTATTTTGGTAACTTTTTTTACCTGATATTTAGCCTCATACCAATTGGAGAGATAGCAAATTGTGGGTTGAAATGTATTTCTATGCTCTGGTCTTATTATCTCTATCTATCATCTCTAGCCTGGCTGTCACCCTCTCTATGGGTCAACTCTAGGAGTCTGAGGGTCTCGGCTCCCCTCCCCCTCTGTGCTTGCTTTGGTGGCGTCACCTCTATTACCTCCACCTTCGGCATAAGAAAGGGCTCAGGTCATCTTAAGGTACTTGATTGGTATCATTGTCTTTATAATTATGTAAATCAATTGGGCACTCAATATTAGGACCATTGAGATAAGCCCTATATACATACACATGTCATGTTTTTTATGTCTTTTCCCTTTGTTATTTAGAAATGTTTACTCTCGAGAAATGTCTATGAAAACTCCTGAAGAAGCTATTATGAAGATGGCGAAACATGTAGAGTTGATATTTTCGAGTGCATTTTCTTGATTTTATCATTTTATATTGATGTATTGTCTTGTCCTCACTTTCTATGTGTAATAAAATGTACAATTTTTGAGAATTCAGATTTTTCTCCATCATTTAGCACCGTTAAAGTCCCACTTGCCCCCCTTTATTGTAGTTACTCAATTTATGGGATGTGGTGCCTCTTACTTCATCTCTAGCAATATCTCTTCAAAATCTTCTACTCGAGGTTCTATGGACGTCCGATCGTTCTTTTCTGGTACATATAGCTATAAAGATATGTTCCGATTCTGATGAAAGGAAACTAAAAGTAAAACTGGAACTGATCCTTGCAAGGATCAGTTCCAGTTTTACTTTTAGTTTCCTTTCATCAGAATCGGAACATATCTTTATAGCTATATATACCAGAAAAGAACGATCGGACGTCCATAGAACCTCGAGTAGAAGACATGACATCCGAAAGGCTGGTGCAATATACTCTGGCACTGAGTTTACAGTGAATATTACTGATGCCGTTGGTCATGAAGCTACACCTGTGAAGGGAATGCGATAAAGAGATCATACTGCACAGACTATTTTTCTTCTGGTAAGAGGCTTGCAGTTCCACCTGAGTGATTCTTTTGGCTTATTGGTTCTCTTTTGGATTGACCTTGTTTGCACTTTTTGTTAATTCCGGTAAGAGGCTTTGCAATTGGTGGAGGTTCCTCCCTATTTTTTTCGCTCCCTGATACTTGGTTTCACTGATCACTATTTTCTTCTATTTGGTGAGCTGCTGCACAATTGATAAGGGATTTCCCTTGGTGGTGGAACTTATGATTTGATCATTATTTGTACGGTATCACACTATGCAAGTTTTTCTTTTTTATGTACACCACTTACACCATTCGTTGAGGACTCTGATTACTCCAATCTCCCAGATCTGTGACTGCACCTTGGCTCATGAATCTTGCTGATTTTTAATGGCTATCTGGTAAGCGCATTTCCTAAAGAGACTGTGGAGTTACTCTTTGTTTCCAACGTCGTTCAACTTGATATTTGGGACACTCATTTGTTTGGACATTCATTTGTTTACCCACATCACGCAGCGCGACTTATTTTTCTATATCTAAAGAAAACACATTATAATTTACAATATGTTCACAAAGCACATCAGTGATATCCATACAACCGTACAGTAGACTTTACCCTAAAGATGAGGTCAGCTGGAAACCAAGGAGCAGATAAGGAGTTCAGAGCATCCTCTAAAGCCAGAAAGCACAGCCACCTCCCGCTGCGGATGGCAGGACAGGCGTAGAGGTCTGCAGGGAGTCACCCAAAAATATCCGCCAAACAGGTGGGGCGCAGAACACCTAGTGGGGGATTATGGAAATCCTGATATAATTCATTTTAGAATTTTTTGAAAAAGTGGTAGCTTGTAAACCAATAAAGCTGCAGTAGAGCAAAAGAACGGGGCAGCAAATGGAGCCAAGTAGACCAAAGAAAAGGTAAGAAGGAAAAGAAAAAGAAAAAAGAAAAGAGGAAAAGAAAAGGTAAGAAACCCTAGGGTGTAACAGAAGAAAGAGTGGTGGAGAAAGAAGGAGGGGTATAAAGAAAAGAGTAGGGGAGGAGGGAAACAGAGAGGGGAATGAAACAAAATGAACCACAAGGATGGGGGCACAAAAAAGTACATAGGAATGGCAACATGAAGGGACATGAGATAGACTGAGGAAAGACCACACGAGGAAACATGAGGGAAGACAACAAGGGATTGCATGCCGATGAATGGGAATGGAGACTTAGAGAGAGAACATGACAGTGGGGGGAGGGAAACCACAGAGAGAATGGAAAGAAAGAAAGGAGATCAGGAACATAGAGGGAGGCATGGATCCAAAATATTCCCCGAACCTACCTGGTCGCAGCTATTGAGAGCCTGCTTTCTGCATGATGTTCAAAGATAAGAGGATTCACAAGCCCCTGTGAGGGTTGTGTTTAAGTACCTGTGTACTGATAATTGGATCCCCCACAGGTGTGCGCCCCCCCTGCTGTGCGGTGTCCGGCGCGCGGACTCGGTGGCTTCCTCAGCGTTCCGGAAGAGGAGGCGAAAGCCTCCCGCCAGCATCCGTTGTCTCCATGGAAATCCGCCCGTCCAGTGAGACTGCGCACGCGCATAGGAGGAAGCGAGGCCACGTAGATCCAGAAGGGCGCCAGCATGGGGATACTCCCCCTGGTGGACGGTGCCAGAAGGGGAAGCTGAAACCGGCCAGCAAAGGGCCAAGTGTCTCCCCATGCTGGGAGACCTATACAACCATCCGTCAGAGCCAACCCAGGGATCGGGTGTGCCCCAGGCGAAGAGAAGCTCATAAATAGATAATAATAACAAGTATGGATATAAATAAGTTATGAAGAAACATTGCATTGTATAAAATTAATAACATATGTGGTGCGATGCAGTTATCGTCAACAACATACATACATAATGAGTAACATATTACAAGATATAGAAGAACATGACGAGCCGTGGATTCACAAAGTCATATAAAAATACAACAATATATACTCTATGCGAAGGAGATGTGTTGCACTGCATGAGGCAAATGGTGGACACACCAGATACTGACTGGTTTTCGGACCCTCTGGACCCCCCCAACCCCAATACAGTAAAACTGCACATTTTAGAGTGGCCTTTATTGTGGCCAGCCTAAGGCACACCTGTGCAATAAACATGTTGTCTAATCAGCATCTTGATATGCCACACCTGTGAGGTGGATGGATTATCTCAGCAAAGGAGAAGTGCTCACTAACACAGATTTAGACAGATTTGTGAACAATATTTGAGAGAAATAGACCTACATAGTTGTGTACATAGAAAAAGTCTTAGATCTTTGAGTTCAGCTCTTTAAAAATGGGGGCAAAAATATAAGTGTTCAGTTTATAATTTTGTACAATATTTATATATATATATATATATATGTATATATATATATATATATATATATATATATATATATATATATATGTATATATGTATGTATGTATATATACAAATATATATATATATATATAAATATATACTCTTATATACTCTTTTTGAGGTCAGGGGGTGCTAAATATGGAAGCCATATTTGAGTTTTTGTCAGTTTAGGAAATCATAAGCTGTATACGGATTGAAATAGAAAGGTAATTTTTAAAGCAACTGGTAAAATAAAGATATGAAATTTCCCAGCAAAGAAAACATTAAACACTCACCTTTCCCACTGCCCACACCACCCATTTCCGCTGTACTGAAAAAAAAAAACACACAGATACTCCAGAATCCGGTATGTTCGGGATTGGATTAAACCAAGGGAGGCACCAATGATCTAAAACTCTGGAAGAGTTGTATTCTAAAGTTTCTTCATTTCTCTTCATTAGAGAAGATTTGCTGGGAGGAGAGCTGGGTCTGTTACCAGTGAGCAGAACCGCTGACAGAGGGGGGACCACCAGTCCTCCTGTAGGGAGCCCGGGTACGCAGGGGGGCCCCAACAGCACAGGGAATTGGTGCAGTCGGTCAGGGGGGAAAGTATAGAAGGTAGCCCTGTGTGGCTCCCTGCAGCACCTGACAGCCAGTTTCGCCCCCTCCTGCCGGCTTTCAGCTGCTGCAGGGAGAGACACAGACACAGGGCTTCTTCCACACCGATCCCCCTCCTTGTTCTGCCTGCTTCTGATCCCCCCTCTCCACGTGTGCCCAAACAGTGCTGAAGGCTTCCCTGCCCTGTAAAAAACATTGTAAAAAAAAAAAGTAAAATAAACATTGTGAAAAATAATGAAAAAATTGTAAAATAAAATAATTGTAAACATTTTTAACATTTAAAAAAAATATATATATCTTTTTTTAAATGTAAAAAACCATAAAAAAGGGCTAATTCACACAGGTTCTCTGTTAAGTTTGTGTCTGCTAATAATGATTTTAGTGTACTTTTATTGAAAATATTGTCTTAAAATATTGGGTAGGGGGGGTGCCAGGTAGGCTGTTCGGGGCCCCGTGATTTCTAACAGCAGCCCTGCCAGTGAGCACTGCATTGTGGGATAGAACAGGGAGTGGAACATGAGGTTTACCATATCAAATCCATACTAGGTTTTCCAGGGTCTCCATCTGTACTCTGGAGTGGCCAGTCTTTGAAACTAGAGACTGTAGTACCTTATGGTGCACCTCCCAGAATTAATGACCATTTTTTTGATACGTTTGCTTTATAGTCCCCCCCTTATTTTTACCTAGTTACTAATTTTAAAGGCGCCGATTAGATTGGCCAGTAAGTATTTTTTCTTATAAAGGAACCACTGGTAATGACCCTTATGACATGCTCTTGTGTAGAAGATAAAAGATGGTTTAGCTTCCGGTCCCGGCGCTCATGCGAGAGGAGTGAGCCTCTGCAGCCCCGCTACACCCGCCACAGATTTACTTACAAATACGGGGATCGAGGCCGCCCGGAGAGCCCTTACCTCCGCATCCCTCCTCCCACACACCAGGGGCTCCGGATGAACAGATTTGTAGAGCGCCAGCGCCCACCATCAGCGATCGGCACGGAGCGGCCTGACACAGCCATTTCTCCTCACACTGCTTCAAACATGGCCGCGGCGGCTGACACACAGCGGGAGGGGGGGTGAGTGATTCCCTCTCTCTCTCACAAGCTGCTCATCAACCCCCTGATCTCCCTATGCTCGTCCAAGCTGCTGATAACACCCAGGCTGACCCGCAGTATATGAAAATGGCTGAGGCAGTGGCACATATCCTGTCCCCTACAATTAAGGCAGCTATTGAGACGGCCATTACACAGAGCCTGTCACAGCTGCAGAAGGAGCTGAGCTCTCACAGGCATCAAATCCAGGAGGCTGAGCTGAGGATTGCATCCCTAGAGGAAGAGACCCTGCTTAACAGCAGGGATATTAACAACCAGGATAAAGCGCTTCAGGCATTGCAGGACAAAATTGAGGACCTGGAGAACCGCTCCAGGCGGAATAACCTCAGGATCATTGGGGCACCTGAAGCGGTTCAGGGGGCAGAGCTTCTCAATCTCTGTACAGACATTATTCCCCGAGCCCTGGGCTTGCCATCCCCTTGCATTGTGGAGAGGGCACATCGGGTGGGGGCCCCAAATGAGTCCAGGAACAACCGACGACCCATCATTGCACGTTACCTGAACTATGCGGACAAGAACACCATTTTAATGTCATTCAGGAAACAAAGACCCTTACACATCAAAGGCTGCTCTATTCTACTCTTCGCGGATTACTCCGCCGAAGTGTCCAGACGACGCAAGGCGTTTGCTCAAGTATGTTCTTCCCTTTTTCAACAGCAAATGCGTTTTACTTTAGCGTACCCCGCCATTCTTCATGTTACTACACCTGGGGGTGAACGCCTGTCTTTCCATACGCCGTCTGACGCGGAGCACTTTCTTTCGTCACTATCCACACCGATGGAAGAATCCTCATCCCAATCCAAACGAGAGTCTCTGGTTCGCAAGGCCCAATTGACACCCGATAAGGAACCTCCCAAAAAGGGCAAATATGGTCACCCCTCAGCCCGCAGATCCCTCATGTGAACTTCGATGGCTGAGTCCCCAGTGGACGATTTTCCTCAGGTACTGACATACTGCTAGCCCTAACTTTTCTGCACGACAAGTCTGTTTTCAGACGTCTGGTTGGAACTCTTTTGCCTATTACAATGTTTTTTATCCAGGTATAGCGTCTACCCTTACACCTGGGGTATTGTGTCTTGTTGCGGAGTTAGCTCCTATACTTGTTATGTAATTGCCTGCAGTTTGGTTGTTCATTCCTAGTCCTCAGAGGGATGTTAGTAGTTCCCCCCTGAGACCATGTGCTGAGAGTCCAGTACATGGAATCTTCGCTCCCCGGAGCGTACCCGTCCCCTTCTGTCCTTCACCACAGGCATATGGGTGTGGGGCAACGCTTGCACACTCCTTTCTCACTGAGAAAAAAGCGAAGCCTTACGATTGGTTTCCCCTTCTCCGTACGACCTGCAAAACACCTCACCACTGACCTCCTATGCCGGGGTTCCACCATGCCCCGACACAGGCTCCTATCTCTTATCTTTTCATCTCCTGTCTTACTCCTACAACAATTGTCCCATCATGTCCCCCCTTCCATGTGTATCCCTGCTGACGGTACTATCTCTGAGTTGCATAACCCTATCATCTTTTCTCCATGGCCACCCTAAAAGTTGTATCATGGAACGTGAAGGGCCTTCGCTCGCCAAATAAACGCATGATGATATTGCGCCATCTCAAGCGCTTGGGGGCGGATGTCGCTCTCCTCCAGGAGACTCACCTGGGGGAGGGAGACATGCGCTTCTTGCAGAAGCTCTGGGTTGGGGAGGCGCTATGCTCCCCTGCCATGGGTCGCAAGGCTGGAGTAGCCATCCTGTTAAATAAAAGGATCCCCTATGAAATCCTAGACACTAGAAGGGATGACGCCGGTAGACGACTGTCTCTATTGCTCAGACTACCTACCCGCACTGTAAGGATCTCGAATATATATGCCCCGACACCCCCTTCCACTACCTTTAATGGTGACACCGCGACATGGTTGCTTCAGGACCCAACTCCCTTTCATATAATAGGTGGCGACTTTAATGATGTCATGAACATGACGGTTGACCGAAAGCAACGAAGGACGAGGTCTCACAATTTTCGCCCAGTGCTCCACACCAGGGAAACCCCCCTGCACTCTATGATATCTGCCCTACACTTGGTGGACGCGTGGCGTCTTAGCCACCCCACAGATCACGACTACTCATTTTATTCCCCCCCCCAGGACTCCATGGCCAGACTAGACTATCTATTTATCACCTCGGAACTTATCAGATTCGTTGATGGCGCGGATATACACGATATTGCCATATCTGACCATTCCCCAATATCCCTTTCCATTTCCTTAGCTGCCGCCACACCTCCCACAGGAACCTGGAGATTCCCAGTGTTTCTCAAACATAATAAGGACTTCCAACATCACGTGCAATCCACCTGGCAGGACTATGCTACCCTCAATCAGGAGCATTCCACTGACCCTATCCTTTTCTGGGAAGCGGGCAAGGCAGTCCTGCGTGGTCATATTATTTCCTATGTCTCTACATACAGGAAAGCTCTTGCTAAGAACTTCCTGGAGGCGAGCGAAAAACTGCATAGAGCCCAATCCCTTCTCATCACTTCACCCTCCCCCGAGCTTAAGGAAGAGTGGCACGTGGCAAAACAGCAATTTGATCACTGGGCAGTGAAGGTTGAGGAATCTAAACATTCCCGATTTATGGCATCCTTTTACCGTTTCGGGAACAAACCCGGAAAATTATTATCCAGGCTGATCAAAGGTCCCTACAAGCCCACGCATATATTGACACTCAGGAACGACTCAGGAAATGTAACACATTCACCAGCTGACATTATCAGCATTCTGGAAAAATACTATAGCACCTTATATAGCAAAGATCCGGTAAACATTGAGGCCGCGAAAAAATTTCTGGATATGGTCCCTCTCCCCACACTTACAGAAGCCCAATTACAAGATATCAATGCTCCAATTAGCTCGGAAGACATAGTTCACACCATAACTCATATGGCATCCCACAAAGCGCCAGGTCCAGATGGTTATTCAACGGAATTTTTTAAAACCTTTAAAGATACCCTATTACCCACTCTCACTGCACTGTATAACGATATGTGGCAAAAGGGCACATATCTCCCCACAGGCTCTCAGGCGTACATAAAATTATTATCCAAGAAAGGCAAAGACCCCACTCAACCTGGCTCATACCGACCAATATCCCTTTTAAATATTGATGCCAAAATCCTCTCCAAAATAATAGCTTCCAGGATAGCACAGGTTCTTCCCACACTTATCCATCCGTCGCAGGCAGGCTTCGTCAGGGGCAGGTCGGCCACTGCAAACATACGTAAGGTCATGGCGGTCCTAGAACATGCTAAAGCCAACCCCACTGGTCACTCGGCAATTGTAACTTTAGACGCCGAGAAGGCCTTCGACAACGTTGATCTGGACTGGCTCTTCCTGACCCTGACGAAGTTCGGTTTCACTGGCAAGATCTCTGACTTTTTGAAAGCTCTATATGCCTCCCCCTCAGCGCGTATCTTCACGTCTATAGGTATATCTAACTCAATTCAGTTATATAAGGGCACACGCCAGGGCTGTCCCCTATCTCCTTTATTGTTTAATATGGCCATAGAACCCCTTTCCAGATACTTGTTAAACTCAAATACGATTGACGGCATTTCACTGGGTCAAACAGAACTCAAAACTGCCCTCTTTGCTCATGACCTGCTAATATTTACATCCCAACCTAGCACCGACCTTCCAGCATTATGCTCCCTGTTACAGGAATTCAGTTTTATCTCAGGGTTAAAAATTAATTTTGATAAAAGTGAAGTCCTCCCACTAACGCAACCGGTCATAGATCAATGGGATCATTCCCTTCCTTTCCCTCTGAATCACCAGCACATCACATATTTGGGTATTAAGATTGGCAGACATACCTCTACCCTTTACCAACTGAACTATGTCCCCCTTTTGGAAAAAATTGTTAGGGAACTGGAATTGTGGATGACTCTACCCCTCTAGTTTTTCGGAAGGTGCCACCTGGTCAAAATGGTCAGCTTCCCACGTTTGCTATACCCACTTCAAACCCTCCCTTTCCTCCTCAAACATAAAGATATCAACACGCTGAATAAGGCCGTAGCGGCGTTCCTCTGGAATAAGAGGAGACCCAGGATTTCCATTGCCAAACTGCACCTTCCGAAGAGCGAGGGGGGAGCTGGCTTGCCCAATATTAGGCTGTATAATTTGTCTTGCCTCTTGCGCTATGGCCTGGATTGGATTACCGAATCCTCAACCTACTCCAACTACCACATTGAAACTCAAATAGCCCGCCCATGGAGCCTGACGGGAATACTTCACTGCACCTTTACGGCTTTACCAGGATGCCTCCAAAATCATGTCCTCATCCAAGACACTATGATAGCATGGAGGGAAGTAAGAAAGTGTCTGGGAGTTCCTTCAATAATCTCCAAGCACTTGCCTCTTCATGGCAATCCATTATTTCCGCAATTTATGGACTATGCATCATACCAACTCTGGGAGCAGAATGGCTTGAAAATGGCTCATTCATTAGTCCGATCCTCGGATCTGTCCATAAAACCATACACGGAACTTGCAGGGGAATACCATTTGCCCTCGTCCCACCAGTTGTACTATCATCAGGCAATAGCCTATGTTAAATCTTGTTCACCCAGCATTGCTAAAAGTTTTCAAAAATCGATCTTGGATGATTTCATCAAGAACAAAAGTTACAACATTTCTATTGTTTATGGCCAACTGCTTTTACACTCAAATAAGCTCTCCACGGACACCATGTTTAACAAATGGGGTGCTGCCTTCCCCATGGAGGACATTGCCCCGAGAATACTACAAGGATACCTACGGGTTAGAAAACTCGTTCTGATGGAGACCTGGAGGGAGACTCAATTCAAGTTGATTCACAGGGCCTTCGTTCCGGCTCTGTATACCAATAATCCGAGCACTCCTGCACTATGCCCCCAGTGCGGTGAAGGAAGACCAACGTTAGCCCACAGGTTCTGGCATTGCCCCACTATCTCCGGTTTCTGGGACCAGGTACAAACATTTATACAGGCGGTCTTGGGTATAAGAATGGAGAAATCCCCTCACTTATTCCTATTTGGCTGTGAAGAGTCATTACAGCCCACGACTGGTCATGGTCGCAAAGCAAAATGGCTACCCCCATGGACACACTTATGCACCCTGGCAGCTAAAAAAGCAATTCTAAAGACCTGGACTTCCAACACCCCCCCCGACGATCTCCATGGTTTGCAACGACCTCAAAGCACTTCTATACATGGAAAAAGGAAATCTGGACATTGACAAGTACTCATCCATGGAAACTTTTTTCTCCAGATGGCGCTCTTTCATGATATATGCCTTCCGGGCAGATGAACTGAAAGCTCTGATGACACCCTTCCAATTCACAGAATGGTATTTAAAAGCTTCAATCTCCAACACATTGGGAAGGTTGAGAGTGTAAGGCACCACCCTCCACGTTCAATTCCTCATACAACTGTTTCTATCACTTGCTTATCAGATACTTCAAGATGGATCTCATGGATACCACTAATCCCCCCCCCCCCCCATTTTACCTGCTATGTTATGTTAGGAGTCGACTAGGAGTCTTGCTCAGCCAGTAAGAGTCATCCTTTTAGTACTTAGTTATTTTTCTCTTTAAATATTGACGTTCTCCTCACGTCCCATGCGAGAGTGTCAATCTCTTTCCCCGTCCCTAATCCCCACAACCCCCCCCCCCCCCTCTCCTAGTGTCGTTCATATTTAGTTCATCATAACCCTTATGCATAATATTTGTGACACTATTATTACAAAATGTAAGAAAACTCTGAATGGTTATATAATTCTTGCGGTTCTATGTATTGTACTATCTTGCTGCAATACGGTTCTTGTAATTGTTTCATATGTTCAATAAAAATATTTAAAAAAAAAAAAAAAAAAAAAGATGGTTTGTTCCCCAAACATTAATAATTACCAACATTTACAGGGATCAGCAAAGATTTATTAAAGAATCACAAAGTCAGGAAGAATAGCGACACACTTGGCCAAGAGATATTGATTCTACTAGGGACTTAAAAAATAAAAAAAAAGCTGTACAAGGCAGTGAATAGAAAATGAATATCCAAACCAATAAAGTAAAGTGATTACATTTCAATCCCCTGAAATCACAGTTAAGTGCTTGAAGTGTACAATCTTGTTAATTGTATCAGCGTGAAGTGTATTCAGCCTGGATGGTATTAACTATGTGAAATGATCAGAAGAAATATTGCCCAGGATTAGAATGTAAGTACTGTTTTATTATTAGGTTTGTGTGAATATAATATTTTATTTTTATTTTAAAATAACAAGAAAGATAATTGAATGGGATTACCAGCGGATTGAAACGTGCAAGTTTATCACCCTGATCCCCCACTTATTAACATGAAAACATGATGTACCATAAACAGGAGGTAAATTTACAATGGACATTGTTTCTGTATGTGTAAAATATTAGTTGGCTTGGGAAATATAATGTATGATTGTGTTTATGGACACAATGGGGTTGATTTACTAACCAAGACACCGAGACATCTAGTGGCACCTAATGTTATAGAACCACCAAACAAACCCATGTTTTTTGGAAACCTAAAGGGTCCTTACACACGCACGATCCGATCAGATCCGCCTGTCAGTTTTTCAGGCGGACCTGATCGGATCCTTCATGCATCCCTATGGAGCAGTGGATGTTAGTGGAGACATGTCCGCTGACACCCGCTGCTATCCGATCCGATCCTGTCCGTCAAATCCGGACGGATGGAAATCCTATTTTCCATCCGTCCAGCAGATGGGATGGGATGGGATCGGATGAGAATGGACAGGCGGTCTGTTCTCATCTGATCTCCCCATAGAGGACAGCGGGGATCTGACAGCTCCATCTCCGCACACAGAGCGGAGACAGGGCTGTCATCTGCCTGCCCAGCGGGGATCGGCGGATCGATTCCCCGCTGAGTAGAAAAGAGTCCGCGGAGGCGGGCCGTGTGAAAGGACCCAAATGGTTTTTATCCTTGCTGGAGGTGCCCTGTGTGAAAATATTGTCGTACCAATACTATTAGAACTAGAACTTTTGACTCCACAGTCCCAAGAAGGTCATATAGAATTGAGAATTTAATTGCATGTTCTACTAAGAACGTTATTTACCTCTTACAATGTGAGTGTGGGCTCCAATATGTAGGTAGAACTAAAAGAGCCCTACAGGTACGTATAAAGGAACATCTTACTAATATTAGGACAGGTTTTAACCACTTTAAGACCGGAAGGATTTGCCCCCACTAATGACCAGGTCCTATTTTGTGATTCGGCACTGCATTATTTTAACGGACAATTGCGCGGTCGTGCAATGCTGTATCCAAATAAAATTGTTGTCCTTTTTTTCCCACGAATAGAGCTTTATTTTGGTGGTATATGATCACCTGTGCGATTTTTATTTTTTTGCGCTATAAACAAAAAAAGAGTGACAATTTTGAAAAAAAAAAAACAATATTTTTCTCATTCTGCTATATAACATTCCCAAAAAAAAAATTAAAAATCAAAATTTTTTAACATTTTAGGCCAATTTGTTTTCTGCTACATATTTTTGTAAAAAAAAATTGCAATAAGCGTATTTTGATTGGTTTGCGCAAAAGTTATCGTGTCTACTAACCACGGGAAAGATTTATGTCATTTTTATTGTTTTTTATTTTTTTACTAGTAATGGCGGCGATCTGTGATTTTTTTGCGGGACTGCGACATTGGGCAAAGAGACAGATCGGACCCCTGACTTACATTTTTTACACTTTTGGGAGTACCAGTGACATTACTACAGTAATCAGTGCTAAAAAAAATATGCACTGTTACTGTAATAATGACACTGGCAGGGAAGGGGTTAACCCTATGGGTGATCAATGGGTTAAATGTGAGCCTAGGGGAGTGATTCTAACTGTGGGGGGGGGAGGGATTGCTTGTGAAGTGACCATCTAGACATGGGATCCTATATAGAAGGATCACATGAGCTCTGTGATCATTTCAGGGAGAAGAACGGTCAGCTGTGTTTACAACAGCCGACTGTCCTTCTCTCTCAGCGGGATCGATCGTGGGTGTCAGGTGGCAATCGGAGCCGCCTAACCCGTTCATCGGCTTCCTTACTGCCAAGTGGGGGCGGGAGCGCGCCGCTTGCGGCACACGCTCACCCCCTAGCTTCCTGTAGGTCTACGTCGGTTTGCGCAGGAGAGCCACCCTGCCGCAGTAAAAAGGAAGTGGTTGGTCGGGAAGTGGTTAAAAAACCTAGCTTATTAAGACATTTTGCTCAAAAGCACAACCAAGATCTCTCCCGATTAAAAATATTAGGGATAGAATCATATTTCCCTTGCGAGGTAGCAATGCTGTACATCATATATCCAGGTGCGAAACATACTGGATTTATGAATTAAAAAGCCATTGCCTGAAAGGTATGAATATTGATTAGGATTTTAGTTGTTTTATTAATTAATAACAGCTAGATTGTGTGATTATGGTTCTTTTTCATTTTTATTTTGCAATTTTTGCATCATAATATATTACATGAATTAATTTGTACCAGTTTGATTCATTTTTAATGGGCAAAATATTGATACCATTTTCTGTCATTTATTTTTATTATACATAATGTGATAATGCATGCCTGTCATTGTGGCTCTATGAGATGTGTTTTGGAGGTATGCACAAAGCCAGGACATTTTTTAATTATATTTTTATTTAAAATTTTTATTTAATCCCAATATATATATATATATATATATATATTTATCCTGATGTGCTTAATCTAATTAACCACCTTTGTCAGTTGTGTGTTACGTGAAATATATCCTTGTATCAGAATTGTATTCCTTTGCTTCATACACCTTAGTTCTAACCTATGTTATGAATAGACAGGTGTAGACTTCACAAATATGGCAGCTGGAGTCTTTTTTAACCATTTCAGGACCGCAAGGTTTTCCCCCTTAATGACCAGGCCGTTTTTTGCGACACGGCATTGCGTTACCTTAACTAAAAATTGCGAGGTCGTGCGACACTGTACCCAAATTAAATTGATGTCCCTTTTTCCCCACAAATAGAGCTTTCTTTTGATGGTATTTGATCACCTCTGTGATTTTTATTTTTTGCTCTATAAACAAAAAATAAGCAACAATTCTGAAGAAAAAACAATATTGTTTACTTTCTGCTATAAAACATATATATTTTTGGTAAAAAAAAATCCCAACAGGTGTATATTGATTGGTTTGTGCAAAAGTTATAGCGTCTACAAACTAGGAGGAAAAATTTATGTCATTCTTTATTTTTTATTTTTTTACTAGTAATGGTGGTGATCAGCGATTTTTACCGGGACTCCGACATTGCGGCGGACAGATCGGACCCCTAACTGACATTTTTGACACTTTTAGGGGGACCAGTGACATTACTACAGTAATCAGTGCTATAAATATGCACTGTTCCTGTAATAATGACACTGGCAGGGAAGGGATTAACATTGTGGGTGATCAATGGGGTTAAATGTGAGCCTAGGGGAGTGATTCTAACTGTGGGGGGGGGGGAACAAGGCTTCAGAAATGACCATAGAGACATGTGATCCTATATAGGATTACAGGTGCTCTATGATCATTCCAGGGAGAAGAAAGGTCAGCTGTGTTTACAACAGCCGACCGTCCTTTTCTCTCAGTGTCAGACAGCAATCGGAAGATACCGCCTGACCCGTGCATTGGCTTCCCCGCTGCCGACTGGGGCGGGAGTGCGCCGCCAGCAGCGCGCGCTCGCCCCCTAGCTCCCTGCTCGCGACCGAAGTAGCCCTACGTCGGTTTGCCTGGGGGAGCCACAGTGCTGCAGTAAATACACGGCGTGTGGTTGGCAACCGGTTAATTAACCATGGCCTCACTTTTGGTTTACTTATTTCACGTTGTTTAAAAAAAACACCCTTTTTTAATTGATGCCATTAATGATTTTTTTTAGCACTATTAAAAAAAGGAGAGAATGGTCTAACACTTGCAATTGTGTACACATCCATCCCTAAATTATTATTATTATACAGGATTTATATAGCACCAACAGTTTGTGCAGCACTTTACAGTGTGGGGAAGACAATACAGTTACAGTGCAATTCAATATAGGAGGAATCAGAGGACTCAGATCCCCAGAGAAAGTGCTGATCTGATTTTTAGCACTGTTGTTTTTGATAAGCAAAGTTATTTTCATAGATTGATTTACTAAAACTGGATAGTACACAAACTGGTGCAGCTGTGCATGGTAGTCAATCAGCTTCTGGATACACACTATACAATCTTCTTTAGATTTATTTCTTTAGGCTGGCCATACATGGGTAGAATTTCAAAAGAATTTCCTTTTGAAAATCTTATCTAAGAATTTTCATTCGAATTTTGCACCATTAGTGGGCCACAGCAACGGCCGATTTTCGTGCAGTCATCGAATTTGAGTGATCAGGCATGTTGGAAATTTTTTGAAAACAATTTTCTAATCAATGATGGGAAAATCTTGCGAGAAATATAACTGAAAAAGAAATGGGCATGAGTGCAAGAAAAGAAGATTCCCAGCCACAAAAATTATTTTCTGTAGAAACATGAGGTGAAATTGAAGGCTTGGTTGGTTCAATTTCAAAATCAATGGTGGCTCTATCAGATCACAAAACACACAAAAATTCTAATTTTCAAAAGAATATGCTTTTGGAATTTAACCCATGCATGGCCAGCCTTAGACTTACCAAAACCATATAATATGAGGTCAGACCTAAACACTTTCAATTTGTATGCAATCAGGCATGCCCTTGCACTACATAGTAAATCTAAAGGAAATCTACCAACAAAAGTTTTATAGTGTGTACCCAACTTAACTTCTGCTTGTTCAGACAAAGGGTAACTCCACTTTCATGGGGAGAAAAATCAGCAAATAAAGAAAAAACAATATAGCGTATACAATTGCGACACAAATCATATTGTAATTGAATGTTATTAAAAATTACCTTTCCTTTTCAATCTGCAGCTGTTGTAATTTTCTGAAAATGCAACACAATATGGCTACCTGGAGGTGTTCTGTACACAGAATGTATACTGACCACACCCCAGAAACATCATTTCCTGCTTGTGTGATTGGCTCACCAATTTTCCCAGAAGTCTACACTAAGATACAAGTCAGATTTCTGGCATCCCCTGCAACAAAAATTACATTTTTGGTGAGATAATCCCAATAGGAACACGTCTAAAGGGATGCAGGCCCTGCAGCTTTCCTCATTAGAGCCCCGCAGCTGCCACAGCTGATAGATAATTATGAAACCACTCCCATTTAACCCACTCAGCACAGAGGAACAAACAATGATTTCTTCAGAATAACAAAAAGTAGGAATCTGCAACAAAGTTTGTTAAAATCCCTGCAATGTACAGAGATCACCCAGAGGGGAATGTTTTTTTTAACAAAAGTGGAATTACGCTTTAAGGATTGACAAAAAAAAATGGAATCTGATTGGTTTTTATGCAGAGCTGAACTAGATTTTGCACTCTCCAGTTTTAGTAACTAGATCCCATTGTGACTAGGGAAGAGCAAATCAAAACAGTTTTGCAGGTCTTACCCCAAGTTCATGAACATTGTGGTGAACCAAACTATTGTCTATGGGGCAAATTGTATTATTCAGTTCTGGTCATTTGTAGGTCTAATAAGCAATATATTGTCAAACAAAAAACTTAGAGCTCTTTCACAATCAGTTCTTTCACTGTCAGTTTTTTAGGCGGATCTGATCGGATCCTCCATGCAGCTCTATGGGGCAGCAGATGTCAGCGGAGACACCTCTGCTGACAGCCGCTGCCATCCGTATCCGATCCTGTCTGTGAAATCTGGACGGATGGAAACCCTATTTTTCCATCCGTTCAGGGATCGGATCAGATGAGAGCAGACAGGCGGTCCGCTCTCATCCGATCCTCCATTGAGAGCAGCGGGAGCTGTGACACCTCCCTCTCCGCACTGCAAGCGGAGACGGAGCTGTCACCTGCCGGTTCAGGGGGGATCGGCGGATCGATCCCCGCTGAGCAGCACGGATCCGCCTACGGAGGCGGACCGTGTGAAAGAGCCCTTAGGAAGCTAAACACTGCTATGGGAGAAATGTACCACAGCGAAAATAAAAAAAAAATAATAATAATAAAAATGAAAGTATTTTTTCCTACACAGAAATGTCTTCTCTCCGTAACAGCTCCAACAAACACTGACAATATGGCTGTTGTGAGCCACGCTTTTATAGAAAGAGGCTGAGTAATCCATTCCTTCTCTTATTATTGCTTGGCTTTGTTTCATAAGATTTATGCAAACCCATGGTAGTTACAAACCCAGACTTTTGGTTTGGGTTTAACACTGCTTTTATTGTGTTCTTGGGTTTAGATATTCCTTACCCACTTCAGCTCCAGAAGATTTTACCCCCTTCACGACCAGGCCATTTTGTTGCTTTTCGGTACTGCGCTACTTTAACTGGAAGTTGCGCGGTCATGCAACACTGTTTCTAACTAAAATTTATAGCATTTATTTTTCAATAATATTTTATTAGGTTTTCAAACATTATAAAAATTGTTACACAACATGGGGATAACGCAGATAGTATACATTAGTAGTGTATAAATAAGCATTATTTTCACATAAATAAAGCTTTCTTTTGATGATATTTGATCACCACAGTTTTTTTCTTTTTTTTTTTTTTTTTTAGTTTTTGCAATATAAAGGAAAAAAGACTGAATGTTTTGCAGAAAAAAATATTTTTTACTTTCTGCTGTAAAGCAAATCCAATAAAAATGTTTTTAAAAAATCAAATTTCTTCATAAATTATGACCAAAATGTATTGTGCTTCATGTTTTTGATGAAAACAAAAATCCAAAAAAAGTGTACATTTATTGGTTTTCTTGAAAGGTATAGCACCTACATAGTAAGGTATATATACAGAAATTTTAATTAATCTTTTTTTTTTTTTTTTTTTTATACTGCTACTGGCTACGATCAACGACTTATAATGGAACTGTGATAGTGCAGAGGGCAATCTGATACTAACTGATGCTGCGGGGAGTTGGCTGCCATTGACATCACCAGTGACATTAATAAAGTGATCAGTGATAATTCTATACACTGTCACTGTACTAATAACACTGGCTGGGAGAGGGTTAACATCTAGGGCGATCAAGGGGTTACCTATGTGCCCAACTATGGGTAGTGTGTGTAAAGTGTGCTGCTTTTACTAACAAATCTCTCAGTTTCTCATCCCTGCTTTGTAGGGATAAGAAACTGACAGATCGCTCCCTACAGATCTCTGTATTGTTTACCAACACAAGAGCTTTGCGCTGTGATTGGACACAGCTGATCAGCAGGTGACTCTTTGGCTGGGACTTGCTGACAGGCTCCTGCTGTATGCAATCACTATAATCCCTAGAAGTAGGTAGCAACATAGCCCCTAAGGACATGCGTGTGCACAAAAGGAGGTGGGAGGGGCCTACGTGCTGATGTCAAGCCCCCGATTCCGATTCTTAGCACGACAGACATCTTTTACTTTCCAGGCTCTGTGTGGTGAGCATTTTTGAGCAGTCCTTTGAAGTCTTAAGAGGAAGTTCATGTTAAAAATGAGAGGAAGCCCGGTGGATTGCTTGTAATGGGGGTCTAACTGAGGCGATTATACTGTATATTTTTGATGAGTGCATAATTGGTGGAGGATCACTGGATTTTTTGTGGCACATGGAGGAACATATCATGCTTCTATGAACACCATAATCTGTATGTGCTTGCAATATTTAAAGCGTATCTCCATTTTTTATGAGAAAAAAACATTCCCCTTTGGGTGATTTATGTACATTGCAGGGATTTTATCAAACTTTGTTGCAGATTCCTATCTTTTGTTATTCTGAAGAAATCCCTGTTTGTTCCTCTGTGCTGAGTGGGTCAAATGGGAGTGGTTTCATAATTATCTATCAGCTGTGCAGCTGCAGGGCTCTAATGAGGAACTCTGCTGGGCCTGCATCCCTTTAGACGTGTTCCTATTGGGAGTATCTCCCCAAAAATTAAATTTTTGTTGAGGGGATGCCAGAAATCTGACTTGTATCTTAGGCAGACGTCTGAGGAAAATTGGTGAGCCATTCACAGAAGCAGACAATTATGTTTCTGGGGTGTGGTCAGTACACATTCTGTGTACAGAACAGCTCCAGGGAGCCATATTGCATTGCAATTTCAGAAAATTACAACAGCTGCAGATTGAAAAGGAAAGGTCATTTTTAAAAACATTCAATTACAATATGATTTTTTGTCGCAATTGTATATGCTGTATTGTTTTTTCTTTATTTGTTAATTTATTTCCCCACGAAAGTGGAGTTACCCTTTTACTCTGGTGAGTGCATAGTGGAACAGAGTAAAAGCACACATTGGGACATTCACATGTGATGGATACTTTTCAATGATCAATTCTTTGTTACTACATCACTATTTGGACTTTTTATGGTGTTTTATGTATGTATCTTGATATAAGCGCTGCAATTTATAAATGTAACAGGTTAAAGCTGAATTTGTGACAGATGTATAAGACTCAAATTAAAGGGATTGTAAACAAATTTGTCAAATGAAAGTGATTGTAAACTAATTTGTTTTAAAATAACAAACATGAGATACTTACCTGCTCTGTGCAATAGAAATGCACAAAGTGACCCTGATCCCCCTCTTCTTGGGTCCCCCACCGGTGCTCCTGGTTCCTCCTATTCTCAGCGTGCCACCATAGTAAGATACTTCCTATAGTGGCACATCTGTGGGCTCAGTTCTGAGCCACGCTGCCTGCAGGGGAGGACTGGGCCAGGGGGCAGGGGGGCAAATTCCCCCTGGGCTGCTCTGATATCCTGTAAAAAGTCTGCTTCTGCCACAGACATGCCTAAAAGATTCCTGGTGAAGAGAAGTAAAAAGTCCCTGCCGCTGACCTACTGAGTGCGGGATGAAGACAAGGACAGAGCGCAGGCCCCCCCTAGCATGGATGGTGTAAACTGTGTCTGAGCAGAGGCCAGTTCCATGCCCCACTGGAGACTTTGGCCAGCCCCAACTGAGCTATCCCAGACCCCTGCTGTTCAGGTTGGGAACCCAGATTCCGCCGATAAGTAGAGAATACCTGGAGCAGGGCTTCAGCCTGGAATGGGGGTCAGAAGGAGGACGGGAAGAGGGAGAGTGGGAGGGGGGCTGAGTCGCTGCACCACGAGCCTCAGGTTTGTACTTGCCCTCTGGGCTTAAAGTAGCCAGTCTGCCCCTGGCTGCCTGTGTCCATTGACACACAAAGCATGGCTTGGCCCTGCCCCCCCGGTCCTTCGTCACAGGATTAGACTGAGAGCAGCAGGAGCCAATGGGAGCATCAGCAAAGCCTGTGGGTGGGTGGAGAGCCTCTATAGACAGGCACAGAGCGGGACCAAGTGAGGGCTTAGGCAAGTATAAGAGGTGGGGGGGGGGGTACTGTTACCTACACACTTTTTACCCTAATGCAGGGAATGCGTTAAGGTAAAAAAAATATTTAGGCTTTAGAACTACTTTATTTCAGCTCTTCATTAAAAAAATCCTTAAATTCCTTTTGTGCAAAATAATATGAAAATAATGTAAGCACTTGAACCTGGCTTGGTATCACCCTCTTGCACATCCTGTACAGCAGAGCTCAAGCAGTGGAAGTGAGAAGCAGCACTATAAGTCAGTCAGTTGTGCTGCAATGCAAGGAGCATGCTCATAGAAGAAAAGAGCGGAGTGACAGATGGATGAGCTGATCAGTATGCTGCTTCTTCATTCAGGTCTCCTCCCCTGCCAGACAAGGCTGTGCTGTATAACCTCTGGATTGGAGAGACAGAAATATATATCTTTGGCAGGTTCTCTTATATGTATTCTATCTATTTACTTGTTTGCATGAAGTTCAACTTTAAGAACTTTATGGGTTTTAACAGTTTTTCCCATTACAGCCCTGCTCTTTTATAACAAACAAAACCAACCATTAGGGTCCTTTGTTCTAGACATTTTCTATAATGAATGTTTTAACACTGTTCTTTTTCTTTTTGCAGACATGTTTCCAGGTAATGGTTTTTAACACATTGGATGTCTTGTTGTTTTGTTTTGTTTTTTTCTTTACAAAGTCCCTGAACTCAGGCCAATAATGTTCCATTAACCTACATTTTGCTTCCAATTTGTACTTCTTACCTTGTGTGGGAAGGTCCTAATTGCAGCAATTATTTTGGTTTGTGGTAACATAATTTGGAATGAGATCAAGTTTTTGAAAATATTCCTCTCCTGTGTTTCATGTGTTCATCTAAAATATTAAGACTTTATGTAATTCTACACTATATAATGAACAGAAATAGGACAACAATGGTAATCAATAAAGCCGACCATACATGGATCAAAATTTTGGCCAGTCCCTGCTGAACTGGCTGAATTTCGATCCGTTAATGCGGACAGTGGTTGTACAGAAGACAATCTACCAATCTACTTCTGTACAACCAGCTTGTTGAATAAATGCCCTTCAATCTGAGCTGCTGGCTATAGCCAGCAGCGCTGATCAGAGTATTCTGACAGCAGGGAAATCTCTTAAAATACTCAATAGCTCAGCAGGAATAATTCCCCAATCCAAAGTATGGATGGGGCAATTGGGTCAAATTTGTTTTTTTCAACCCACTGGTTGAATATTCAAACCAATGGTTGAACAAAAAAGAAACTGAATCACCAATAGGCTGCCTAAGGCCCCTTTCACATTTGTGCGACTTGCCCTGTGATTTGGGACTGCAAAGTGTCATGACAAGTCAAACTCCATGATTTCCAATGAGTACCGTTCATATCTGTGCGACTTCATGTCACAACGACTTCAAAGTAGTCCCTGCACTAATTTGGGACGATTTTATGCATTTTGAGGTCCATAGACATAGGCATTGCTTCAAGTCCAGTAAAAATCGCGTCAAAATTGCGGTAAAATCGAAGCGGTAAAATTGCGCAACTTTTAGGTCGCATAAGTGTGAAAGGGACCTAAAGGTTTTCCAACCAACATTGGAAGTTAGTAAGAACCAAGACGCAGAAATTACTCGGCAAATTATTTCTCAATCCCATCTTGGTTTACCGAACATGTTTCTTGTGAAAGGACTTCTTTACTAAAAGTAATGTGACAGCTTAAAATAGACATCCACTGAAATATTAATGTAAAACCATGTTCATGGTCTTGCTGGGAAAAATAAATAAAAGATAATAGTAGGGTTGAAAAATGTACTTCTCCTGGAAATATGCTTTCTCAGGCTCCTTACAGCACAGAGCACATCATCAAAAGCCTAGGCATTTGGTCATGTGATTCTTATTAAAGGAGAGAATTGGAGTTCACTCTTATTTGTCATTTCCTTAAAGCGCATTTTCATTTTTTTCAGTCAAATTTGAGAAAACCCCATTATATGGGTGTTAGGTTTTTCCATTCACACAGCATGCTTAAAAAATAATAATAATAATTAAAAAAGTCTTACCTTTTAGATGTTTCTAAGGAGAAAGTGTCATGGCAGATTCTTTTTGGAATTTCCGGACGGTCTCACAGTGTCTTTGACATCACATAGACTAAAGGCTCGTACACAATTGACGAAAAGCGGACAAAATATCCTCCAATTTTTCTCTCTCATGCTCAGCTGTCATGACCATTTTCAGTTGACAGTGAGTGCATAAAATGTTCACAAAATTTCTCGCCCGATTTTTATTTTTTTTGGGACATTTGTTTCTAGACTTCCGGGTCATCAGCAACTTCCGATCATGCGCGGTCTTTCGTATACGATTTTTCGCGGACGTACTGCATACACATTAAAAGAAAATTGGTTGTCTGGGGACGGACGATAAAAATTTTGGTGTTTGTCCCTCCTTTTTTTTTTGTTGAAAATGTCGGCATCGGCTGCTGAAAGTTGTGTAGACACTAGCCGAAAATCGTACGGTTTTACCTCGGACGGGAATTTTCGGCAGATTTTCTACTAGTGTGTACCCCACTTAAGCTGTATCTCATTAACATACAATGATTGAGGGTGGCTTCTAAATTTTTAATTCTTTGTTAGGACAGTGTTAAAATCTAGTTTAGAGCTGGTAATGAAGAACTGAGAGCACAGTACAGACAGGGTTAAATCTCACATAGCAGGGAGAGCATGTAAGTACTTTTAAGCAAGTAAAACGCACTTAAAAGGGTATCCACAGCATTTTTTTTCTTTTTTAGCTTTGTTATTGGAAACAAAAATAAAAATAAAATAGGTATTATCACAATTTGGCTGTAAAATGGAAATACACTTGAAGACAAGATTATGTGACCAGGAAGGAAGTAAAGGAAGGAAATCTGGAGCAATATTTTTCAACCCTTCTGTTTTTCTTTACTTATCCTTCCCAATAGAAGCATTGGAACTTCCCTTCATCATTTTGCAAGTATTACCAGTCTTAAAAACACTCATTTAACACCTCGAGAATTGCTTTTTTTAAGTCCCAAGAGCGTAACCACAGGAATAGAGAAGGGTGAATTTATCCTCCAATTCCATGAGGTCAGGGAGCCGAGTCCTAATATTTCCTGTTCTTGATTTACCAACTTGATGCACATATTACAGAAGCATTGATCTTTCCATGTCATTTATTTTTCCCTTCTGTTAGTCGCAGTTTTGAGCTGAACTCCTACCGGGAATAAAGCACCATTGGTTACTTCATTCACCTACTACTTATATTTATTTTCATGTGTCCCGACATTGAGGAGAGATGTTTTAGTTTATTCTATAGGTGAATATTAATGCATTTTTTGTATTGATGTATAAAAATGCGTATTTATAAATATTATTTATTCCCTAGAGTGGACTATCATTTACACATTTATCTTGGTGTGGATCCTGAAGATGCAAGCAGGTTGTGAAATGTGTTGATCAAAGGCACCATACTCTGACAACCAAGTTATGTGGGATGATATAATTTATGATGGTTTTTAGAGAACATCAATTGATGGTCACACTTCATATGTGTGGACTGTGTGTTTTTAACTTTTGCAATAAATTATTATTACATTTATATGTGGTTTCATCTTTAGGAGGTACATTCAAGGTCTCATTTTGTTTACCCTCTCCCCACCTTGATGTTTAGTAGACTAATATGTGGTTTCATACTGATCTTGTTGCAACCCCCCTCACATCAATGTCATCACACCACCACTCTAACCACAGTGCAGGACCATTTAATTCATATATGAAGTCCAATAAAGAACTAAAAATATATTGTAAAGATAATAAAATATATATGGGTGAGTCCCAAGTGAAAACATTAAGCCTTGAAGGTGAACCATCCAAACTTATATAGGTGATCAAAGATGCAGATAGGCCCCCACCCCACTGGAATAAAAGTTAATTGTGCTCACCAGAGGTTGTGGACCCAAAATACTGTACAGCAAATGGGTCATAAGAGCTGGATATTAACCATGAAACTCCCCCACGATGGCTGTATCACTGGATGTTCAGACAAATGACCATGAAATCAGCACAGAAAGTGGGAATGATATTTAGATGGCAAATGGCATGGTTCTGATGGGTTTTGTCAAAATTGACTTCAGGACCATGCCAAATGCCATCTAAACATCATTCCCACTTTCTGTGCTGTTTTCATGGATGTTTGTAAGTGTATATGACCCCTTTTTTTAAATAGATTTTATTGTAAGCGGTTTTACACTATGTCTGTGTTGTTTGGCTTACCTCCACATAAGAATACCTGATTGGGAGATCTAGCCATCCTCATTCAAGACTACATGGTCATTTGTCTGAACATCCGATGATACAGCCATCGTGGGGGAGTTGCATGGTTAATATCCAGCCCTTATGACCCATTTGCTGTACAGTATTTTGGGTCCACAACCTCTGGTGAGTGCATGCAACTTTTATTCCGGTGGTGTGGGGACCTATCTGCATCTTTGATCACCTATATAAGTTTTGATGGTTCACCTTCAAGGCTTAATCTTTTCACTTGGGATTCACCCATATATATTTTATTATCTTCACAATATATTTTTAGTTCTTTATTGGACTTCATATATGTTCTTTAGCGCTGCACTTTATTTGTATACATTGTTTGAACAACTTTATGTCACTGGCTGCTTTTTCATTTTGTATGTTAGCACAGTTTGAATTTCACTTTTTTTTTTTTAATTTAATTAATTGTTTGCCAAACAATTGAGAAGCATTCACATCATTGGGATTGATCATGGGTGCAGCCAAAAGTACCTTCCCACTATTTATTGTTAAGCATTAAAAAAATAAAAAAGGGCCTCTACCTCCTATAAAATTGCAGCGTTTACTACATTGACTGTGGATGTGAGATAGTTAGCTCTTGTAGCCCTAAAAAGGAGGTATATTGTAAAAAAAAAAAAAAAGTGCTCATATTTTTCTCCAAAATTTTTTATACACTGACTTTGGTAGTAAATTGTTTGGACATAACCTGTCTTCCTATTCTAAAAAAAAAAAAACAATACATTTGAATATATCATTATGGCTTCTGGAATTAAAGCGGCAATGTATTTTATCAAAACAGACTTTTTTTCATTTTTAATATTCAAAGCAAACTCCTCTATCCATCCATGTGTAACACCCTCTAGTGTGTGCTATAAATAAGATTAGGAACAAAACATAGTTCTGGACAGGATTAACCTGAGTTAGGGAATTGGGTCAGGGTTATTAGAGGCCAGGGCTGGGTGACTCATCTCGGCAGCTCTCTTTGACACTTCCCCCTGGTCTAGAAGGTTAGAGAATCTTCTAGAACTAGAGGGTGGGGGTTAGGAGGTGCTGCCATGAATATTTGTGGGGCCTCAGACAATCCCTGGAAGTGGGCTGGCAGAGGACTGAGACTACCCCATAAATCGACATGTGCTATGCCAGCAGGGCAGTCAGGTGGAAGATGGAGAGGGGGCTGACCTGCCTTGGGTCAGGGTTTGGGTTCTGGAGAGATCCTGCCAAAGACACAAGGAAGGAATCTTTCCTGGAGGCACAGGACCAAGGAGAGGACAGAGTAAGTAGATCATCACTGGTGGGGACCAACAAAGGGGGGAGACTGCAACCTGTAACCAATCTCCCTTGAAGACAGCAGTGGTCTTAAGTCTTCAGTCCTTCCCCTGAGAGTCAACCAGGAGGGCTGGTGAAAGAGGCATCTGCAGATAAGTGGGCTGTCAGGGCTTGAAGAGGTGGTGCTGGGATCAGTGACCACAAAAGAAGCAGAAGGAAAATTACATGCTGTGTTGCTCCCCGTGTACTACTGTTGAGGGACTCTGAGTTCCTGCCTGTAATGGGCTGCTACTGAACTGACAAGGAGACTGTCAAGTTCCCCCAGAAGTGCACCAGCAGAGGTATATAGGAACTTTCCCCTGAAGGTTGTTGAAGTTAAGTGGGCATCCCATAACTCCCCATTCCTAGTTGTTAACCCCCTAATAAACAACAAAAACAAAGCTACGGACTGTTTTCTGACTCTGTGTGCCTGTGAAGATTTGGTGTGCCTGGCTGTGTAGAAGTGGGGAATCCCTCATCTTTAGCTCCTACGTGGGTTGTGCTACACATGTCATGCCGCACCCCACCTACATGCCTAGGCCTGGAAACCAGGAAGTAACTGAAGAAATGTACAAAAAAATTAAAACAAGTAAATGTTTCATACTTTCCCATCTATTTACTAATGCTAGTTGCTCGAGAATTAAAACAAGTCAATATTGATTGAAAGACTGAAGTTCCACTTTAATCAGTTTTGAAACTAATTTTCAGGTCCTGAGACTTAAGCCCCGTACACATGAGCTGCATGTCAGGAGACAATGGCCAGTTAAAAAAAAAAACAGCCGACATTCAGTTCGTGCGTGCCACCCATGCCGACTTCTGTCAGACGAGCATGCTGGAAAACCAGCAGCCAACCGGCTCCTGATTAGTGTTTGCAGCAAATGGCGGAGAGCGCTGATCGCAGTGCTCTGGTGGGGGGCCATCCTTTGTCAGAACACAACCGCTCAGCAGGGTAGATTGCTGTACTAACTTCACATAGTTGGTACAGCAGCTCCAACCAGAGCTGACATAGTGTGTACCAGGCTTTAGACAGCTAGGGACCTTGTGAAAAAGAGGCTGCTATTTTTCGTATTATTCTTCTTATTATTATTATTCTGATTTTTAATAGCGCCAATAGTTTGCGCAGTTCTTTACAGCATGAGTGCAAACAGTACAGTTACAATACAGTGCAATATAGAAGGAATCAGAGAGCCCTGCTCACTACAGGTTACAATCTAAATGGGAACAGTAATAATTACATAAGAATAGTTTTATAATGTATTCCTCAAAAAATAGCAGCATTTAGTTCACAAAGTTTATAAATAGATAATCAGCTCCTGGGATTAAAAAAGCAACCTATTTTGTTAAATCAAATCTTTATCTTTTGCTCATGAAAGTGCAACTTTTGTAAATTGATTTGGAGATCCTGAGACCTGAACAGAAGAGTATTTTAGCAAAAGTAAGAATTTCCTTCCATGGGACTTCTGCCTTACTCCATCCAGCCACTTCTGCTTTTCTTCACAAATTCACCTATCCGCAAATCCCTCCCCCCTTCACAGCTCTCACCTCTTTTGAACCCCCCTAACTTTTCACAAATCCCCCCACTCTTTATAGCTCTCACCTCTTCACAAACCCCCCTCCCCCACTCTTTATAGCTCTTACATCTTCACAACCCCCCCCCCAATTCTCTCCCCAATCTTCAAACCTCTCACCACTTCAAACCCCCCCCCACAAATCCCCCCCCCCACAAAACATAGCTCTCACCACTTCACAACTCCCCCCCCCCCACACTCTTCACAGCTCTCACCTCTTCACATCCCCCTCCACACACACACTTTTCATAGCTCTCAGGTGCTGGTAAATGCTGCCATCTCCATTTTCACAATCTCCAAGCTGAGAGGTCTGGGGACACTGTGGTAGATGGGGCAGCAGAAGGCACCCTGCCTGCAGGCACAACTGCTTTGGCGCCTTCCCCAAATGCTTCTGCTGATTCACTGTTGGCTTTTTGGGTGCTGGCAGCAGCCTGCCCTTGGGCATCCCAGGGCATCGGGCAGCGACAAGAATCTGGTGGTGAGGAGTAGGACTAGCAAGGGATCAGGGCACCTGTGCAGCTACAGGAGTGAAAGAAAAGAGTGGAGTTCTATGTGTGAGCTGCCGGCTCACTGTGATCAGGACACATGCGTGCTCTCCCCTCTGCCTGTGCCGCAGTCTACAGCTCTGGCAGAGTTTTGAAGAGGCGGCGGTGGAGCTGGGAGCCATGTGTCCCAGGAGAGAGCGTTGCAGCCCGTACAGAGCAGTCTTTCTGGCTGGGGGGCGGTGCCACGCCCCCATGAAAAATGCTGCCCAAGCCAAACACCTGACAGTGTTGAAGCAGGAATCGCTCCTGCTGAGTCATTCTTTTTCTGGTGGGGGTGATTAAGCCATTTCCACTAGGAGAAGACTGTGATTATTGCTAGCGACTATAGCAGAAGCCTGGCATGTGAAACCCGGCATTCTGGTTGTACCCAAGGTAATCAATCAATCAATTTGGTATATTCAGCCTGCCAATACACAGTTCAAATCTCAGCTGGTTCCTGCTGAACCTGCCGAGATTAAGACCATGTATGGCAAGTCTAAGAGGTCAATCAAGCTGGATGTGCTGAATATATATGCGACAAAATCCCAATGCCAGCTAAGCATGTTGGTGAAGCACACTGCTGTGTATACCTGCTGTGTATATGTGTAAGTGATGTGAAAATGCAACACTTACAGGTCTCTTATTACCTGTCACAGGGATTACTTTTTTTCTCTAGGACACCATCATCTTTATTCAAGTATCATTGAGGATTCAAGCAAGGAAAGAAGACTGTAAGGAACAGCATCAGTCTATATGTCTCTGCCAAGAAACCACACTCCCTGACGTGTTTCGCCCTGTGCATCGGGGGTTTCGTTTAGTAGACAGGAAGAAACGTGTCAGCAGTCGTGGTTTCTAGGCGGAGACATGTAGGCTGAAGCTGTTTCTTACTGTTGCTGGCTGGATGGAAGAGTTGCCCCTTCTTTCATTGATTGCACACACTACTCTGGATAAGCACATCGGCATGCCTGCACTGTGGCAGGCGCAGCACTACAAAGTGCCTTATGCGCTGTGGCATTAGAAGAATTGGATCTCTCTGACTTCAGTCTAACCAGACTGTCTGTTACTCTATAAATTCCTCTAATACCGTTCTATGGAAAGCAGTAGGTTTAAAGAGCACACCAAACGCACACCAAACGCTTAAGATATCTTCTTTATTAACTTCAACTTTTCTTCATAGATAACAGTGACACTTTTGCAGCAGACAGTCCATGTACAACATGTGTTGAATACAGTATAACAAATGGTGGATATATTTCTCTCTCTATTGCTGTTTGCTGTTTGAGTTTGTTTGCTTGGGTTTGGTTTTGAGTTGTTAGAGTTGTTTGGGTTTGTTCATTCGATATAACTTTTGAAGTTTGATAGTTTGTTTGTTTGTTTGTTTGATAGTTTGTTTGGTGGAACTACAAGTGAACACATAACTAGTTCAGTATACAGCTCTAATCACATTACTAACAATAGGAACATGTATAACTGTTAATTACCTATTTTTGGCCACTTGCTTCCATAAAACTGCTCTGTGGATCTGTGTGTCTATTCAGTTCTCTTGCTCTGTAGTGGAAAATGAGAAGGCTGGCTGAAGCATGAGGCTTCAGAGAAAAAAAAATGGGTGTAAGGCCGGCTGTGATTGGCCAAGACTGTTACCGAGTGTGAGATTGGCTGTGATTGGCCACAAACTCCTTATGGGTAATAAAGTTTAACTCTGTGCTTTCTGGTTTCAACTCTGCTGTGTCTGAGCTTACCTTACATGCATACAAATGAATCTTACAGGCAAATTTCCTTTTGCTTCTGTGAACACAACATACAACTGTTATGTGACATCCAAACATGAAATCACAGTAAATAACTCTGCTTTTGTCTCTCACATATAAACATATGCACTGTATTGAGGTTATTAACAGGTCTAGCTGTATATACATGTAGGTCATATTAGCAACCTAGGACAGGTTCTAGCTGGCCAGCTACACTCCCACCAAAATTACCTATAATTCTATGTTCTCTATAGTAGGATTTGAACATGAATTTTGGATATTTTCTATCAGGTTCTCAACTTCCAAGTGTCTTTTATCACTTTCAAGTATTTCATCTTGACACTTGGCAGCAGTGCTCAATGTTTGTACAACTTTTACTTCTGGATCACCCATGGACAATTCGGTGTAACCTTCACTGGGTATGATCTCCTTTTCCCAAAGGAACTCTGGACCGGTGAACCAATTTGAATTTCTCAATTCTGTTACATTCAGGCCTCTTGAAGCATGATCTGCTGGGTTATGCTTTGTATCAATGTGATGCCAATGTTCCGGATTTGTTATTTCCCGAATTTTCTGAACTCTGTTGGCGACAAAGACATGGAATCTTCGAGCTTTGTTATTTATGTATCCTAGGACAACTCGTGAGTCTGTCCAAAAGTATTCTTCATCTATTTTTAACTCTAATTCTTCTCTCAGAAACTTGCTTACTGATGCTGAAACAACAGCTGCTGTCAGTTCAAGTCTTGGTATTGTCTGAATACTGGTAGGTGCGACTCTGGTCTTTCCCATAACCAGGGCACAGTGTATTTTTCCTTCTCCTATCACTCTGATGTAGGAGCACTGACCATAACCATAACTACTGGCGTCTGAAAAGCGATGAAGTTCTATTTTCTTGTACTCTCCGAAATCATGAGGTACAAAACATCTGGGTATCCGAACTTCTCTTAAATTCTGCAAGTCTCTTATCCAAGCCTCCCACCTTGGCCTCAAATCTTCAGGTATGGGTTCATCCCATCCCAACTTCCGTCTGCATAATTCTTGTAGTATTTCTTTTGCTTTGAGGATCACTGGGGCCAAGAATCCCAATGGATCATATATAGAAGCCACTGCGGAAAGAATGGTACGTCTAGTTGCAACTTTCTCTTCAAAGGATACTTCAAAGAAGAACTCATCATTCTCTACATTCCATCCCAATCCAAGTACATTTTGAACTGGAAGATGATCATAATTGAGATCTACATCCTTCATTGTTGATGCACGTTCAGAGTCACTGATGGATTCCAGTACCTCTCTGTTGTTTGAGATGAATTTATGAAGGCGCAGATTTCCTCTTGCGCATAACTCTTGGCTTTCTTTTACTAGTTTGATTGCAGATTCTGTAGACTCTAGACTTATAAGACCATCATCTACATAGAAGTTTTTCTTAAGAAAATGTGCTGCTGATGGGCAATCCTCTTCATTTTTGTTGGCCAGGTACTACATACCATAATTGGCGCAACCTGGAGACGATGCTGCTCCAAACAAGTGTACTTTCATTCTGTATTCTGCTGGCTCTGTATCTGTATCTCCATCCTCCCACCATAGAAACCTCAGGAAGTCTCTATCTTCATTCTTCACATGAAACTGGTGGAACATCTTTAAAACGTCACACATGACCGCTATGGGATACTTTCTGAATCTACAGGGTACTCCAGACAGAGTGTTTGTAAGGTCTGGTCCTTTTAGTAGATGATCATTCAATGCAACACCATCATACTTTGCTGAGCAATCAAATACTACTCTAATCTTATCTGGTTTCTTTGGGTGGTAAACACCTCGATGTGGGATGTACCACACTTCTCCTTCTTTAGGTTGGTTATTCACCTTCTCTGCATGTCCTTCTTCAAGGATGCCTTCCATGAATTTAAAATAATCTTGCTTGAATTTGGGATCTCTTCCCATCTTTTTCTTCAGGCATTTCAATCTTGCTAGGGCAAGATTTCTGTTATTTGGCAGACAAGGTCGTTCTCTAAAGGGTAAGGGCATTTCAAGATAACCTTGTTGATTCTGCTGAATACTTTCTTCTAGAGTGTGTACGAACTTTATGTCTTCTTGAGATACACTCTTTTCTTCAGAACTTATGTCTGCAAAGTCAGACTCAAGGATCTTGATTACTTTTGCTGAACTTACAGTTGGTAACTCTTGGACGGATATTCGATAACACAATCCTGTCACCTGTCTTGAGTTTGCAATCTGCTGTTTTCCTCCAACAACACCCCATCCTAGATCAGTTCGAACAGGGTAGGGTTCACCCTTTCCTCCTGTGATTACCTCTCGTGGTACCAAAGCTTCGGGACAATCGTAGCCTATCAACAGTCCAACACCAAACTCCTTTAGCGGGGACATTTCATGTGATATGACAGATAGGTGTTCCCATTTATTGGCTGTTTCACAGGTAGGTATGCGATCTCGATCTAGAGGTATATCGTCTTTCGTATAGGCTGGAGGTAGATTTAATGTGAGGTTTGAATGAAGTCCTCTAACTCTCAATCCTTTGACTCTTTGACTGTTCACTAATGTATCTCTCCCCATCATTGTGGTGAGTTTGAGCTTCACTGGTTCTGTAGCCACTTGTAATTTCTTGCAGATTTCTTGATCAATGAAGGTAACATCGCTTTGGGCATCCAATAGTGCATAGGCATATACCTTCTTATTCCTCCTTTTAGGATTTGAAATGCACACTGGTACGACCATTGATGTGCCGTTGCTTTCTCCTTCCCTTACTCTGCAAGAGAATACTGATACTTTTCTTTTCTTCCTCAGCATCTTTAGGTATTGAGGATTCATCCTTCTTTGGACGTTCTTCATGTAGTGGTGTAGGATGGCGTCATTTGCAAACACTACATGTGGCCCTTTTCTTACACTCCTTAGTAATATGTCCTTTTCTTAGGCATCCAAAACACAGTTGATTAACAAGTACAAATTTTTTCTTTTCATTTGAGGACTTCTCTTTCAATTGTTGGCACTTGTGTATGGAGTGGTTCTCTCCACAGAACATACACTTAAAGGTAGTCTGAGGATTTGTCAGTTCTGTCTCTCTACTGATCCCAGTAGTGACTTTGAACTTGCTCTCGTAGGTATCTAGACCTTTAGCTGCTGTGTTGGTTGCAAAGCTAGCTGCTCTTGAACGTCTTATATCTCTCGCAGGCCTTTCTTCTAGGGATTTTAAGGCATAAGATGCTGTTACTGGGTTACATGCTATTAGTGCTTCCTTATTGACAAACTCAGAGAACTTTTCAAAACTTGGGAAGTCCTTATTTAGATCTAACTGTTCAGTCACATAGCGATTCCACCTAGAAGCCACTCCTTCAGGTAGTTTAGCTAGCATCCTGTGGTTTTCCAGATAGTTGTTCAGTACTTCTAGTCCTCGTACATGTGGGATGGCATTGCTGCATGCTTGCAGGAAGTCACCATACTCTTGGAGTTTGAAATGTTCTTTAGGACCTATCTTAGGCCAGTTATTCAATTTCTCCCTAAAGGCTCTTTGTACTAAGAAAGGATGACCATATCTTGCATTTAACTTTTCCCAAGCTTGCTTGTAGGCTTCTTCATCTGTTCTATAGAAGTTACCTTCAAGAGCTTTCTTTGCTTCTCCACCAACATATTTCTGAAGGTAGAATAACTTGTCAACTGGCCTGGAGCAATAGTGCTCAATGATCATTTCAAAACTCGCCTTCCACTCTATGAACTTCAGTATGTCTCCTGAAAATACAGCAGGTTCTGGAACGGGCAGTCTTGCTGGGACTGTTCTCTGTCGTCTTGCTGGGACAATAGTTGCAACATTTTCCTGATCATTGCAGTGACATCTAGGAATAGGATCATCTAGTTTTATTTTCTCACCTAGTTCTGAATTAGGTAAGTCTCTCTCTTTGTCTTTCTGAGCAGGGATAGAAGGGCACTGACTTTTTTCTTCACTACATACAGGTGATTTCCTTTCATTCTCCTGGGTGTATGAAAGGAAGTAGGAGTCTGCATCTTCACTTAGTACAGATTTGGACTTATGATTAGGGTTGAGCGGACACCTAGATGTCCGTGTTCGACGGGTTCGGCCGAACTTTAAAAAAAAGTCCGGGTCCGTGTCCCGGACTTTTACCGAACTTTTCCCGGACACCGAACCCCATTGAAGTCAATGGGGACCCGAACTTTAAGGCACTAAAATGGCTCTAAAACACCAAAGGAAAGGGCTAGAGTGCTGCAAATGGCAGCAAAACGTAATTAAGAGCATGGCAAGTGCTCTGCAAACAAATGTGGATAGGGAAATAACTTAAAACAACAAAAAAAAACAGAAAAATAAAACAATGTTCTTCTTCATCTCTGAAGGACGAGGCCCATATGGAGTAGGAGGGAGGTTGAGGTGGTGGTGGATGTGGCGGTGACATAGGCGTGCGCACAGGGTGTGCTGGGTGTGCCTGGGCACACCCTAATCACCTAGGGCACATAGCATTGCCAGTGAGGAGATGGGAAAGATCTCCCTGGGACCTGCTCTGCTCTATTTCTCCTTGCCTACAGGTACATGGCCCCGATACATTACTCTCCCTGCTGGCAAACACATGCATGTGTATTTCAACTTTGGGGTGCACACCTTAATGCAATAGGCTGCGCACACCTATGGGCGGTGTAGGTGGAAGCGGCGGTGGAGGAGGACCAGGGCCGGATTAACAGCATCATGGGCTTGGTGCTGAGGATTTTGAAGGGCCTTAGGGCCGTGCCTTGCCATGCACCCAGAGGAGGAAGGGTGCAGCCATGCATGCCTAATTCAACATGGGATGCTGTCTCTGAAGCCCATAAACACATCCATGCATCGCCAACTGTCCCTCCTTGTCCGGCCTTCACGCTGTGTGGGGAGGTTCTGAGGGTGCTGCCTGGGGAAGCGAGCATAGAAGCCAGACTTCTGTGTTTACAAGTGACAGAAGAGCGGTAACAGTGAATATGGCCAACCCGGGGCCTATATAAAAGGTAGGGGCCTGGAGCTGCAGCTCCAATAGCCCCTACATTAATCTGGCCCTGAGGAGGACGACGAGGTAGCCAACACTGCTTCTTTTCACAAATTTTAAATGAGGGTACACCCCAAAAGAGTGAGAAAGAGCAAAAATGGAACAATGGGTGGGTAAGGTCGGTATCCATTGCTATTCTGCATAAGGTACGGAAAAGTCCCGTGGGATCCATGCCTGGTTCATTTTAATGAACGTGAGCTTGTCCACATTGTCTCTGGACAGGCGGCTGCGCTTGTCTGTTATAACGCCCCCAGCCGTGCTAAATACCCGTTCAGATAATACACTGGCTGCAGGGCACGCCAGCACCTCCAAGGCGTAAAGGGCAAGCTCAGGCCATGTGCCCAATTTGGAGACCCAGAAGTTGAAGGGGGCAGACCCGTCATTCACTACATGTAGGCGTGTGCACACATACTGCTCCACCATGTTGGTAAAATGCTGCCTCCTGCTAAGACGTTCCATCTGAGCTGCTGGTGCTGCTGTTTGTTGTGGCGTGCTGACAAAGCTTTTCCACATTTCGGCCATGCTAACCCTGCCTTCTGAGGTGCTGGCGGTGCCCTGGTTGCGTTGGCGACCTCCTCCTCCTCCTCCTCTGCCTTGTGCTTCCACTGTGGCCCCGCTGTCAGATGGGAATGCCAGCAGCATGGCGTCTACCAGCGTGCGCTTGTACTCGCGCATCTTGCGATCGCGCTCCAGTGAGTGAATTAAGGACGGTACGTTGTCCTTGTAACGGGGATCCAGCAGCGTGGCCACCCAGTAATCAGCACAAGTTAGAATGTGGGCAACTCGGCGGTCGTTGTGGAGACACTGCAGCATGTAATCGCTCATGTGTGCCAGGCTGCCCAGAGGCAACGAAAGGCTGTCCTCTGTGGGAGGTGTATGGTCCGTGTCCTCTGTATCCCCCCAGCCACGCACCAGTGATGGCCATGAGCTGGCCTGGGTGCCACCCTGCTGTGAACATGGTTCCATCTCCTCCTCCAGCTCCTCCTCCTCCTCATCCTCCTCATCCTCCAGAACTGTGCCCCTGCTGGACAATTGCGTCCCTGGCGTTTGCGTGTGCAGGAACCCACCCTCGGAGCCCCTTGCGAATGACTGCCCTGAAAGCCTTGGAAATGTTACCTCTTCATCCTCCTCCTCCTCCTCATCCTGTGCCACATCCTCTTCCATCATCGCCCGAATTGTTTTTTCAAGGAGGCATAGAAGTGGGATAGTTAAGCTGAGAACGGCGTCATTGCCACTGGCCATGTTGGTGGAGTACTCAAAACAGCGCAACAAGGCACACAGGTCTCGCATGGAGGCCCAGTTATTGGTGGTGAAGTGGTGCTGTTCCGCAGAGCGACTCACGCGTGCGTGCTGCAGCTGAAACTCCACTATGGCCTGCTGCTGCTCGCACAGTCTTTCCAGCATGTGCAAGGTGGAGTTCCACCTTGTGGGCACGTCACATATGAGGCGGTGAGCGGGAAGGCCGAAGTTACGCTGCAGCGCTGCCAGGCGAGCAGCAGCAGGGTGAGAACGCCGAAAGTGCGCACAAACGGCCCGCACTTTCTGCAGCAGCTCTGACATATCGGGGTAGTTTTTAAGGAACCTCTGCACCACCAAATTCAGCACATGCGCCAGGCAAGGGATGTGCGTCAAACCGGCTAGGCCCAGAGCTGCTATGAGATTTCGCCCGTTATCGCACACCACCAGGCCGGGCTTGAGGCTCGCTGGCAGCAACCACTCATTTGTCTGCTGTTCCATGCTCCTCCACAACTCCTGCGCGGTGTGTGGTTTGTCCCCCAAACAGGCAAGTTGTAAAACTGCCTGCTGTCGTTTACCCCTGGCCGTGCTGAAGTTGGTGGTGAAGGTGTTACGCTGTCCGGATGAGGAGGCGGTAGAGGATGAGGAAGCGGAGTAGGAGGAGTTAGGAACAGGAGGCAAACTGAAGCGCCCTGCAATCCTCGGTGGTGGAAGGACATGCGCCAAATTGCTATCCGCCTCAGGCCCATCCGCCACTGCATTTACCCAGTGTGCCGTTAGGGAGATATAACGCCCCTGACCGTGCTTACTGGTCCACGTATCCGTAGTTAGGTGGACCTTGGCACAGATGGCGTTGCGCAGTGCACACCTGATTTTTTCCCCCACTTGGTTGTGCAGGGAAGGGATGGCTTGCCTGGAAAAGTAGTGGCGGCTGGGCACGACGTACTGTGGGACAGCCACCGACATAAGGTTTTTAAAACTGTGCGTCTCCACCAGACGGAATGACAGCATTTCAAAGGCCAATAATTTTGAAATGCTGGCATTCAGGGCCAGGGATCGCGGGTGGGTAGGGGGGTACTTCCTCTTCCTCTCAAGTGTTTGGGAGATGGAAAGCTGAACGCTTCCACGGGACATTGTGGAGATGGTTGTTGGTGACCCAGGTGGTGGTGTTGCTGACAGATCGTCTGTTTGCGGGGTGGCAGGTGCCGGTATCACTACAGATGTGGCTGGAGCGGCCGAGACTGCAGCAGAAGAGGAAGCAGGATGAGCCAGAGACGTTTCTTGGTTTTGAAGGTGTGTACTCCACTGCAGCTCGTGCTTTGCACTTAGATGCCTGATCATGCAGGTTGTGCTCAGGTTGAGAAGGTTCATGCCTCGCTTCAAGCTCTGATTGCACAGGGTGCAAACCACTCGTGTCCTGTCATCAGCACATTTTCTAAAGAACTTCCACGCTAGAGAACTCCTTTGAGCTGACTTTGGTGCGCTCGTTCCCTTGCTGCGTTGGGCAGTAGCGGGCGTAGTGTCTAGGGCACGGCCGCTCCGCTTCTGCACCCTGCTCCCTCTTCTGCTGTGCTGGTGGCTCTGTGCGACCACCGCCTCTTCCTCCAAACTACTCAGTTCACCTGCATGACGTTCATTCCATGTGGGGTCGAGGACCTCATCGTCCTCCACATCATCTTCCACCCAGTCTTCACCCCTGCCCTCCTTGTCGGTCTCCACAATGCTGAACGCCGCAGCAGTTGGCACCTGCGTTTCGTCATCATCGGAGACATGCTGCGATGATCCTTGCATGTACTCATCTTGAGAAATAAGTGGTTGGGCATCGCTGCACTCAATCTCTTCCACTTCTGGGGCAGGGCTAGGTGGATGGCCCTGGGAAACCCTGCTGACAGAGTCCTCAAAAAGAATAAGAGACTGCTGTATGGCTTGGGGCTCAGACTGCTGGCCTGATTTGCAAGGGGGTGAGGTGAAAGACGGTTGGACATTGGCTGCAGGTGCCAACTCTGACCTTTCTGCAGTAGACTGGGTGGGAGACAATGTGAAGGAACTGGAGGCACTGTCAGCAGCAAACCAATCTACTATCGCCTCAACTTGTTCTGGCCTCATCACTTCTAGGGGCGTTTGATGCCCTACCAAATACTGATGCAGGTTCTGTCGCCTACTCACACTTGAGGAAGGTGTTTCACTTGTGCGTGTAGCTGGCACAGATCGACCATGTCCTCTCCTTGCAACAGGAGCTCTACCAGCAGCACCACGACCCAGGCCACGGCCCTTATTTGACGGTCTCCTCATATTTCTGTAATTTAAGATCTTGCCCTAGAAAGGTTTTTATTGAATAGCGGAATAGAAAATATGATCCAAAAAAAGTGTATGTATATCACACGTACACAACCACACTAGGCCCCAATTACTATTGTTTGTACCCCTAAAAGGCTAGATGAGGAGTAGGGGGAGTATGGAACAGGCAGCACCCTCAAACCTTCAGAAGTATGAGATGAACCCCAACAACTTGGAAAGGTGGATCTCTCTCACACGTACCGACACAGACTATCCCGCAATTCAATTGATCCTCAAAGGTTTTTATTGAATAGCGGAATAGGAAATATGATCAAAAAAAGTGTATGTATCTCGCACGTACACAACCACACTAGGCCCCAATTACTATTGTTTGTACCCCTAAAAGGCTAGATGAGGAGTAGGGGGGGTATGGAACAGGCAGCACCCTCAAACCTTCAGAAGTATGAGATGAACCCCAACAACTTGGAAAGGTGGATCTCTCTCACACGTACCGACACAGACTATCCCGCAATTCAATTGATCCTCAAAGGTTTTTATTGAATAGCGGAATAGGAAATATGATCAAAAAAAGTGTATGTATCTCGCACGTACACAACCACACTAGGCCCCAATTACTATTGTTTGTACCCCTAAAAGGCTAGATGAGGAGTAGGGGGGGTATGGAACAGGCAGCACCCTCAAACCTTCAGAAGTATGAGATGAACCCCAACAACTTGGAAAGGTGGATCTCTCTCACACGTACCGACACAGACTATCCCGCAATTCAATTGATCCTCAAAGGTTTTTATTGAATAGCGGAATAGGAAATATGATCAAAAAAAGTGTATGTATCTCGCACGTACACAACCACACTAGGCCCCAATTACTATTGTTTGTACCCCTAAAAGGCTAGATGAGGAGTAGGGGGGGTATGGAACAGGCAGCACCCTCAAACCTTCAGAAGTATGAGATGAACCCCAACAACTTGGAAAGGTGGATCTCTCTCACACGTACCGACACAGACTATCCCGCAATTCAATTGATCCTCAAAGGTTTTTATTGAATAGCGGAATAGGAAATATGATCAAAAAAAGTGTATGTATCTCGCACGTACACAACCACACTAGGCCCCAATTACTATTGTTTGTACCCCTAAAAGGCTAGATGAGGAGTAGGGGGGGTATGGAACAGGCAGCACCCTCAAACCTTCAGAAGTATGAGATGAACCCCAACAACTTGGAAAGGTGGATCTCTCTCACACGTACCGACACAGACTATCCCGCAATTCAATTGTTCCTCAAAGGTTTTTATTGAATAGCGGAATAGGAAATATGATCAAAAAAAGTGTATGTATCTCGCACGTACACAACCACACTAGGCCCCAATTACTATTGTTTGTACCCCTAAAAGGCTAGATGAGGAGTAGGGGGGGTATGGAACAGGCAGCACCCTCAAACCTTCAGAAGTATGAGATGAACCCCAACAACTTGGAAAGGTGGATCTCTCTCACACGTACCAACACAGACTATCCCCCAATTTAACTGATCCCCAAAGGTTTTTGATTAAATAGCGGAATAGAAAATATGATCCCAAAAAAGTGTATGTATATCACACGTACACAACCACACTAGGCCCCAATTACTATTGTTTGTACCCCTAAAAGGCTAGGAGTAGGGGGAGTATGGAACAGGCAGCACCCTCAAACCTTCAGAAGTATGAGATGAACCCCAACAACTTGGAAAGGTGGATCTCTCTCACACGTACCAAAACAGACTATCCCCCAATTTAACTGATCCCCAAAGGTTTTTGATTAAATAGCGGAATAGAAAATATGATCCCAAAAAAGTGTATGTATATCACACGTACACAACCACACTAGGCCCCAATTACTATTGTTTGTACCCCTAAAAGGCTAGGAGTAGGGGGAGTATGGAACAGGCAGCACCCTCAAACCTTCAGAAGTATGAGATGAACCTCAACAACTTGGAAAGGTGGATCTCTCTCACACGTACCAACACAGACTATCCCCCAATTTAACTGATCCCCAAAGGTTTTTGATTAAATAGCGGAATAGAAAATATGATCCCAAAAAAGTGTATGTATATCACACGTACACAACCACACTAGGCCCCAATTACTATTGTTTGTACCCCTAAAAGGCTAGGAGTAGGGGGAGTATGGAACAGGCAGCACCCTCAAACCTTCAGAAGTATGAGATGAACCTCAACAACTTGGAAAGGTGGATCTCTCTCACACGTACCAACACAGACTATCCCCCAATTTAACTGATCCCCAAAGGTTTTTGATTAAATAGCGGAATAGAAAATATGATCCCAAAAAAGTGTATGTATATCACACGTACACAACCACACTAGGCCCCAATTACTATTGTTTGTACCCCTAAAAGGCTAGGAGTAGGGGGAGTATGGAACAGGCAGCACCCTCAAACCTTCAGAAGTATGAGATGAACCCCAACAACTTGGAAAGGTGGATCTCTCTCACACGTACCAACACAGACTATCCCCCAATTTAACTGATCCCCAAAGGTTTTTGATTAAATAGCGGAATAGAAAATATGATCCCAAAAAAGTGTATGTATATCACACGTACACAACCACACTAGGCCCCAATTACTATTGTTTGTACCCCTAAAAGGCTAGGAGTAGGGGGAGTATGGAACAGGCAGCACCCTCAAACCTTCAGAAGTATGAGATGAACCTCAACAACTTGGAAAGGTGGATCTCTCTCACACGTACCAACACAGACTATCCCCCAATTTAACTGATCCCCAAAGGTTTTTGATTAAATAGCGGAATAGAAAATATGATCCCAAAAAAGTGTATGTATATCACACGTACACAACCACACTAGGCCCCAATTACTATTGTTTGTACCCCTAAAAGGCTAGGAGTAGGGGGAGTATGGAACAGGCAGCACCCTCAAACCTTCAGAAGTATGAGATGAACCCCAACAACTTGGAAAGGTGGATCTCTCTCACACGTACCAACACAGACTATCCCCCAATTTAACTGATCCCCAAAGGTTTTTGATTAAATAGCGGAATAGAAAATATGATCCCAAAAAAGTGTATGTATATCACACGTACACAACCACACTAGGCCCCAATTACTATTGTTTGTACCCCTAAAAGGCTAGGAGTAGGGGGAGTATGGAACAGGCAGCACCCTCAAACCTTCAGAAGTATGAGATGAACCCCAACAACTTGGAAAGGTGGATCTCTCTCACACGTACCAACACAGACTATCCCCCAATTTAACTGATCCCCAAAGGTTTTTGATTAAATAGCGGAATAGAAAATATGATCCCAAAAAAGTGTATGTATATCACACGTACACAACCACACTAGGCCCCAATTACTATTGTTTGTACCCCTAAAAGGCTAGGAGTAGGGGGAGTATGGAACAGGCAGCACCCTCAAACCTTCAGAAGTATGAGATGAACCCCAACAACTTGGAAAGGTGGATCTCTCTCACACGTACCAACACAGACTATCCCCCAATTTAACTGATCCCCAAAGGTTTTTGATTAAATAGCGGAATAGAAAATATGATCCCAAAAAAGTGTATGTATATCACACGTACACAACCACACTAGGCCCCAATTACTATTGTTTGTACCCCTAAAAGGCTAGGAGTAGGGGGAGTATGGAACAGGCAGCACCCTCAAACCTTCAGAAGTATGAGATGAACCCCAACAACTTGGAAAGGTGGATCTCTCTCACACGTACCAACACAGACTATCCCCCAATTTAACTGATCCCCAAAGGTTTTTGATTAAATAGCGGAATAGAAAATATGATCCCAAAAAAGTGTATGTATATCACACGTACACAACCACACTAGGCCCCAATTACTATTGTTTGTACCCCTAAAAGGCTAGGAGTAGGGGGAGTATGGAACAGGCAGCACCCTCAAACCTTCAGAAGTATGAGATGAACCTCAACAACTTGGAAAGGTGGATCTCTCTCACACGTACCAACACAGACTATCCCCCAATTTAACTGATCCCCAAAGGTTTTTGATTAAATAGCGGAATAGAAAATATGATCCCAAAAAAGTGTATGTATATCACACGTACACAACCACACTAGGCCCCAATTACTATTGTTTGTACCCCTAAAAGGCTAGGAGTAGGGGGAGTATGGAACAGGCAGCACCCTCAAACCTTCAGAAGTATGAGATGAACCCCAACAACTTGGAAAGGTGGATCTCTCTCACACGTACCAACACAGACTATCCCCCAATTTAACTGATCCCCAAAGGTTTTTGATTAAATAGCGGAATAGAAAATATGATCCCAAAAAAGTGTATGTATATCACACGTACACAACCACACTAGGCCCCAATTACTATTGTTTGTACCCCTAAAAGGCTAGGAGTAGGGGGAGTATGGAACAGGCAGCACCCTCAAACCTTCAGAAGTATGAGATGAACCCCAACAACTTGGAAAGGTGGATCTCTCTCACACGTACCAACACAGACTATCCCCCAATTTAACTGATCCCCAAAGGTTTTTGATTAAATAGCGGAATAGAAAATATGATCCCAAAAAAGTGTATGTATATCACACGTACACAACCACACTAGGCCCCAATTACTATTGTTTGTACCCCTAAAAGGCTAGGAGTAGGGGGAGTATGGAACAGGCAGCACCCTCAAACCTTCAGAAGTATGAGATGAACCCCAACAACTTGGAAAGGTGGATCTCTCTCACACGTACCAACACAGACTATCCCCCAATTTAACTGATCCCCAAAGGTTTTTGATTAAATAGCGGAATAGAAAATATGATCCCAAAAAAGTGTATGTATATCACACGTACACAACCACACTAGGCCCCAATTACTATTGTTTGTACCCCTAAAAGGCTAGGAGTAGGGGGAGTATGGAACAGGCAGCACCCTCAAACCTTCAGAAGTATGAGATGAACCCCAACAACTTGGAAAGGTGGATCTCTCTCACACGTACCAACACAGACTATCCCCCAATTTAACTGATCCCCAAAGGTTTTTGATTAAATAGCGGAATAGAAAATATGATCCCAAAAAAGTGTATGTATATCACACGTACACAACCACACTAGGCCCCAATTACTATTGTTTGTACCCCTAAAAGGCTAGATGAGGAGTAGGGGGAGTATGGAACAGGCAGCACCCTCAAACCTTCAGTATGAGATTGTGTTCACTGTACCCCACAAAGATTGAGTTCACTGCACCCCACAATGATTGTGTTCACTGCACCCCACAAAGATTGTGTTCACTGCACCTCACAAAGATTGTGTTCACTGTACCCCCCAAAGATTGTGTTCACTGCACCCCACAAAGATTCTGTTCACTGTACCCCACAAAGATTGTGTTCACTGCACCCCAAAAAGATTGTGTTCACTGCACCCCAAAAAGGATGTTGTTCACTGCACCCCAAAAAGGATGTTGTTCACTCCACCCCAAAAAGATTGTGTTCACTGCACCCCACAAAGATTGTGTTCACTGCACCCCAAAAAGATTGTGTTCACTGCACCCCAAAAATGATTTTGTTCACTGCACCCCAAAAAGGATTTTGTTCACTGCACCCCAAAAAGGATGTTGTTCACTCCACCCCAAAAAGATTGTGTTCACTGCACCCCAAAAAGATTGTGTTCACTGCACCCCACAAAGGATTTTGTTCACTGCACCCCAAAAAGATTGTGTTCACTGCACCCCAAAAAGGATGTTGTTCACTGCACCCCAAAAAGGATTTTGTTCACTGCACCCCAAAAAGATTGTGTTCACTGCACCCCACAAAGGATTTTGTTCACTGCACCCCACAAAGATTGTGTTCACTGCACACCAAAAAGGATTGTGTTCACTGCACCCCAAAAAGATTTTGTTCACTGCACCCCAAAAACATTGTGTTCACTGCAGCCCAAAAAGATTGTGTTCACTGCAGCCCAAAAAGATTGTGTTCACTGCAGCCCAAAAAGATTGTGTTCACTGCAGCCCAAAAAGATTGTGTTCACTGCAGCCCAAAAAGATTGTGTTCACTGCAGCTCACACACAGAAAAATGGATGTGGATCACTGACACCTGCCTATCTCCAATCCCACACCACACAGCAATATCGATTGTAGTTTGTAGAACACAGTTTCCCTAAAATTCAGCAGACTCTGTCCCTAACAGGATTGAGAAGAGATCGTAGATCAGGATTGAGTGCAGACCCCACCCCCCACACAGCAATATCGATTGTAGTTTGTAGAAGACACTGACCCTATATAATTCAGCAGACTCTATCCCTAAAATGCCTACAACTCGCCCTGCCTAAACACTCCGACCTGTCCCTCAATTCTATCCGGACACAAATGGTTTTTTCCTGCCTATCTTTCCCTAATCAGCAGCCAGCACGTTGATGTGTGCTCTGTCCCTGAATCTAAGCAGCATAATGACGCCGCTGCGGCTGCCTCGAACTTATAAAGACTTGGTCACATGCTTCAGACGGCCAATCACAGCTACTGAGACATTTGCAGGCATGGCTGGGATGGCTTAAGGCACACCAGTTAAACGATTGTTGATTGGCTGTTGAAAGCCCGCCATGAAAAGAGCGCCAAAGCATGCAAAACCCGGAAATAAAACGACCGAACACGGATTTTTACCCGAACATACAGTAAAGTGTCCGTGTCCGTGTTCGGGTACAAAAAATCCAATTATTCGGTACGAACACGAATAATACAGTCCGTGTTCGCTCAACACTACTTATGATTACTATTCATGTCCTCTTCGTGTACTCTCAGTCTGGCTTCTATAATCTTGACTTCTTTCAGCCTTTCCAGACTTTCCATTTTAGCTTCCATTTCAGCTTTTCGTAGGCGCTGCGCCTCAATGGCAGATTCCATCTCAATTTCTGCTTTCTTGACAGCAAGTTGTTTGACCAGTTCCTTTCTTTTGGCTATTAAGGTACTTGAGGACTCTGATATGTTACTGGCACTTCTGCTAGTGAAGGAAGTCCCACTTGAGATTGTGGTTCCCCCTAAGGACCTAGCATAGTCTCTCATAAAGAGCTCGTTCATTCTCTTTCTTGCCTTAACTTCATCATAGTTAGCTTCAGATGATAGTTCTCTCATGAGCTTTACTAAATCTTTAGTGACTGCAGTACACGTGTCCATGTTCCTTACAATATCCTGGGAAGGTGTCGTGGATGACCGCAGATTGACATATGCTGTCATAAGCTCTGATTCAGATTCTTCTATCGTCTCTACAATATCACTAAAGTTTCCTTTTATACTTTCTTGCTTTAGCCTTCTACGAACATCTTTAATGTATAATTTCCACTTATCATATATTCTGGTGAACCTTTTTCCTTTTAATGCTGCTTCTTGCTCCAAATTTTCCAGCATCTTTGCGGTCGGTTTTCTGATACGTTCTGAACGTCTTAGTTCGTCTGGTTGGGATATATCAGTTTGGGGCAAGACTAATGCTGCATCTGACTCTTTTACCTCAGACAGGTTCCCTTGCTCTTCACTTTCAAACTTATCTATCCTTGTATCCTCTAACAGTGGCATAGCAATACTAGACTTAGACATTTTTACTCTAAATGCTATAACACTCAATAAGAATATTAAGAAGACTTTTACTTTAAATGCAATAGCAATAGGTACAGGCAATAAAAATGACTTTCACTTTAAATGCAAAAGCAATAGGTGCAGGCAGTAAAAAATGACATTCACTTTAAATACTTTAGAGTCTGTGTACTACAACTGCCCCTTGTTTTTTACTTACAGTCCTTTTATTTCTGAACACGAAAATGTCTCTTTCTTGTCAAGCCTATTGCAATGATAAGTAATAAAGGAAAGTTCTGACCTTATTCTGAAGAGCAGGATACTGCGATCTGTAGGTTGCTGGAACAAATATCAGTCTTAAAGGAGACTTGTCTTTTCTTGATCTGATGCTCTATGCAGACTTGCAATGCTCTGCGCTGACTTGCGATGCTCTGCGCTGACTTGCGATGCTCTGCTCTGACTTGCGATGCTCTGCTCTGACTTGCGATGCTCTGCGCTGACTTTCGATGCTTTGTGCTGCAGGCTTTGGGCCTAGTGGAGGGAAACTAGCTGGCTGCAGTATGTGGTCTCTCCGTGGGTAGCGGTGCAGGCACTCTAGCTCTGGACTTTGGCCTCCCACCATGCGTCTCTTTCTCTCTCTAGGAATCGCAGGAGGGTTGGCGCACTTTCTGTGTCTATCTTGCCTTTGCCGTTCTGCCACTTTAAGAGTCGGCTGCAGTTTGACTAGAACCACACGTTATATGGCCTCTATGTAGCTCCGCTGCTAAAATGCGCTCTTTGCTCTGCAAGTTGAGGAGCGCTATTACTTTGCCCTCAAAGGGCTAAATAGTTCCACTGTGGCAGGCGCAGCACTACAAAGTGCCTTATGCGCTGTGGCATTAGAAGAATTGGATCTCTCTGACTTCAGTCTAACCAGACTGTCTGTTACTCTACAAATTCCTCTAATACCGTTCTATGGAAAGCAGTAGGTTTAAAGAGCACACCAAACGCTTAAGATATCTTCTTTATTAGCTTCAACTTTTCTTCATAGATAACAGTGACACGTTTGCAGCAGACAGTCCATGTACAACATGTGCTGAATACAGTATAACAAATGGTGGATATATTTCTCTCTCTATTGCTGTTTGCTGTTTGAGTTTGTTTGCTTGGGTTTGGTTTTGAGTTGTTAGAGTTGTTTGGGTTTGTTCATTCGATATAACTTTTGAAGTTTGATAGTTTGTTTGTTTGTTTGATAGTTTGTTTGGTGGAACTACAAGTGAACACATAACTAGTTCAGTATACAGCTCTAATCACATTACTAACAATAGGAACATGTATAACTGTTAATTACCTATTTTTGGCCACTTGCTTCCATAAAACTGCTCTGTGGATCTGTGTGTCTATTCAGTTCTCTTGCTCTGTAGTGGAAAATGAGAAGGCTGGCTGAGGCATGAGGCTTCAGAGAAAAAAAAATGGGTGTAAGGCTGGCTGTGATTGGCCAAGACTGTTGCCGAGTGTGAGATTGGCTGTGATTGGCCACAAACTCCTTATGGGTAATAAAGTTTAACTCTGTGCTTTCTGGTTTCAACTCTGCTGTGTCTGAGCTTACCTTACATGCATACAAATGAATCTTACAGGCAAATTTCCTTTTGATTTTGTGAACACAACATACAACTGTTATGTGACATCCAAACATGAAATCACAGTAAATAACTCTGCTTTTGTCTCTCACATATAAACATATGCACTGTATTGAGGTTATTAACAGGTCTAGCTGTATATACATGTAGGTCATATTAGCAACCTAGGACAGGTTCTAGCTGGCCAGCTACATGCACCCCTTCAATCCTGTGGATCACGGGAGCAGAGTTTCTGACTTTGAGCAGCACTCCAAGTATATCTTGATAACATCCAGGGTTATTATCTACTTCCTGGACTGAGATGCATGCTGGCTCAGAAATTACACAGCCATGTGATTTCTAGTGCCTGTGTATTTCTTGGCCATGTTCATAAATGTCCAACAATCGTTTTTTTTTTTTTTTTTTATAAAGGGGGAAATTTTCTGAAAAATTATACTGTTGCATTGATATGTCGAGGGGTTTGTTCATGCAGTCTTGCAAAGTTACTGAAAAGTCCATATAAAATAGTAGTAGTAGTCGTCATAGTAGAAAAGGCAACATTTAGTTTTTTTTTCCTATCTAGCAAGCAAGTACCTAATTTCTTTTATAAGTGTTTTATTTCTGGTTTCATGATTTTAACCCAAATAAAAGATATAACATATTATCCTCAAAATGTGGGCAAATTACAGCTAAGATATGTTTTTCTTGGAAGAAAATTGCCCGCTGTGAAAAATATAGAAGCAAAATTAGTTTTCTTTGCCATTCATAAGAAAATAATGAAAAAGCCTGATTCCTTGCTGTGATTCATGCATCAGGACCACAATATGAAATTGTGTGTTTATTTATATGTGTTTGCATGTGCCATGTACTGTATATGTACTGTATAAGTGTGTGTTTGTACCCAAGTATTTGTGTATATGCTTTTACTTGTCAGTAAGGGTAAAAAAGCAGACTGAATTCAAAATATTAGCAGCACAAGCCATATTGCAATTGAAGCACGCTCCTAGGTAGGTGCTAGGAAGAAGCATATGGGTGGCCCTGTCTGCATATCAGGAGGGCCTGATCATTTTGTTAGGCTGTCATGTGCTTCCCAGGGTGTCTGTTGAGTCTGGGGAGTCTCCCCACTGTGTCCAGTGAGGGTTCTTATTGGACAGCGGAGGAAACCTGACCAATAGCACACCAGGGCTTTTATCCATCTCAGAGGGCAGAATCTGTCACAAAGCATCCTGGGATAGGGTATAAGTCTGAGGGGAGCACATGATGCATTGTCTTTTGCCGGAAGCAGAGTCCCAGGAGGAGGGTGACGGCTGTCTCTCCTCCTGTCAGTGCCAGTGAGAGTGTCCTGGGCAGTCGGCCTAGAGGATGAACGTTGAGCTGGGCTGTAGAGAGGGATCCAGAGTGCCGTGGACCGAGTGGAGCTGCTGGGCAGAAGTTTAGAGGAAAAACAGTATCGTGAGTACTTGAGACTTCCCAGGGGTCTGCCTAGGAGAGGGGACCACTCCAGAAGGTCAAGGGGATCCAGGAGCCAGCTAACCTGAGCAGAAGGTTTAGAGAAAGGGGGTGCCAGTGTTGAAGCAATGAAGATAAGTGAGAGAAAGAGGGTGCCGGTGTGGGCCCTGATGTGTTTAGCAGTGCAGCAGCAGCACACATAGCTACCTCAGCATGGAGTGCTTAGTGAGCTAAAGAAAGGACTTCTTTAAGCGAGAAAGCAGTCCAATGTCAGTTTGGAGTTAACAGGCAGCAAGCCAGCGTTAACCAGCATCAACAGGCGTTGACCGGCATTTAGCCAGCTTCAAGTCAGCGGCAAGAAGCATTTTCAGTTGTCTCTAGCAAATTGTACATAGTTGAGCCAAAGGAGTATCCCACTCATTCCCTTCTCCCAAGTTCTCAAATAAACCTAAAAAACCCAAAGATACTGGACTGATCATTGTCTAATCGCTCACACTTGGAGGAATATGCACAAGGGTACTTTTGTTGCACCCGGTGGCCCAGGGGGACCCATATCCAGCAAAATGGCTGGGAATCCTGCTACACAAGTATTTCCAGATTTTGCTAGGGAAGATTCCAACTTTGCATCTTCCCCAATGTACAGTATATGTGGTTACTTTGTAGATTTCAAACACGGAACAAACATGGAATTCATATGCATTTATATGTCATATGATTTTATATCATTCTGCTACTTACAAAAGAGCCATATACAGTACATGTCTGCCCCACCCTCTTGAGAAATGTGATGCACTACTTTATTAAGGACTCACATACCATACTTATTCCTACTGGTTCTCCTGACAGCCTCATCCATCTGAAACTTACCTTTGCTCTTCATTTGTCAGAGCGCCTGGAAATATGAGATCTGACATTTTAATTCCTGGAATGGACCTAAAAAAAATGTTTGTGCAGGCACATGTTAGGGGGTTGTCCGTCATGTCCTCCATGTTTTCCCTCTCTTGATGGGCAGTGTCACACAAGAGGCCCCTGTCCCCCAGAATGGGTTCTTGGAGCTATGGCAGGCATCAGACAGGGTCACTAGCCCTTGCATGTGGGGTAATACTTCGCCCGAAGGCGAGCTCACTAATGCCCAGGACCAGGTGGTAGCCACGGTAATGTGAAAAGTCAAACATTAAGGATGCTTCCCAACTCTAAGATGAGTCACATGTGTGCAGTTGTCAAGATACAGAGTTCCTCCTGAGGCTTCTTTGTCCTGTGTCCTACACACTTGTATTGATATATGTGTTGCATTCGGTGGGACAGGACGAGCCACTCCACCAGTCCAGCGTGCCTCTGTTACCTTATTCTCAGTAACAGAATAAGGTCCTGCTGAGCACATAGTTTAGACCACATACTCTTCTCTTTCTGTACAAAGTGACCAGGTCAGAGAACTCTGCAACGCTAGTTCACTCCCGGTGACCGGCATAGACAGACAACTACAGAGGGAGTCCAAGCACTGACCCCCTCGCTACTGAAGAACATGTCACCTATGGTAACAGGTACCACGTCAACGACTGGTTGCTGTTTATACTTGCAATTACTCCTGAACCTCTGCCGTAGTGATGCTACACATACCTTATATTGTGGTTATGGACCCACCTTCTTTGATGATTTGCCAAATCCTCAAATGCCCTCCTTGAATAACTGCAGATTAAGCTCTGAGCAGTTGAATCAACATTTACAATAAACTTGGCGAAACAAGTACAACATGAAATATCTTTCTGTTTGTAACTGAACCTAAATGTGGCTGCCCCAGGTTACCTGTAACTGAACTTAACTGTGGCTGCCCCAGGTTACCTGCAGAGTTGAAGTCTTTTTAAAAAAAAAAAAATCATACTTGGCAGTGCTCTAACAGAGAAGTCCAAGTTCCAGGGTTCTTCCGGCGAATCAGCGTTCCAGAACAGACCACGGGTCCCAGTGAGTCCTTAGAGTATGTACCCCTGCGTTTCTCCAAGTGTTCCCCAGAGCCCCGTTAGGACCTCCACCCTTTTATAGAGCACGGGAGGGAGGCTGGACTACAGTGAAAGCCCGCAAAACATCAACCCATTTTTCTAACCTGGGCAGCTGGCTGCTAACTAAATACACAGTAGGGTACCTGCCTACAAGCATTGTAGTGAAGGAGAATCCACTTGTCAGGCCAGAATTTCTGGCCTGAAAAGGTTATGAGAACAGATTCTCATAACCTTTTCAGAGTTTTCAAGTAACAATGTTGGTTGTCCGTTGTACCATGTTCTGTGAACTCATAGTGAATTACACTATATCACCAAAAGTATTGGGATGCCTGCCTTCACACGTGCATGAATTTTAATAGCATCCCAGTCTTAGTCCATAGTGTTCAATATTGAGTTGGCCCACCTTTTGCAGGTTTAAGGGCTTGTTCACACTTGACTAAATCTCTAACGCTTAACAAACGCTCCTATTGCGTTTGTATGGCATTAGTATGGGCGTCAGACAGCCGGCAATGAGCTTTAGTATAGGGCGTTTTACAAGCATTCACAAGCATTTATTTCACCCCAAAGGTGTTCTATCGGGTTGAGGTCAGGACTCTGTGCAGGCCAGTCAAGTTCCTCCACCCCAAACTCACTCATCCATGTCTTAATGGACCTTGTTTGTGCACTGGTGCAAAGTCATTTTGGAACAGGAAGGGGCCATCCCCACACTGTTTCCGCAGAGATAGGAGTATGAAATGGTCCAAAATGTCTTGAAATGCTGACGCCTTAAGAGTTCCCTTCACTGGAAATAAGGAGCCAAGCTCACCCCTGAAAAACATTTCCACACCATAATCCCCCCTCCACCAAATGACTTGAACCAGTTTACAAAGCCAACAGGTCTGCAACCCAGATGAGTGCAAGTTAGAACATGTCAGAACACATTTGAGTGCAAATGGCTGTGTAGCGCTACCCCCTCAGGAGCCGATTGAATAATTGTGCCCGGGTCTCCCACTGTTTACTCCACAGCCAATCACAGGGTATTTTCACACAGCCAGGTGCACACGCTCTTTTGCTCGTTGACTCCAATAACCAGTCTAGGAGATGTGTTTTTTGTATTTTATTTGGAGAACTTGGATAGGAGAGGGGATATAGTAGGATACTCCAAATTAACTATTCACATGCGAAGACAACTTCTTCAATAGAACTTTGTAGCAGACTGTCAGTAGAACTATACAGCAGGCTGCACAGAACAAAGCAAGTCCCTTTGTAGCAGAAGGAATCTAGTGGACCTTGCTTCTTCAAGACACTAGCCAATGTCCCCTTTAGCTTAAACCCAGTATGCTGACTTCTAGCACAAAGAGGGGATTTTTAGCAACAAAAGTTTCTAGGATCCCTTTAGGGGGTCTGTACTCAAAAGGCCCTGGCCGCAGGTCACCTTCCTCTGTGATACCAGACAGGACCTGTGGACATCCTCTTTCAGTCAGCTTGCAAGAGAACCATGGGTTGTAGCTTCAGTGTTTTAGGCCCTCAGGTCTCCTACCTGAGGCCACATGGCAACCTGTGCTGGGGAGAGGCAGCAGCCCTATCCCCCCCTGGACCTCTCCCTGTAGAGGTGGGCTGGACTGGATTGAACCACAATTCCATGTGCTCCACGGATATAAATACAGTCACCCAACATGCCTTGGGGCACATCCTCTTCTAATTGGCCAGGGCTGTATAGACATTCCATGCTCTTATCTGCCAGGTTTCCACCCACTGTCCAATATACTCCATAGCTATTGTATCAGTGTGAAACATCCAGACAGCATGAGCAGCATCAGAGCACACTGAGCAGCCTCTGCTAAACAATCACAGCTCTCTGTTAAGAAGACAGCATATAAATTTGTCTAGCTGCCTTCCTATTAGGCAGAGAAACCAAAAACTATTGTAAATACATTTACTCTAGCACTTAACTAGGAGGGTGCTACAGCTGTGTGGCTTACCACCATAGTGCTACGCCGTAGGCATTCCTGGAACTAAAGTGTCACATTTCACTCATGGTAGAGTATGTGACCTTCTCCATTTACCCCCAGGATACAGTGCCTGGTCCTTAATGGCCCATATACCGGGCCCAACCATTGTGTTATTGGAGAGGAGAGAAGGTTATTAAAGTGGTTGTAAAGCAGCTATGTGATATTGCTACAATCCACTGTGGTACACTATCTGACAACTACAATGGGAGGGGCTGAGAATCCCCCGCTGGCCGGGAGGAGAGGAGGAGAACGGCGGGCATCCATGTGAGCGCTGAGTGGCACTATGAAATAAGGTATACAGCGGCATTTAAAAATAAAACACATACACTGGGCATATCATTTAATGTAATACAGGGGATTGTAGCAATATCACACAGTTATGGTAGAAGCAGGAGGGGAGGGGCGGGGAGCAGATTGGCACTGACACAAGCTGACAGGCAGGGAGGGAGGGAGCAAGGAGAGACAGCAGGATGACAGAGGCATGTAAACTGACCACGGTATCATGGATCAGCAGCCATGATAATGATAAATGTGGTCAGTTTAAGGAGAGGAGGGCAGCACCACACAGGATCAACCAGGTATTTTAGATGATACAAAGAGCCAAATTACACAGCACAAGCACTGTGCTGTTATTCATTCTTTAAAGGAATAGAATCCATTTTTCATGGGATTTAGACCCAAATCTCCACCAAATGAATGGAGCCACTGGACAGCAAAGGAAGGCAAGTTTCAGGTTTCAGGTAGGGGATGGGGGCAGGAGATAGCTGATGGCCTGCTAAAAAAAACCTGTCCATGTGCCCCAAAAGGCCAAGTGACAGATATTATTTAAAATAAGCTAACAATGCAGCATATGTGAAGCAACACTGTCTTTCAATTAGATGACTTCATTAGTATTATTTTTTTTTCATACTTTTTCCTATAACTTGTCCCTGGGTGGCAACACTCACTCCTTCATTGTTTCTCTCAGAGGAGCCATGGTTTTTACCAGGACTGCTTTTATAAATCAAGGTGCCACATACAGCCTACCTGACAGGGCCTCCTTACCCCGGCCTAAAGTGACCGAGGATGTAGATTTATCAGTCCCTTTCTCTGTAGCCTCAGCTGCATAGATGAATGAATAGGAAACGCTCCGAGGCTTCCTGCTCATTCACAAACTGAAGCATAGTAAACATAGTTTTCTATGCTTCAGTGACGAATGGACACAAGAGTGATTGGTACTGATTGATAGAGATGTATAGAACTGTTCGCCAGCGGACAGTTCCCGGCGAACTTAGCATGTTCGCGTTCGCCGCTGCGGGCGAACATATGCAATGTTCGGTCCGCCCCCCATAATACATCATTGAGGCAAACTTTGACCCTGAACTTTACAGTCAGCAGGCACATTTCCAGCCAATCAGCATACCTCCCTCCCACACCCTCCCACCTCCTATAAATAAGCAAGGGCAGCATCCATCTTAGATCATTCTGAAGCAGTGTGTGTAGTGAGAGTAGGGAGATCTGCTGCTGCTGCTGCTGCTGCTGTTAAGCTAGGGACAGTTAGTCAGTGTTCCTGGTCTTGCAGTGTTCTTGGTCCACTACTGCTGTAAGGACAGCACCCCAAAAAGCCATTCTAAGGGCTGGTATTTGTGTAATTTTTATATATATATATATATATATATATATATATATATATATATATATCTAGCGTCCCCAAAAGCCCTTTTAAGGGCTGGTAATTGAGTTGTTTCTTCTTATAGTGTCCCCAAAAGCCCTTTTAAGGGCTGGTAATTGAGGTTTTTTTTTTTTTTTATATATATACATATATATATCTAGTGTCCCCAAAAGCCCTTTTAAGGGCTGGTAAGGTAATAGAGTTTTTTCTTTATATATATATATATATATTGTACACTGTGACTGCAGTTGCCTGCCCGCTGTGTGTGAGAGGCCACAGACCTACCACAGACTGTACTGTGTGCACACCACACTCATTTCGGGTGGCACAGGCACAGTACCTGGCATTTTAAAAAATATTTTTTTTTTCCTCTGTCATAATTGCAGTGAGTGCTGTGTCAGGTCCACAGAGTGCACTGTACCCACTGCAGTGCACTGCCCACCACTGATATATATACGGTGGCACAGCATCTTGTTGCAATAAATTGAAAAAAAATATATTTTTTATTATTGCAGTTGTCTGGGCTGCCAGTGACTGTCAGGTCCACAGAGTGTACTGTGCCCACTGCAGTGCCACTGTGTGCCCACCCACCACTGATATATAAGGTGGCACAGCAGCTTGCAAAGTAAAACAAAATATATATATTTTTTAATTGCAGTTGCCTGGGTGCCAGTGACTGCTGTCAGGTCCACAGAGAGTGTACTGTGCCACTGCCCACCCACCACTGATATATAAGGTGGCACAGCAGCTTGCAAAGTAAAAAAAAATATATATATTTTTTAATTGCAGTTGCCTGGGTGCCAGTGACTGCTGTCAGGTCCACAGAGAGTGTACTGTGCCACTACCTACCCACCACTGATATATAAGGTGGCACAGCAGCTTGCAAAGTAAAAAAAAATATATATTTTTTAATTGCAGTTGCCTGGGTGCCAGTGACTGCTGTCAGGTCCACAGAGAGTGTACTGTGCCACTGCCCACCCACCACTGATATATAAGGTGGCACAGCAGCTTGCAAAGTAAAAAAACATATATATATTTTTTAATTGCAGTTGCCTGGGTGCCAGAGACTGCTGTCAGGTCCACAGAGAGTGTACTGTGCCACTGCCCACCCACCACTGATATATAAGGTGGCACAGCAGCTTGCAAAGTAAAAAAAAATATATATATTTTTTAATTGCAGTTGCCTGGTTGCCAGTGACTGTCAGGTCCACAGAGTGTACTGTACCCACTGCCCAACACTCCTATAGGGGTGGCACAGCACCTTGCACTCATAGTACAACAGTAACAACACATTAAAAAAAAAAATGACAGGCAGAGGCAGGCCACCCCGCAAGGGCCGTCGTGGTCGTGGTGCTGTGATTTCCTTAGGCCCTAGAATAATGCCCAGTGTTCAGAGGCCACCACAGACCCTGAACTCAAAAAATTCTGAGGCCATAGTTGACTGGCTTACACAGGACACCCAATCGTCTACAGCTTCCGCTCGGAACCTTAATGCACCATCCTCCTCCAGCTCAGCTTCGGGCACCTCTCAATTTACCACTCGCCAGCCCGCCGGCACCACCACCAACACTAGGACCACAGCCGCTTCACTTGATCCGTCAGAGGAGTTATTTTCACATGAGTTGGAAGAAATAAGTGATGCGCAACTATTAGTGCCAGAGGATGTAGATAACGGGGATATGTCTCAGTCAGGCAGCATTATACACATAGAAATACAAATGTGGCGCTAATCTTGTAAGATTAATCAAAGAAAACTTTGATATTCGTGGATAATAAGCAACAGTTCCAATTCTTACCCATGGATAAATAAAAACTTCCAAAAGAAGGGGAGAGATGTGAAGATCCTCAGCGAGGGAAACCACCACCAGGCACCCGCACACACTGATCCTTACCAGTTCCCAATGACCCTCATTACAAAGGTCAAAAGCGCTAATGGCACAAGCCCTGGAAAGCCGGGATCCTTCACTCCTCCTCATTAGATATTATCCATCAAGCGGGCAGTCGTTAAGTCCACTAATGGCATGAACTGAGATGGCGAGGGTTTGGTTTTGCTTACAGCGGTTACCATCACAGAAGTGTCACCTAGCTTCACTACAGCGCATCCATTTGCAAAACGAGCAAGTTTACCAGAAGCAATTTCCAACTTTCCCCCGTCACTTCCGGCCAGCTGCTCAGCTGTTCCTGGCCGGAAGTGACGGGGGAAAGTTGGAAATTGCTTCTGGTAAACTTGCTCGTTTTGCAGATGGATGCGCTGTAGTGAAGCTAGGTGACACTTCTGTGATGGTAACCGCTGTAAGCAAAACCAAACCCTCGCCATCTCAGTTCATGCCATTAGTGGACTTAACGACTGCCCGCTTGATGGATAATATCTAATGAGGAGGAGTGAAGGATCCCGGCTTTCCAGGGCTTGTGCCATTAGCGCTTTTGACCTTTGTAATGAGGGTCATTGGGAACTGGTAAGGATCAGTGTGTGCGGGTGCCTGGTGGTGGTTTCCCTCGCTGAGGATCTTCACATCTCTCCCCTTCTTTTGGAAGTTTTTATTTATCCATGGGAAAGAATTGGAACTGTTGCTTATTATCCACGAATATCAAAGTTTTCTTTGATTAATCTTACAAGATTAGCGCCACATTTGTATTTCTATTGCTATTGATCTTTCTGTTTCCAAAGATTTGTGTTGGCTGCTTTTCGCATATTGAATGTTTTATATTATATTCTAGCGCAGCAATATTATGTTTTATAGCATTATACACATGGACGTACATTGTGATGATGATGATGATGATGTTGTACCTGCTGCTGCTGCCTTTGCTGAGTTGTCAAGTGAAGCGGCTGATGATGACGATGTGTCTGTGGATGTCACCTGGGTGCCTGCTCGAAGAGCAGAAGAAGAGGGGGAACGTTCAGATGGGGAGACAGAGAGGAGGAGGAGACGAGTTGGAAGCAGGGGGAGGAGGTCATTGCAAGGAGCTAGTGGCGCAGTCAGACAGCATGTAGATTCGGCACCCGGGGTCAGCCAGACAGCACGCCAATCAACGCAAGCTGTTGCCACCACCAGAATGCCGTCCTTGCAAAGCTCAGCAGTGTGGCATTTTTTTTGTGTGTCTGCCTCTGATATCAGCGATGCCATTTGTAACCTGTGCCAAAAGAAACTGAGTCGTGGGAAGTCCAACACCCACCTAGGTACAACTGCTTTGCGAAGGCACATGATCTCACATCACAAACGCCTATGGGATCAACACATGAGTAAAAGCAGCACACAAACTGAAAGCCACCATCCTCCTCCTGGTCCAGCATCTTCAGCCACGTCAACCACTGCTGTCCTCCATGCCCCCTATCAACAACCCGCCCCTCCGCCTCTCACCTTCAGCAGTTCCTGCTCACCTGCCCACAGTCAGGTGTCTGTCAAGGAAAAGTTTGAGTGTAAGAAGCCAATCTCACAGAGTCACCCCCTTGCCCGGCGTCTGACAGCTGGCTTGTCGGAACTCTTAGCCCGCCAGCTTTTACCATACAAGCTGGTGGAGTCTGAGGCCTTCAAAAAATTTGTCGCTATTGGGACACCGCAGTGGAAGGTACCCGGCCGAAATTATTTTTCACAAAAGGCAATCCCTAACCTGTACTCTATTGTGGAAAAGGAAATCATGTCACGTCTGGCACACAGTGTTGGGGCAAGGGTCCATCTGACCACTGATAGCTGGTCTGCAAAGCACGGTCAGGGCAGGTATATGACTTACACAGCTCATTGGGTAAACCTGCTGGCGGCTGCCAAGCATGGAATGCGTGGCTCTGCTGCAGAGCAGTTGGTGACACCGCCACGACTTGCAGGCAGGCCTGCTGCCACCTCCTCTACTCCTCCTACTCCATCCTCTTTGCTAACCTCCTCGGCTGAGTCCTCTTCTGCTGTTGCGTCTTGCTCCACACCAACTGCACCCCCCCAGCTCCCCAGGGGCTATTCCACATGCCGGATACGACAGTGTCACGCTGTCTTGGGGTTGACTTGCCTGAAAGCAGAGAGTCACACCGGACCAGCACTATTGTCTGCCCTGAACGCACAGGTGGATCAGTGGCTGACCCCGCACCAACTGGAGATCGGCAAAGTGGTGTGTGACAACGGCAGCAATTTGTTGGCGGCATTGAATTTGGGCAAGTTGACACATGTGCCGTGCATGGCACATGTGTTGAATCTGATTGTGCAACGTTTTGTGCAGAAGTACCCAGGCTTACAGGACGTCCTCAAACAGGCCAGGAAGGTGTGTGGCCATTTCAGGCGTTCCTACACGGCCATGGCGCACTTTGCAGATATTCAGCGGCGAAACAACATGCCAGTGAGGCGCTTGATTTGCGACAGCCCGACACGTTGGAATTCAACACTGCTAATGTTCGACCGCCTGCTCCAACAAGAAAAAGCGGTCAACGAGTATTTGTATGACCGGGGTGCTAGGACAGCCTCTGCGGAGCTGGGTATTTTTTTGCCACGTTACTGGACGCTCATGCGCAATGCCTGTAGGGTCATGCGTCCTTTTGAGGAGGTGACAAACCTAGTGAGTCGCACAGAAGGCACCATCAGCGACATCATCCCATATGTTTTTTTCCTGGAGCGTGCCCTGTGAAGAGTGCTGGATCAGGCCGTAGATGAGCGTGAAGAGGAAGAGGAAGAGTTGTGGTCACCATCACCACCACCAGAAACAGCCTTACCATCGCTTGCTGGACCTGCGGCAACACTGGAAGAGGAGTGTGAGGAAGAGGAGTCAGAGGAGGAATGTGGCTTTGAGGAGGAGGAACACCAACCACAGCAGGCATCCCAGGGTGCTCGTTGTCACCTATCTGGTACCCGTGGTGTTGTATGTGGCTGGGGGGAAGAACACACCTTCAATGACATCAGTGAGGACGAGGAATTGGACATGAGTAGCTCAGCATCCAACCTTGTGCAAATGGGGTCTTTCATGCTGTCATGCCTGTTGAGGGACCCTCGTATAAAAAAGCTGAAGGAGAACGACCTGTACTGGGTGGCCACGCTACTAGACCCCCGGTATAAGCAGAAAGTCTCTGATATGTTACCCAATTACCGGCAGTCGCAAAGGATGCAGCAGCTACAAAATAAATTGAAAAGTATGCTTTACACAGCATATAAGGGTGATGTCACAGCACAACGGGAATCCAACAGGGGAAGAGGTGAAAGTAATCCTCCTCCTACCACCACAACCACGCCGGCAAGGACAGGACGCTTTACAGACGTCTTGTTGATGGAGGACATGCGGAGCTTTTTTAGTCCTACGCATCGCCACAGCCCTTCGGGGTCCACCCTCAGAGAACGACTCGACCGACAGGTAGCAGACTACCTTGCCTTAACTGCAGATATCGACACTCTGAGGAGCGATGAACCCCTTGACTACTGGGTGTGCAGGCTTGACCTGTGGCCTGAGCTATCCCAATTTGCCATTGAACTTCTGGCCTGCCCCGCTTCAAGTGTGCTGTCAGAAAGGACCTTCAGCGCAGCAGGAGGTATTGTCACTGAGAAGAGAAGTCGCCTAGGTCAAAAAAGTCTTGATTACCTCACGTTTATTAAGATGAATGAGGCATGGATCCCGAAGGGACTGACAGTGGGGGATGCATTTGACTAAAAAAGGCCTGGTGATGACTGAGATGCCTTGGCCTAAAAATGGTCCACACGCTGCTGTCTTTAATCATTCTCTGCATGCCGGATGACTTACGTGACGTCTCCGCCACCAACTACGGTTCAAGCCGCAATGTTTTAGTGCACTTTCTGCCTTGAAAACCTCAATTTTTCAGGCCGCTGCTACAGCAGCGGCTGCAACAATACCTACTTTTTCATGCATGTGTACATACCTAATTTTTCTGGCCTCTGGTGCTACACTGTGGCTGCAAAAAAAACAAAAAACAAAAAAAAAGGCACATACATGTGTCAATTCCCCTTCGTGATCGTTACCTTGTCGTGGTGAAGGGGCTTGCGTATCACAATGAAGCGATCACCTCTAGGAGTGTGTTGGCACACCCCAGATGATAAGGTCGTTGCTTCATTGTGAACAGACCAAAAGCGATCCGCAGGATAATTTTTCATAGAAAAAACATTCATTTTCTTTCATTCTTTCTGCGGAGCTGGGCATTTTTTGGCCGCGTTACTGAATGCTCATGAACAATGGCTGTAGGCTCATGCGTCCTTTTGCGGAGGTGACAACCCTGGTGGTCAGTCGAACCCAAGGCAACATCATCGACCTCATCCCATATGGGTTTTTTCTGGAGCGTGCCCTGCGAAGAGTACTGGATCAGGCTGTAGATGAGCATGAAGAGGAAGAGTTGTGGTCCCCATCACCACCAGAAGCAGCCTTGTCGTTGTCAATTGCTGGACCTGTGGCAACGCAGAGAGAGGAGTCTGAAGAAAAGAAGTCAGAGGAGGAAGGTGGCTTTGAGGAGGTGGAATACCAGCCACAGCAGGCGTCCCAGGGGGCTTGTTGTCACCTTTCGGGACCCTTGGTGTTGTACGTGGCTGGGTGGAGGAAGAGACCTTCAATGATGTCAGTGAGGACAAGGAACGGGACATGGCTAGCTTGGTATCCAACCTTGTGCAAATGGGGAGTTTGCGGTTGTGCAAATGGACTGACTGACTGTTTTTAACCGGGGAGTTTGGTCTGTCAGAGTTTGTGAAGTGGGCGTAACCCTTACACTACTTGACCGATAAAACATCATACCTGATCGTATTCACACACTGGATGTTTTAAAGCACGTTATTCCAAACAATTTAGGAATGTTAGGTGATTTATGCCCTTTATGGATCAAAACCCGACTCTGCGTCAACTACGTAATTTTCCATGGGCGTTTTGCCATGGATCCCCCTCCGGCATGCCACAGTCCAGGTGTCCCTGCTCTACTGAAAAATTATCTTTTTTTCTGGTTCTGGACATGCTACAGAGCTGAAACTTCACACAAAAAAAGTTCTTAAAAATTGTCATTTTTGATAGAGAGCCAATTATTGAAAAAAAAAAAAAAAAATAAAAAATTTCTTTGGATTTATTGTCTGGGGGGTCTAAAAAGTGTACCTGTGAAGTTTCAGCTCTGTAGCATGTCCAGAACCAGAAAAAAAAATAGAATTAGGGTTAGGGCTAGGGTTAGGGTTAGGGCTAGGGTTAGGGTTAGGGTTAGGGTTAGGGCTAGGGTTAGGGCTAGGGTTAGGGCTAGGGTCAGGGCTAAGGTTAGGGCTAGGGTTAGGGTCAGGGCTAAGGTTAGGGTTATTTTTAGTGCTTAGGGTTAGAGTTAGAGGGGTAGGGGTAGGGTGTAATGTTCCGGTACCTATGGTACCCTTGTTCCTATATTTCTCCTCTCTTTGCGTCCCATCTTGTATATACAAAGGACGCATACACCTTTAAGACCGGATGACATCACTGCCGAGCGCCGCTATGAGCGGCTATTTCAATCGCATGTTCATCGCACCTACGCCTGAGAAGTCAGAGCTGCTGACATACCTTCCTTGCTGAACTAAGCCGGAAACCTCGCTGGTGATCCATATCCCGCTACGGGATCACCCCTCTCCTCTGGACATTGTATTTCCTAACCTATCTAAGTGATAAGTACCCCGCAGGGGATTCTTACTAACCAATCTCCTACTGTCATCTACTGCAATTACCAAGACTATCTGTATATATCTATTCACTATCATCTGCATAAGACTGTTAGCTCTTGGGACTACCTTGAACTATCCTTGCACTAGGTTACTCTGTCTAAACTATACTCCATCTGTGTCCTCTTACCATCTGCACTATACTTGACATCAGAACCTATCTGCTTACCATCACCTGCAACTCTCCTATACTACTTCTAGTGCTCGACATAAAATAGCCTGTCTCTCATCTATATATCCTCATATACTCTATCCCTCCATTAAACATCTATTAATATATATATATAGTATATAACAGGCTGTACACGGTGATGAAGTCCTGAGAGTTGGATATGTTGTTCAACACATTCTCTACAAGGCTACTGAGTGTAATAATTCTGCAGCTGTAAATCCATCCGCAAACAAAAACGCATGAACGTTACAGATTGAACGAGCCTTTAAAAAAATATGGATTCAGCAGAATTATCCACTCATGTACTACAATTAAAACAACAAGTAGATGCATTGATCCATGCACTTACAGAGGTAAAAAAATGACAATCAAACCTTGAGACAGCAGCTTGGCCGTCTCACACAGCCTCCTGCTGCTCAGCCCCGTGAGCCTAAGATAAACCCTCCTATAGTGTTTTCTGGTGATCGGAGCATATTCCGTGAATTTAAAAACGCATGTCAATTGTTTTTTTTTGTTAAAACCTCTAACCTACACCACTGACCAAATTAAGGTTTGTACCATCATCTCCTATTTAACGGGTGAACCCCGGGCCTGGGCAGATGCTCTCTTTGAAAAGGATGATCCACTCCTTAATTCTTATCCCTTATTTCTAGCACAACTTGCTACTTTATATGAAGACCCCAACAAGCAGAGTACCGCTGACACCCAGTTACGGGCCCTAAAACAAGGAAGGAGACCTGTTGAAGATTTCGTGGCCAATTTTAAAAGATGGTCCCCTGATTCAGGGTGGAACGACACATCTTTGCGAACGCAGTTTAGACTCGGCCTATCTGAGGCCGTTAAAGACGAGCTCGCCCGAGCGGATTTACCTGGCACTCAAGAGGGACTGATCCAGACCAGTATCAATATTGACAGACGACTACGAGAAAGAAAGGCTGAGAAGATGGGCTCACCATTTTCCAGTCCTTCTCGGATGTTGCCTGCTGACCCTACTCCTATGGAAGTAGGAATGATACGTCCACCTCTGACCCTTTCTGAACGTGCCAGGAGGAAAACCGAACATCTTTGCATGTACTGCGCATCCCCGAATCATCTGGTAAACGACTGTCCTCTTGTCCGCAGAAAAGAGGGTGAGTGTTCAAATGTCTTGCTAGGGGGACTCACAACTTCCTTTCCTAATCCCTATCTTCTTGTTCAATTAACATTGCAGTGGGACCAAACTAGGATCACCACCAAGGCTATGATTGACACAGGATCTTGTGGAAACTACATTGACATTTGTTTTGTCTCCCTTAACCACTTAAGCCCCGGAAGATTTTACCCCCATTCCGACCAAGGGGGTATTTTGCGATTCGGCACTGCGTGACTTTAACGGACAATTGCGCGGTCGTGCGACGCTGTACCTAAACGAATTTGGCGTCCTTTTTTTCCCACAAACAGAGCTTTCTTTTGGTGATATTTGATCACCTGTGCGATTTTTTGATCACGCGCTATAAACAAAAAAAGAGCGTCAATTTTGCAAAAATAGCAATATTTTTCACATTTTTTTTATATGAAATTCCCCCAAAAAAAAATTTAAAAATCAAAATTTTTTTACTTTTTCGGCCAATTTGTTTTATGCTACCTATGTTTGGTAAAAAAAATCGCAAAAAGCGTATTTTGATTGGTTTGCGCAAAAGTTATCGCGTTTACTAACAAAGGGAAAGATTTCTGTCATTTTTGTTGTTTTTTTTTTAACGTGTAATGGCGGCGATCTGCGATTTTTTTTGCGGTACTGCGACATTGGGGCGGACAGATCGGACCCTTGACTGACATTTTTGACACTTTTGGGGTTACCAGTGACATTTCTACAGTAATCAGTGCTATATATATGCACTGTTACTGTAAAAATAAACTGGTAGTGAAGGGGTTAACTTTATTTGGGAGGGAGGGGCTGTGTGTATCCCTAGGGGCGTGCTTTCTACTGTGATTGGCTGGGGCTTGAGCTGTATGGACACTGATCAACGGATCTACATACTAGATCCGAGTGATCAGTATCCTAACAGCAAGGAGAATGACAGGTGGCTTGTTTACACAAGCTGCCTGACATTCTCCCTCTCCCCCGCCGATCGCCGAGTGACCGGCGGACATCGGGTCCGCCAGTCACACGCGCGGGGGGGTCCGTGACCACGCGGGAACGGGAGCGCGCCTCCGGGGGCGCGCGCTCGCTCCCTAGACCCTCACAAGCTAGTGACGTAGCCCTACGTCACTTTGCCTGTGAGGGGCTGACTGCCGACGTAGATCGGCGTTAGGCAGTCGGCAAGTGGTTAATAAAATACCTATTGTTTCAAAACCCAAACCTGTCTCCGTTAGTTTTATTAACGGTACACCTTTATCCTCTGGTCCTATCACCAGTCAGACACAGGCACTTCTTGTAACTGCTGACGAGTCTCATGTGGAGACCACCACCTTTGATGTATTAACTTTGCCACATTTTCCAATCATTTTGGGACTTCCCTGGTTACACATACATCAACCAATCATCGATTGGAAAACAAGAACGTTAGCCTTCTCTTCTCATTATTGCGAGACGACGTGTAACCTCCCCACACATGATAGGATCCTGTCTGTACTGCCAGATAACATTATTCCTAAGTGTTATCAAGATTTATCGGAGGTTTTCCTCGAGAAAAACGCTCAAATGTTACCTCCTCACAGGGACTATGATTGTTGTATCGATCTGCTCCCTAATAGCAAGTTGCCTTACGGACATGTATATCCTCTCTCACAGGATGAACTCTCTCACCTTAAAGAGTATCTGGATGAAAACTTGGTAAAGGATTCATCCGACCTTCTACTTCCTCCACTGCTGCTGGGCTTTTCTTCGTCCGCAATAAGGACCTTATAGGGCCTTAGGCCTATCATTGATTTCAGACAATTAAATGCCATTACAATAAAGGATCGTTATCCTTTACCTCTTATTCCTGAACTTATCGAACAGGTGCGTGGGGCTTCTTTCTTTTCAAAATTGGACCTAAAAGGGGCATACAATTTAATTCGAATCCGTAAAGGGGATGAATGGAAGACGGCATTCAGAACCAGATACGGACTGTTTGAGTACCTTGTAATGCCATTTGGGCTATGTAATGCCCCCGCAGCCTTCCAACGTTTTATAAACGAGATATTCCGAGACTTGCTTGATGTTTGTGTGGTAGTATATTTGGACGATATACTTATCTATTCTCATTCCTTACCTGAGCACATAAAACATGTGAGACTTGTGTTGTCAAGACTACTTGCACATAACTTATATGTTAAATCAAAGAAATGTCTCTTTCATAAAGAGGAGGTACTATTCCTAGGATATATTATATTGAAAAGTGGAATCAAAATGGACATGAGCAAAATATCCTGCATTCTGGATTGGCCTGTGCCAACCACTCGCAAAGCATTACAAAGGTTCCTAGGATTCTCTAATTACTATAGGAAATTCATTAAAAACTTCTCTGCGATTGTGAAACCTCTCACACAACTTACAAGCACGAAGAGACCATTTAATTGGTCAAAGGAAGCAAATGGAGCATTCTCTCTGCTGAAATCAAGCTTTACTACTGCCCCCATACTATGCCATCCAGACCCATCCCTTCAATACATCTTGGAGGTAGATGCATCTAATATGGCAGTAGGAGCAGTTCTCTCACAACGACCAACAAACACCTCACCTCTTCACCCAGTTGCTTTCTTTTCAAAGTCATTAAGTAGCCCCGAGGTGAACTACCCAGTAGGTGAGAAGGAGTTATTAGCCATAAAACTGGCATTAGAAAATTGGAGACATCTACTTGAGGGCACTCAATTGCCAATTCTGATATATACTGATCACAAAAACCTCCAATACCTTCAGACTAATAGAACTCTTTCCCACCGGCAGGTACGGTGGTCGTTATTCTTTCTGAGATTTAATCTTTTAGTAACTTACACGCCCGCAGACAAAAATAAAAAAGCGGATGCACTCTCACGACTAGCCGAGAAAGATTGCACTGAGGTTCCCTCAGTTCCTATAATACCACTTGAACGTATTATCGGAGTCGTTCGCTCACTGAAGGAGGAGATTTTGCACAGCATAGGGTTGGATTCACCTCCACCACAACTAACTACTGACGCAGAAGGCTTCCTCTACTACAACGATAAATTATACATACCCCCTACTATGCGAACCAAGATCGTAGAATTGTCGCATGATGTACCTATGGCAGGACATATGGGTATGACTAAAACTCTCAATCTACTCACTAGGCAATTTTGGTGGCCAGACATGAAGACAACCGTAAAAAAGTTCGTTTCATCTTGTGATATCTGTGCAAGGTCTAAAATTGACAACACGAAACCATCAGGATTACTTTGTAGTTTACCGATACCCCAGGTTCCGTGGGAAGTGGTATCCTTGGATTTCATAGTGGAACTACCGCCTTCCAAAGGATTCAATACCATCTTGGTATCAGTGGACCATCTGACCAAGATGGCACATTTCACCCCTATCCGAAAACTACCTTCATCCAAACAAACAGCAGAATTACTTGTGAAACATGTCTTTAAGTTACATGGTATTCCAAAAACACTGCTGTCTGACCGTGGTTCACAATTCATCTCAAAATTTTGGCTAGCTCTATGTCAGATACTGCGAATAGAGCGTAACCTTACTTCTGCCTACCACCCTCAGACCAACGGACAGACAGAGAGAGTTAACCAGTGCATTGAACAGTACCTGCGTTGCTATACTTCGTATCTACAGGACGATTGGGCAGATCTCCTCCCACTGGCGGAATTTGCCTATAACAACGCTACTCATAGCACTACTAAGCAAAGTCCGTTTTACCTGAATTATGGGTTTCATCCCACACTCCTTCCTCCACGTATCTTACCATCAAGTAATCCAGTAGCATCTGATTATCTTGCCCAGATAAAGGATTCTCTGGGATTACTCAACAATACCATATCTCATGCTCATAGCCAACAAAAAAAATACTACGACCTCCGTAGGAAACCCTCTCCCCAATATGCCATTGGGGATCTTGTTTGGCTTTCTACAAAAAATCTAAGACTAAAGATCCCTAGTAAAAAACTTGGACCTCTATTTCTGGGACCTTTTCCAATAGAGAAGCTTATTGGAAAAGCTGCAGTACAACTCAAATTGCCAGTAGACCTCAAGATACATCCTGTCTTCCATGTGTCTCTACTGAAGCCCCATGTTCCTAACCAAGGAATAAGGCCTACTATCTCACCTCCACCTCCTGTACAAGTGGAGGGTGGAGAAGAATTTGAGATAAAAGAAATTTTGGATTCCCGTTTCAATAGAAGAAGACTCCAGTATCTTGTACGATGGAAGAATTATGGGCCCCAAGATGACACCTGGCTGGATACCTCCGATATCCATGCCCCTAGACTGATTCGCAATTTCCACTCGAAATATCCGGAAAAAACAGTTCTAGAGGCCTTCCGGAGCCGGCCTTAAGGGGGGGGTACTGTAATGTTCCAGGACCTATGGTACCCTTGTTCCTATATTTCTCCTCTCTTTGCGTCCCATCTTGTATATACAAAGGACGCATACACCTTTAAGACCGGATGACATCACTGCCGAGCGCCGCTATGAGCGGCTATTTCAATCGCCGGTTTGCTCTCACTCATCGCTCGTTCAAACCCACATGTTCATCGCACCTACGCCTGAGAAGTCGGAGCTGCTGACATACCTTCCTTGCTGAACTAAGCCGGAAACCTCGCTGGTGATCCGTATCCCGCTACGGGATCACCCCTCTCCTCTGGACATTGTATTTCCTAACCTATCTAAGTGATAAGTACCCCGCAGGGGATTCTTACTAACCAATCTCCTACTGTCATCTACTGCAATTACCAAGACTATCTGTATCTATCTATTCACTATCATCTGCATAAGACTGTTAGCTCTTGGGACTACCTTGAACTATCCTTGCACTAGGTTACTCTGTCTAAACTATACTCCATCTGTGTCCTCTTACCATCTGCACTATACTTGACATCAGAACCTATCTGCTTACCATCACCTGCAACTCTCCTATACTACTTCTAGTGCTCACCATACAATAGCCTGTCTCTCATCTATATATCCTCATATACTCTATCCCTCCATTAAACATCTATTAATATATATATAGTATATAACAGGCTGTACACGGTGATGAAGTCCTGAGAGTTGGATATGTTGTTCAACACATTCTCTACAAGGCTACTGAGTGTAATAATTCTGCAGCTGTAAATCCATCCGCAAACAAAAAGCATGAACGTTACATAGGGCTACTAACTCTAACCCTAAGTATCTCACCGTAACCCTAACCCTAGCCCCTAACACTAAACCTAACCCTAACCCTCTAACCATAACCCTAACCCTCTAACCTTAACCCTAACCCTCTAAGCCTAGCCATAAAAATAACCCTAACCCTCTAAGCCTAGCCATAAAAATAACCCTAACCCTAAACCTAACCCTAACCCTAACCCTAGCCCTAGCCCTAACCCTAACCCTAGCCCTAGCCCTAACCCTAATTCGTATTTTTTTCTGGTTCCGGACATGCTACAGAGCTGAAACTTCACAGGTACACTTTTTAGACCCCCCAGATGCTAAATCCAAAGAGATTTTTTATTTTTATTTTTTTTAAATTTTTCCAATAATTGGCTCTCTATCAAAAAATTACAATTTTTAAGAACTTTTTTTTGTGTGATCCCTCTCCGGCATGCCACAGTCCAGGTGTTTGTCCCCTTGAAATAACTTTTCCATTACTATTGTGGCCAGAAAGAGTCCCTGTGGGTTTTAAAATTCGCCTGCCTATTAAAGTCTATGGCGGTTCGCAATGTTCGCTGGTTCGCGAACATTCGCCGATGTTCGCGTTTGCCGTTCGCGAACAGCGAATTTTATGTTCGCGACATCACTACTGATTGATCACTGTGTTCAATCAGGAATGGAAGGGACCAGTAAATGACATATTTACTGGCCCCTTCCACCGCTCTCTATCCTGAAACATCCCCATGTGCCCGCAGCAGCTGCCAGCAGGAGAGGAGGGACGCCAGCAGGGCAAAGGGGCACACGGGGGGGCTCAAACAGCAGTAGGAAGGGGCACATGTGCTAGAACCGATCCCCCCTGCAGTGCAGCCAATGGCAGAAGGAAGAGGAGAAGCTGCCAGTGCTGCAGGAGGAGGCAGAAGAGGATTGGTGTCTGCAATAAGACAGTACAGCCAGCCCTCCTGCTAAGCAGGTGTCTGGGCCCCCCTTTTGAACTGATGGGGTATGGGCCTAGTACAAGAGGGCTGGCTGTACTGCCTTATCAGTGGCCCTAGTTGTCACCTAGGCTGGACTTTAAACGTGCCTGCCTTGGTTCATGTTACATGATGGCTGGATGGAATTAGTAGTTTGATAAGAATGTTTTTGCTTTCATCTTAGCTCACAGCAAGTGACCATGACACTGCATTTCAAGTTAACAGGCATTTTCTGTACTTGCTGAAGATGTTCTTAGCCTAAAAATAATGGGATGAAGCCACCGCATCTAAGGACTGGTAAAATGCAATAAATGATGTGGGGGGGCTTAGTTGGATAAGCTTTAATCGCACAGATCCTTTGCTAAGGCACTACCAAGGGCCAAACTTCTGCACTAAGCCTCTCCCTTGTCAGGAAACCTCACATCTGCTATTTAACAGTGATATTCAGGGCTAACTGTGGAAGTAATAGCATTGTACAGGTAAATAAAAGGGGCGGCGTTTATTTATGTCCAGGAGCTAGGATCCAATTTCTGCATAAGGACAGAAAAATTAATTTAAAAATTACAGCAAAAATTTGCAGCAGCAGATTATCAGTCCTACTGTCTTAGATAAGAAAGAAAACTTAGGTTAAGGCCCTGACAGATTCACTTTAAAGGTACATTTCAGGCAGTATTAAGAGACACAAAATTAATATTTGGCAATCAAATTCTCAGACTGTTGACTGCTCAGAGACAAACAGCAAGCCATCGCCATAAGTTCTATCACCACAGGACAAGCTAGAAAGAGGGGGAAAGTGGGTAGTTATCAGCCATAATGGCACGCTTAACGGGTAATTAGCCATCGGTCATGGTGCATGTGGGCACTAATGCCCAAGTAAAAGGAAGGTGGAGGATCCTAAAGAATGATTTCAGGGACTTAGGTAAAAGATTGAGGAATAGGACCTCCAAGGTGGTTTTCTCTGAAATACTGCCTGTACCTCGAGCCACACAGGAGCTTAGGGAACTTAACAAGTGGCTGAGGAATTGGTGTAGGAAGGAGGGGTTTGGGTTCCTGGGGAACTGGGCTGACTTCTCAGTCGGCGGCTCTTTAGTAAGGATGGGCTGCACCTTAATGGGGATGGTACAGCTCTTTTGGGGAGAAAGATGGCCACCAAGTTGGAGGGACTTTTAAACTTGGAGACGGGGGGGAGGGCTCAGAAGTAGAGTCAGTCAGGAGGGAGCAAAGGACAGAAGGCAGTAGTAGAGTCAGCAGCGACAGTAGTTCCATAACGTCAATTGGGGGGTCTGTGCAGGAAAACCTGAGACCAAACAGGAATAAACATAATCACCATTCACGATCAACTTCCACAAAACTAAGAGGGGTATATGCTAATACCAGGAGCCTAGCTAATAAAATGGATGAGTTGGAAATGTTAGTACATGAGGAAGACATAGACCTTGCGGGAATAACGGAGACTTGGTTCAACCCCTCACATGACTGGCTGGCCAATATCCAAGGGTATTCGGTGTACCGGAAGGACAGGGTAGGAAAAAGAGGGGGAGGGGTATGTCTCTATGTGAAGAACAATGTAAGGGTGATAGAGAGGAGTAATATTATGGAAGGGATGAGTATGGAGTTAGAATCCGTGTGGGTAGAACTCTATAGGGAAGAAAAAAAGGGAAAAGTAATTGTGGGGGTTTGCTATAGACCACCCAACCAAAGGGAGGAGGTAGAGCTGGAACTTTTAGCACTGTTGGGTAAAGTGGCAAAACTGGGATCAGTCATCATATAAGGGGACTTCAATTATCCCGACATTGACTGGGAAGAGGGAACTGCACACTCACAGAAGGCCCGTCTATTCACGGAAACCTTACAGGACAACTACGTGTCACAGTTGGTGGATTCTCCTACTAGAGAAAATGCAGTCCTGGATCTATTGATCAATAATGACCCAGACCTAATCTCGGAGGTAGGAGTCCAGGACAACCTGGGCTCTAGCGATCACAGGATGATCACATTTAGTGTAAATAACAATATAAAAAGGCAAGTGGGGAACATAAAAAACCTAAACTTCAGAAGGGCAAACTTTCCAAAATTGTGCTCATTGATGAAAAGGGTAAACTGGGACCAAACCCTGGGATCACTGACCACGGAGGAAAAATGGGAATTCTTTAGGAACATATTAAACAAATGTATCTTGCAGTGCATTCCTATTGGAAATAAATTTAGAAGAGACAAAGCCAAACCTGGCTGGCTAAACCGTAACGTTAAAAAACTTATTAGGAGAAAAAAAATGGCATTCAAGAAATATAAATCGGAGGGTAGTGTCGGCTTTCGAGCAATACAAGGAGGAAATTGTAAAGAAGAAAAGTAAATACAAAATCAAAATGGCTAAAATCAACTTTGAGAGACAAATAGTGGAGGATAGTAAAAATAACCCAAAGAAATTCTTTTTTTTTTTTTTCTTTTCTTTTAAACGGTTTTTATTGAAGGCAAAAGAAACATGGTACAGCAATATGCAGTGAAAATAGTAGGTACATGCCTAGATAAAACAAGGCACATTGAGATACAAAACTGCTGTATATAACATACAAACAACATGTAGCAAATGCAATACATATATGGGATCGACCCGGCGTCCCGTCTGGGATGCAATGAGGGTACGACAAACTGTAGGTGTGGCCGAGGCCACGCTGCATGGATGGACCCCAACACAGAAGGGGTGCCAACCAAAACCAAGGTATAGCTCTTAAGTGGGTATGCCAGGGGCCGAGTGGGGGGGGGGCTGGTTTGGCAGGGCTGGAAGGAAAGTTGGGTAAGTAGGGGAGGGTCGTGGGGGGGGAGGTATCAGCAGGTGCCCGGAGGGAGCCTCGAACCCTACTAGGGGCCCAGGTGGGAAAAGAGAGCCGGTAATGAGGACGCCCAATCAGGTGAGTACAAGGCTGTCGTCAAGGCCAGGAGGTAGGCAATGGTCAATCCAGGGTCGCCATAGCCATTCCTAAGGGGCTAGTTTGTTCAACAAAATTGCTTCCGTTTTAGCATGGAGCATGGCTTGGGTAACCCTGTGTAGCATAGCCAGATGACAGAGCGTGGGGGTTTTCCATGCCTTCATAATGGTTTGCTTTGCAGCCATCGTGACATATAGGTAAAGTTTGAATTGACGGTGTGTAAGGTTAGGTGGCTTACGATTCAGGAGAGCAGATGTCGGGTCAGGGACAAGAGGGACGCCAAACATGGTAGACAGAGTTTCGTGCACTTTGGACCAGAAGGCTTGAACCACAGGGCACTCCCACCAGACATGTGCGTGGGTACCTGCCCAAAGAAATTCTTTAAATATATCAACAGCAAAAAAACTAGGGCAGAGCATATTGCACACATAATTAACGATGATGGGAGGATTGTTACAGAGGACACTGAAAAAGCAACCGTGCGGAACGCTTTTTTCTCGTCAGTCTTTACACAGGAAAAGGAGGGGTACACTGACCATGACTGTATGGTTAGTAGTAATACACAGGTCTTGCCACTATGGCTAACAGAGGGTGAAATCAGGAAAAGGCTGGATAAAATTAACACAAATAAATCACCAGGCCCGGATGGCATACATGCAAGAGTACTCAAAGAACTTAGTAAGATTATATCTAGACCACTGTTCCTGATCTTTGTTGACAGTATTATGACAGGAAATGTACCAGTAGATTGGAGGAAGGCTAACGTGATACCGATATTCAAAAATGGGCAAAGGCATATCCCGGGAAATTATAGGCCTGTCAGTCTGACATCGATAGTATGTAAACTTCTGGAGGGGATGATAAGGGACTATATCGTAGAGTTTGCTAAAGACAACAACATCATCAGCAGTAATCAGCACGGGTTTACAAATGGGCGTTCTTGTCAAACCAATCTCTTAACATTCTACGAGGAGGTGAGCTGTGAGCTAGATAGGGGCAGACCAGTGGATGTGGTGTACCTGGATTTCGCTAAGGCATTTGATACAGTTCCCCACAAGTGCTTAATTTATAAAATAAGGTCTGCAGGTATCGACCGCAGGGTTTGCTCTTGGATACAGAACTGGCTAAAAGGGCGTATCCAAAGGGTGGTAATAAACAGCGCATACTCAAACTGGTCTAAGGTGGAAAGCGGGGTCCCCCAAGGCTCAGTCCTGAGACCAACCTTGTTCAATTTATTCATAAACAGCATTGAGGACAGAATCAGTAGTTCGATATCAGTTTTTGCAGATGACACAAAATTGGGCAGGGCAATAACTCCACAGCATGAAGCAGATATCCCACAGAATGACCTGGACAGAATAACAGAGTGGGCAACGACATGGCAAATGAGGTTTTATGTGGAGAAGTGTAAGGTTTTGCACTTGGGGACTAAAAACATAAAAGCACAATACACGTTAGGGGGGGAACCCTTGGGGGAATCAAAAATGGAGAAAGATCTGGGAGTCTTGGTAGATGATAGACTAGGCAATAGCATGCAATGTCAAGCGGCAGCGGCCAAAGCCAGCAGAATATTAGCATGCATAAAGAAAGGGATGTATTCCAGAGATAAGACTATAATCCTTCCACTTTATAAAACTCTGGTCCGACCACATCTGGAGTATTCTGTCCAGTTCTGGTCGCCAGTCCTCAGGAGGGATGTGTTGGAGCTGGAGAGAGTCCAGAGAAGGGCAACTAAACTGATTAGGGGATTGGAGGACCTTAATTATGAAGAGCGTCTGCAATCGCTTGATTTATTCTCCCTGGAGAAGAGACGCCTGAGAGGGGACATGATAGCAATTTATAAATATCTCAATGGTGATCTCGGCATAGAACAACAGCTATTCAGTCGAAGGGATTGCATGAGGACTCGAAGGCATACAATGCGTTTAGAGGAAAAGCGTTTTAACCTCAGGCAACGTGGGGGGTTCTGTACTGTTAGGGCTACAAGATTGTGGAATTCTTTACCACAAGAGGTGGTTTCTGTGGGAAGTATGGTGGCTTCCAAAAGACTCTTAGACGTACATCTCAAGGATCAGAACATTCAGGGGTATGTGAGATGATTACAGCCACACACACCTACACAGTTTGAACTGGATGGACTATTGTCTTTATTCAACCTCACCTACTACGTATGTAACTATGTAAATATCATTAAGGCAGAGCCTGCAAAACCAGATACCTTTTAATGGCTAAATAAGTGTTAAAAACATTCCAGTTTACAGAATTTCTTTCAAGATCCAGTCCTAAGGAGTTAAACCAGTTAGCAGACAATACTAAAGCCAGCGACCTAATAATAACATCGTAAACCTCCATTAGCAAAATCATTATGGAATGTCTTGCAGTGGAAAGCAGGCCACATTACAAACCTGAAGAAAAAGGGTACTAAAAAGAGGTGTATGGAAAACAGCCAGCCCCTAGTTTGGTATACTCACCTACCAGTCTGCCATCAACCGAAAAAACCTGTCTAACAATTTTGTCTTCACTACATCTACTAAAGGGATGTACCCTATGGCTATTATACAGCCATGATACATTTTAGACCAGTTATAGATGGGAGCAGGTTGGGGGAGGATTGGGCCACGTTAAGACCCACCTGTTTCCCATCTATCCATTGGCAACCATGTGCTTCCACTGTGGAGACACTCAAATTTATTAGTGTTAGGACTGCAAGTTACACAGGGTGCCGTGAAGGGGCCTTGCAGCTTACACATGCATTTGCAAATGTGTGTCAACTAAACCCCTGTTTTTAACCTACACTGGGAGACAGATTTATTCGGTTGGTGGCAGACTGGTGGGTGAGTACCCCAAACTAGGGGCTGGCTGTTTTCCATGCACCTCATTTTAGTTCCCTTTTTCTTCAGTTTTTTCATGTACAGGGATGGGGACGCTAAGCATTACCTGCTTGTGCCTCATTTAAAGTCACAAAATGCCTATATTTTTCAAGCAGGCCACATTACTGCCTCTTTATTTCTCACCACATAACCAAAATCCAATCATTTTTCATAAACCCGGATCAGATATAATTACATTAATAACAAACTTCCACTCAACTAAATCATTTTAGGACCCCTATATTACAGAGTACAGGGGGCAGATTAGACACATTGCATCTCTTACGTGGTAGAGGCATTTGATGTATATAATATTTGATGTCTACCAAATGGTGCTTTCATGCTTTACAATAATATATGACTGTAGCATGTGATCAAAGGACAATGTTGATAAAATTTGAAAACTGAGAACTGCTGGGAAATTCTTTACATTTTTTAAAAATTGTTTAACCCTCCTACTACACACCCCTCAGACCCCTTGATTTGTTCTATTATTTCTGCAAACACACTCTTCATTCAGCCTCATGGAATATCCCCATTACATATCTCAGGAGGCTTCAGGATTAGGAATACGTGCCCAAGGTGCCGCATTAAGAGGTACACCATCATTTCCATGCTCTGTGTGGCCTCCTTGTCACACCTGGACAGGAGAGAAGGTGGTGGTGGCATTTACTAGAACTGACAAGCTGTATTTTCCTCCTGCAGCAACTGAAAGACAGTTTCTCCTCCTCACCGGCTTTCACCGGCTTTCACCGGCTTTCCTAATCTCCTCTCCCGCCGGCTACTGCTGCAGGCATACAGGGGGATGTTTCATTTATTGAATGAACACAGTGAGTGATTGGTACCATATGCTCCTGTGTGTCCATTCATAATTGAAGCATAGTAAACTGCATTTACTATGCCTCAGCTGTGAATAAACAGGAAGCCACAGAGCCCTTCCCATTCATTCACTGTCCAGTACAGCTGAGGCTGCAGAGAATAGTTCTCAGTCCCTTTCTGTTTTAAAAGTGAGACATCAGAGATACATACAAAATTGTAAAATAAATAAAAAATAATATTGTAAAAATAATAAAATAAATAAAATAATAACAATAAAAAAACTACTTTCCTACTGACACTAACCTCTTTCCTACTGCCCCCATCCACTGTCTCACTGACAACATCCTCTGCCCTACTGACAAAGTCAACTACCCTTCTGACACCATCCGCTGTTCTACTGACTGGCGCTATCCGCTACCCTACTGACACCAACCTCTGCTCTACTGACATGTCCACTGCTCTACAGACATAATTCCCTGCCCTATTGACCTTGCCCACTGCTTTACTGAAAGCATCCACTGCTTTGCTGATATCATTCACTGCCCTACTGACACCAACCTCTGCCCTTCTGACACCATCCACTGTCCTACTGATACTGTCCATATACAGTACCATCTACTGCCTTGCTGACACTGTCCACTGCTCTGCTGACTGACACTATCCACTTTTAAAGAGGTTGTAAATAGAGTTGAGCAAACACCTGGATGTTCGAGTTCGGGGGGTTCGACCGAACTTGAAAAAAAAGTCTGGGTTCGTGACCCGGACTTAACCCAAACTTTGTCCCGATCCCAAACCCCATTGAAGTCAATAGAGACCCGAACTTTTGAGCACTAAAATGCATCTAAAACAAACATGGAAGGGCTAGAGGGCTGAAAATTGCATCAAAATCATCTTAAGAGCATGGCAAGTGCTCTGCAAACTAACGTGGATAGGGAAATAACTTAAAAGAACATAAAAAAACTGAAAAATAAAAAATAATTATCTTGAATGATGTAGGAGGAGGATGAGGCCCATATGGAGTAGGAGGTTGAGGTGGCAGTGGATGTGGCGGTGTAGGTGGAAGCGGCGGTGGAGGAGGACGAGGTAGCCAACACTGGTTTTTGTTTTTAATTGTATTTCTTTTTAAATTTGGGTACATCCAAAAAGAGTGAGAAAGATCAAAAATACAACAATGGCTGGGTAAGCCGGTATACATGTCTATTCTGCAAAAGGTACGGACAAGTCCTGTGGGATCCATGCCTGGTTCATTTTAATGAATGTGAGCTTGTCCACATTGGCTATGGACAGGCGGCTGCGCTTGTGTGTGATAACGCCCCCAGCCGTGCTAAATACACGTTCAGATAATACACTGGCTTCAGGGCAGGCCAGCACCTCCAAGGCATAAAGGGCAAGCTCAGGCCATGTGCCCAATTTGGAGACCCAGAAGTTGAAGGGGGCAGACCCGTCATTCAGTACGTCTAGGCGTGTGCACACATACTGCTCCAGCATGTTAGTGCTGGGTCGTGGTGCTGCTGGTGGAGCTCCTGTTGCAAGGAGAGGATGTGGTCGATCTGTGCCAGCTACACGCACAAGTGAAACACCTTTCTCAGCTGCGAGTAGGCAACAGAACCTTACAGCAGTATTTGGCAGGGCCTAATGCACCTATACAAATGTTGAGGCCAGAAAAAGTACAGGGGATAGATAGTAGATTGGGTTGCTGACAGTGCCTCCAGTTCCTTCACATTGTCTCCCATCCAGTCTTCTGCTGAAAGGTCAGAGTTGACACCTGCAGCCGATGTCCATCAATCTTTCACCTCACCCCCTTGCAAATCAGCCAAGCAGTCTGAGCCCCAAGTCGTGCAGCAGTCTCTTCTTCTTTTTTATGACTCTGTTAGCATGGTTTCCCAGGGCCATCCACCTAGCCCTGCCCCAGAAGTGGAAGAGATTGAGTGCACCGATGCCCAACCACTTATGTCTCAAGAAAGATGAGTACATGGGAGGACCATCGCAGCACATCTCGGATGATGACGAAACACAGGTGCCAACTGCTGCGGAATTCCAAATTGTGGAGACCGACAAGGGTTGCAGGGGTGAAGACTGGGTGAAAGATGATGTAGAGGACGAGGAGGTCCTCAAACCCACATCCACCTAACTACGGATATGTGGACCAGTAAGCACGGTCAGGGACGTTATATCTCCCTAACAGCACACTGGGTAAATGCAGTGGCGGCTGGGCCTGAGGCGGATAGCAGTTTGGCCCATGTCCTTTCATCACCGAGGATTGCAGTGCGCTTCAGTTTGCCTCCTGTTCCTAACTCCTCCCACTCCGCTTCCTCATCCTCTACCACCTCCTCATCCGGTTAGCGTAACACCTTCACCACCAACTTCAGCACAGCCAGGGGTAAACGACAGCAGGCAGTTTTAAAACTTGCCTGTTTGGGGGAAAAACCTCACACCATGCAGGAGTTGTGGAGGGGCATTGAACAGCAGACAGATGAGTGGTTGGTGCCAGTGAGCCTCAAGCCTGGCCTGGTGGTGTGCGATAATGGGCGAAATCCCGTAGCAGCTCTGGGCTTAGCCGGTTTGACACACATCCCTTGCCTGGCGCATGTGCTGAATTTGGTGGTGCAGAGGTTCCTTAGAAATTACCCCGATACGTCAGAGCTGCTGCAGAAAGTGCGGGCCGTCTGTGTGCACTTTCAGCATTCTCAACCTCCTGCTGCCCACCTGTCAGCACTGCAGCGTAACTTCGGCCTTCCCGCTCACCGCCTCATATGTGACGTACCCACAAGCTGGAACTCGCCACAAGCTGGAACTCGTACCCACCTTGCACATGCTGGCCAGCAGCAGCAGGCCATAGTGGAACTTCAGCTGCAGCACGCACGCGTGAGTCGCTCTGCGGAACAGCACCACTTCACCACCAGTAACTGGGCCTCCATGCGAGACCTGTGTGCCTTGTTGCGCTGTAACATATGCAGACTCGGCCGCAATGTAATATTTTTTCCCTAAATGGATGTTTATTGAATAGCGGAATAGAACAACTGTATCCAACGAGTGTATCTCACAGTAAAATATGCAGACTAAGCCGCAATGTAATATTTTTTCCCTAAATGAGTGTTTATTGAACAGCGGAATAGAACAACAGTATCCAACGAGTGTATCTCATAGTAAAATATGCAGACTAAGCCGCAATGAAATATTTTTTCCCTAAATGGGTGTTTATTGTATAGCGGAATAAAACAACAGTATACAACGGGTGTATCTCACACGTATAGATACAGACTAGGCCGCAATTTAATATTTTTTCCCTAAATGGGTGTTTATTGAATAGCGGACTAGAACAACAGTATACAACGGGTGTATCTCACACGTATAGATACAGACTAGACCGCAATTTAATATTTTTTCCCTAAATGGGTGTTTATTGAATAGCGGACTAGAACAACAGTATCCAATGAGTGTATCTCACACGTACAGATACAGACTAAGCCGCAATTTAATATCTTTCTGTCCCCTAAATGTTTTTTTTATTGCAATGCGCAATACAACAGTATGCAATGGGTGTATCTCACTGTAACATAAGCGGACAGGGGCGCAATAAACTCTTGTGTCCCCTAAATAATTTTTTTTATTGCAAGGCACAATACAACAGTATGCAATGGGTGTATCTCACTGTAACATATGCAGACAGGGCTGCAATCAACTTTTTTTGCCCCTAAATGTTTTTTTTATTGCAATGCGCAATACAACAGTATGCAATGGGTGTATCTCACTGTAACATATGTGGACAGGGCCACAATAAACTCTTTTGTCCCCTAAATATTTTTTTTTATTGCAAGGCGCAATACAACAGTATGCAATTAGTTTATCTCACTGTAACATATGCAGACAGGGCCACAATTAACTTTTTTTGCCCCTAAATGTTTTTTTTTATTGCAAGGCGCAATACAACAGTATGCAATGGGTGTATCTCACTGTAACATATGCGGACAGGGCCGCAATCAACTTTTTTTGCCCCTAAATGTTTTCTTTTTATTGCAAGGCGCAATACAACAGTAACAGTATGCAATGGGTGTATCTCACTGTTACATATGCAGACATGGCTGCAATAAACTCTTTTGTCCCCTAAATAGTTTTTTTTATTGCAAGGCGCAATACAACAGTATGCAATGGGTGTATCTCACTGTAACATATGCAGACAGGGCCGCAATAACCTTTTTTTGCCCCTAAATGTTTTTTTTTTTATTGCAAGGCGCAATACAACAGTATGCAATAGGTGTATCTCACTGTAACGCATGCAGACAGGGCCACAATCAACTTTTTTTGTCCCCTAAATGTTTTTTTTTATTGCAAAGCGCAATATAACAGTATGCAATGGGTGTATTTCGCTGTAACATATGCAGACAGGGCCGCAATCAACTTTTTTTGCCCCTAAATGTTTTATTTATATAAATGCGCAATACAACAGTATGCAATGGGTGTATCGCACTGTAATGTATGAATGAAAAAACTGAAAAATAATTGTCCCCTTAATTGGTGCTTGTTGAATAGCAAATTTTCAAATGCAGTGTCTGTCTAAACGCTGTAAGTCCCAGTAAAATATGAAGGAAAAACGTTTTTTTTCTTTTTAAAATGCAGATTAAGCAGACACATATGCACCGAGGTTGCAGGAAATGCCCGCCACACACCGCACGCCTAACAGGTTGGATACTGTTGTTGTTCTATTCTGCTATTGAATAAAAAAAAAAAAAACCCATTTGAATGAAAAACTGAAAAATAAATTTTTTACCCTAAATACTGAAAAATAATTATTTTCCCCTCACATTGGTGCTTTTTGAAGAGCAGGTTAGAAAAGCAATGTCTGTCTAAAGACTGTATGTCAAAGTTAAATATGAAGGAAAAAATGTTTTTTCTTTTTTAAATGCAGATTAAGCAGACACATATGCACTGAGGTTGCATGAAATGTGCAGCACCGCACGCCTAACAGGTTGGATACTGTTGTTCTATTCCGCTATTGAATAAAATAAAAAAAAACATTTGAATGAAAAACTGAAAAATATTTTTTTTTACCCTAAATACTGAAAAATAATTATTTTCCCCTCACATAGGTGCTTTTTGAAGAGCAGGTTAGAAAAGCAGTGTCTGTCTAAAGACTGTATGTCAAAGTTAAATATGAAGGAAATGTTTTTTTTTCTTTTTTAAAATGCAGATTAAGCACACACATAGCTCAGTGCTTGCATGAAATGTGCAGCACCGCACGCCTAACAGACTGATGCATTTTTTTTTCTCCTTTCTCCTCCTCACTTGGCTCAGGTCAGGGCATAAAGATCGTGCACTGCACCCCCACATAATCAAGTCAATGTAGATCGCTGTCTGATTAAAGCAGATTGTTCCTATCCTATGCTTTCCCTACAAGCAATCTCTCCAGCCTGGCCCTACAGTAAACTCCTATCTCTCCCTCAGCAGCAGCAGCAACCAGGAACCTGTCCCTAGTATAGTTATAGCAGAGTGACGCACGTCGCTGTGTGACTCCAGCTTATATAGAGTCTGGGTCACATGCTGCACTAGCCAATCACAGCCATGCCATAAGTAGATATGGCTGTGATGGCTTCTAGGGCACACTAGTTAAACACTTGCTGATTGGCTGCCTTGCACCTGTTGAAAGCGTGCCATTAAAACCGCGCCAAGACATCAAATAACGTTACTGAACAACGGACAGTACCCGAACATACAGTAAAATGTTTTGGTTCGGATCCGGGTACCGAATACCCAAAAGTCCGGTACAAACCCGAACAATACAGTCCGGGTTCGCTCAACCCTAGTTGTAAACCTCAGAAATTTTTTTTTTTTTTTAAAAACGAACACCTGAAAGACAAACACATAATGAGCTAGTATGCATCGCATACTAGCTCACTATGAAATATTTACCTTAGAATGAAGCCTCGCAGTGCCGACCGCTCACCTGTCTCATGGGTGACATGTTTGGTCGCCCTTCTTCCGGGTTTGCGGCATCCGGCCATCTGACGGCCACGGCATGGGGCTCTGAAGGAACGGCACGAGCGGCCGTTCCTTCAGAGTGCATGCGCCAGTGAGTTCACTGGCTGCATGCAAAGTAAATATCTCCTAAACGGTACATGCCGGCAGGAAGGAAGAATAGTACACACAAGCAGGCCATATTAAAGTGGAACTACAGTGCATCTTAGCACCACAAACTAAAAACGCTATTTATTTCATTTTTGATAATCAAGGCAAACTCCCCCATCCATCCATGTCTCTATGTTTTTTTCCCTGAGAAATCACCTTGAAAATCACTCCCAAGCATTTCTGGCCGTGGCAGTCTTAAAGTGATTGTAAAGTCTCGGGTTTTTTTAAAAACAAATAACAAACATGTTATACTGTACTTACCTCCTCTGTACAGTTGGTTTTGCACAAGGCAGCCTGGATCCTCCTCTTTGCTACTCCTGGCCCCTCCCTCCTATCGAGTGCCCCCACAGCAAGAAGCTTGCTATGGGGGCACCTGAGCCGAGCTGCAGCTCTGTGTGTCCTTTCAGACACGGAGCTGCCGTTTGGCCCCGCCCCCTTTCTCTCCTGATTAGCTTACTGACTTTGATTGATAGCCGCGGAAGCCAATGGCGCCGCGGCTGTATCTCAGTCAATCAGGGGGGGGGGGAGTCCCAGGATGGCCGAGGGACTTGTGGACATCGCTGGACAGAGAGGGGGTACAGGTAAGTATTAGGGATGCTGGGGGGGCTGCTACACACAGAAGTCTTTTTATCTTAATGCATAGAATGCATTAGGATAAGAAAAAAAAAACCTTCCTGACTTTGCAACTCCTTTAAATAAGAGCATATGATTCATGTAGCATTTACTTCCTGGAATCCATCTGCCCTTAGCTGAAGCATGTATGCAGGACAGTGTGCATAGATGAGAAAAGCCCTCCTTTCCTCCTGAAGACTCCTGGCATATATTAAATCATTTGCCTAGGCATGGGAACCAGGAAATAACTGAAGAAATATAAAAAAAAGTTGAAAACAAGTAAATAAAATATATTTTCCTATCTATTTACTAATGCTAGCAGCATAAGGATTAAAAAGAGTCAATGTTGATTGAGAGAGTGAAGTTCCACTTTAAAGACCCACTTCTTTCCTGGGGGCACACCTCTTAATTCGCTATGGAATTAAGGCTGGAAATCATTCAAACCTCACCTATGCAGTGATTGTGTAGGCCTTCATGCTACATGTGTAGCAAGTCACTATTACCAAAACTTTGAAATGACTTATTTATTTATACATATTATTACCATCCTATAACTCATTTATTTATTTATTTGTTACAATTGATCTTCTCTCATTGGGCAGAGGGCTGGAGATGTATGGGTGGAGAACTTCTCTCTCGGGTGGGGGTGCCAAACTTAATCTTTGCCCCAAGTAAAAGAATGTATAACTTCGTCAATCGCCACTGCCTTTCACACAGGGCTGTACTGTGGTGCAGAGCTGTGTAAATCTCAGAAACTGGATACAAAGATAAAATTGTTTTTGGCAGGTAAAACAGTTCCCTTTATATACATTATATCTCATCTGTGTATTTACAGTGCCTTGAAAAAGTATTCATACCCCTTTAAATTTTCCACATTTTGTTATGTTACAACCATAATTGTAAATGTATTTTATTGGGATTTTATGTGATAGACCAACAGATTGTGTCACATAATTGGGAAGTGGAAGGAATTTTTTTTTACAAATAAATATGTGAAAAGTGTGGGAGCATTTGTATTCAGCCCCTTGAGTCAATACTTTGTAGAACCGCCTTTGGCTGCAATTAAAGCTGCAAGTCTCTCTGGGTATGTCTCTGCCAGCATTGTACATCTAGAGAGTGACATTTTTGCCCATTCTTCTTTGTAAAATAGCTCAAGCTCTGTCAGATTGGATGAAGAACGTCTGCGAACAGCAATTTTCAGGTCTTGCCACAGATTCTCAATTGGATTTAGGTCTGGACTTTGACTGGGTCATTCCAACACATGAATATGCTTTGATCCAAACCATTCCATTGTACCTCTGGCTGTATGTTTAGGGTAGCTGTCCTACTGGAAGGTGACCCCCCCCCCCCCCAGTCTCCAATCCTTTGAAGACTCTAACAGGTTTTCTTCTAAGATTGCCCTGTTTTTGGCTCCATCCATCTTCCCATCAACTCTGACCAGCTTCCCTGTCCCTGCTGAAAAAAGCACCCCACAACATGATGCTGCCACCACCATGTTTCACAGTGGGGATGGTGTGTTCAGGGTGATGTGCACTGTTAGTTTTCCACCACACATAGTTTTGCTTTTAGGCCAAAAAGTTCAATTTTGGTCTCATCTGATCAGATCACCTTCTTCCACATGTTTGCTGTGTTCCCCACATAGCTTCTGGCAAACTGCAAACGGGAATTCTTATGGCTTTCATTCAACAATGGCTTTCTTCTTGTCACTCTTTTTTATAATGGTCAGATTTGTGGAGTGCACGACTAATAGTTGTCTTATGAACAGATTCTCCCACCTGAGCTGTGGATCTCTGCAGCTCCTCCAGAGTTACCATGGGCCTCTTGGCTGCTTCTCTGATCAATGCTCTCCTTGCCCGGCCTCTCAGTTTAGGTGGACGGCCATGTCTTGGTAGGTTTGCAGTTGTGCCATACTCTTTCCATTTTCGGATGATGAATTGAACAATGCTCTGTGAGAAGTTCAAAGCTTGGGATATTTTTTTATAACCTAACCCTGCTTTAAACTTCTCCACAACTTTATCCCTGACCTGTCTGGTGTGTTCCTTGGCCTTCATGATGCTGTTTGTTTACTAAGGTTCTCTAACAAACCAGATGGACTCGGTTTACTAATTAGAAGACTTCTGAAGGTAATTAGTTCCACTAGATTTTAGTTAGGGGTATGAGAGTAAAGGGGACGGAATACAAATTCACGCCATACTTGTTAATACTTATTTGTAAAAAATATTGAAAACCATTTATCATTTTCATTTCACTTCACAATTATGTGCCACTTTGTGTTGGTCTATCACATAAAATCCCAATAAAATACATTTGCATTTTTGGTTGCAACATAACAAAATTTGGAAAATTTCAATGGGTATGAATACTTTTTCAAGGCATTGCAGCTGTTTGCCTGGAGTTCCGCTTTTAAATAGACCCCAAAAAAGGTTTTGTGTTAAAATTGATATAAAGCTTTTTCTTTAATTCTTTGTGAGTAATGTCTAATAAGAACATGCACATTTGGTTTGCATTTGAAAAGCTGGGAGATAATGTCTGTCAATGTGAATTTTTCATGTTCACTTTGTACATGTTGCTTGCACAGATCCTGATTTGATGGGTCTTTATAATAGAATCAGTTTCATTTCACCATAGCCTGGAGACAAAAGGAAGCAATGGCAAGCTAGCAGAATGCCATTTGCAACAATACAATGTGTACTGAGTCTTGTCTCTCCTTCTGTGAAACAATTATACCAACAGGACCTTTACAAATTGCGTCTGCTTCAGGTAAGTGACATTCATCCATCATTAAAGGAGTCAGCCTATCCAAATCTTATATTTTAGTAATTTGAAGTCAAAACTTTTTTGATGTTTTGGATAAAGTGGTAAGGGGCTAGAACCGCGGTCAAATCCTTATTGCTTTCTGTGTTTCTGTTGGGGTGAGTCACCCTCTCTGTTCTGTTATACAAAAGACATAAAACAGAAATAAATTGTAAAGCCCAAGTGAACTTTCACTTTAAATTATTGAAACATATTTCAGACATATGGAAACAAAGGGTGTTCACAATCTTAACCACTTCTGAACCGGAAGACTTTCCCCTTTAATGACCAGGCCCTATTTTGCGATTCGTCACTGCATTACTTTAACGGACAATTGCGTGGTTATGCGACGCTGTACCCAAACAAAATTTATGTCCTTTTTTTCTCACAAATAGAGCTTTCTTATGGTGGTATTTGATAACCTGTGCAATTTTTATTTTTTGTGTTATAAACAAAAAAAGAGACAATTTTGAAAAAAAAAAACAATATTTTTCACTTTCTGCTGTATAACATTCCCCAAAAAATGTAAAAGTCAAATTTTTTTAACATTTTAGGACAATTTGTTTTCTGCTACATATTTTTGGTAAAAAAAAAAAATTGCAATAAGCGTATTTTGATTGGTTTGCGCTACAAACCAGGGGAAAGATTTATGTAATTTTTTATTGTTTTTTATTTTTTTACTAGTAATGGCGGCGATCTGGGATTTTTTGCGGGACTGCGACATAGCGGCGGACAGATCGGACCCCTAACTGACATTTTTGCCACTTTTGGGGGGACCAGTGACATTACTACAGTAATCAGTGCTAAAAATATGCACTGTTACTGTAATAATGACACTGGCAGGGAAGGGGTTAACAGTATAGGTGATCTAGGGGTTAAATGTGACCCTAGGGGAGTGATTCTAACTGTGGGCAGGGCGTGGCTTTTGAGATGACCACAGAGACATGTGATCCTATATAGCAGGATCACATGGGCTCTGTGATCAATATCAGGGAGAAGGACGGTCGGCTGTGTTTACAATGGCCGTCCGTCCCTGACGATCGGGGTCAGGAGAGCACCGCCCCCCAGCTCCTCTCAGGCGAGCGACGTAGGACTACGCCGTTTTGCCTGCCCGAGCCTCCCTGCCACAGTAAATAGGCGGCAGTTGGTCGGGAAGTGTTTAAAGTTCACTTTAGCCACAGTTTGAGTGGAAAAGTATTTCCCCAGTGAGCATGATGGACTCTTTGTGGAATCAGTGGTATCTCTGCACAGGTCCAACAGACCACCTACAAGGTCAGACCTATAGCTCTAAAATCAGCAAATCTCACATCCCCTGCTGAATATTGGAGAGCTCCAGCCCTGACTCAGCAGGGGGTGTCAAACCTTTGCAGAAAGAAAACAGAATCCATTCAGAAAGCAAGTGTTCTTTTCTGCATCATGCTGACAGAGGACAGACATTTCTGCTCAGGCTGTGGCTGGTGTATCACTTTTCAGAGGGTGTTTTAACAGACAGTCAGCAACCACGTTCATTGCACATGATTAAAGGGTAGCATGACCCCCATCACCAAATATAACAAACAGACCAATCCACTAGAAAACTAGAAGACCAGCCATTCTGCACAGGAAGCGAGAGTAGCAGTGACCGGTCTTTACTACTGCAAGCCCCTGCACACAGAAAAAGTTTCACAATGGATTACTGCATAGATCTGGAAGACATACACAAAGCACACAAAGATTCAAGTAAAAATATCAGGGATTTTAAGCAGGTAGTTCTGACATGTCACCACTAGATGCCCCCACTTGTCTTTCGATCATTAGTTGGAATTGTGTTGCAAGAGGGGTACTTCTGTTATGTCTTCTGGAAGAAGTCAGGCATGACAACATTGTCATCTGCCATTGACTCTGGGCACCATCTTTTAGTGTTTGTACTCGCAAGGTCCAAGGACAGATGGTAGCCTTCTTCCAGTCGACAACCCCCAGTGATACCAGACTCTTCTCCAGTCCTTTGGCAGACAGCTACCCCCAGTCAGCTTCTTCTAAGTACCTGGGTCTTAGCATTCCTCCCCTCAGGTCACACACCTGAGGCCTCACCAACAACAGCGTCTCCCTGGAAGGGCAGTGTACCCCGAAGGCTGGACTCCTCCACTCTGGGACAAGACCCAGAGCTCTATGTGCTCCCAGAATAAATACAGTTTCCCAGCATGGCATCAGAGCCTGCCTCTCTGGGATAGGCTGGGGCTGCATCCATAATAATGCTGCAATCTGCTTAACTCCACAACTATTATCAAGAAATGTCTTAAGTTACCTGGATACAGAGTGAACTATCAGGCTCATTGGCAGCGGCAGAGTACACAGAGCAGACCTAACTAAACAATTACAGCTCACTGAGTACAGTGAGCCAAACTATGCTTTTACCTTACCCAAAATTACATCAAAAATGCACTCTAACACTTACCTAACTATCCTAGCACCTAAATAAGAGGGTGCTACACAAGCCTTCAGCAGCCTGCCCATGTCAGCTCTGTGTAATTGTGATAATCTATATTTTTGAAGATATTTCTTGCCTGTACTCCTAAGTGTCTTGCAGTTGAAACCTGTTAGAATATTTATTGTACCGTAATTATAATTTTACTTGCAGACTACTACATTGAGTAAAACACAAATCTAAGAAAATTGTTGTCACCCAACCCCTCTGCATCATAGCCAATTAGCCGCACATGCAATTGTTTGCTTATCTTGGAGTTCAGCTTTAAAACACCTCCTTGATGTCGAAATCTCAACTCTAGCCAAAACATTTTCTTTTGGTTTGGACAGAACAAGGAAGGATCCGAGCCTCTGTCTAAGATTTTTATTACTCTTGTTGTTCCTGTTGGGGAAGGTTCTCCTCACTTCTAATAGTAACAGAAAGTGAAATATCTAACGGTGACAAAGAGAAAACCAAAAAAAAAAAAACTTTTTTATTAGGGTAAGTAAAGGTTTGAATCTGTGACAATGGGAGTTATTAACTAATACTAGATAGTAGGGTTGGGCTCAGGTGTGTTTGGATCCAACTTACAATTCACCTGAGCAATACCGCCAGGAAACCATCACTGCACACAGCCAATCATAGGCAGTGAGGCATTTCCCATCCCGTAGTAGTACATACTAGGCTGCTCATGATTAGAGGTGTGCAGTGACGGCTTCCTGGCGGGATTGCTCAGGTGGGTTGGGACTACGATCCGAACACGCCTGAGCCCATCTCTACTAGACAGTGCAAAATCTGCAAAACCTGGCGCAGAAACCAATCAGCTTTCAGGTTTATATGCCAAAGCTTAATTGAACGAGCCGGTGTTAAAAGCTGATTTGCTACCATGCAGAGCTGCACCAGATTCTGAGTGCACCAGTTTTAGTAAATCAATCAACCCCACTGTTACTGTATATGACCCGTCTTCCTGTCCTGGTGACAACTACTTCCCCGATTTCCTGTACGGGTGTCACAGTTACAGGAAATGAGACAACCCAACTACAGTGAGCTCTATCAGCTTGTGGGTCCTGTGCCAAGCGGCTGCCCTGTTGTGTTGTGAACTCAGGGAATTGCTTGATTGGCAAGGGTGCCATTGCAATGCAAAGCATTCTCTGATTGGATGAAGTGGAGATGTGACATTGCAATCTCCACTCTGTCCAACCAGAGAACACTTTGCATCCATTGAGAAAAGGCAAAGCGTTCCCTGAATGACACCCCTGGTGAGCAGACCACCTTCTGTGTTTACTAAGCAGCAAGGCAACCTTTCGGCATGGGACCCTGAAGCTAGTGGAGATCACTGAAGTAGTGGTGCATACTACAGTGATTTCCAACAACCACTGGGATCTCATGTGTATGACACATACATACTTCCGTTGGCCCAAGTGGAGCCATGTAAAAATTGCCATACCTAAGCTTTAGCATTAAACAATTCTTTAAAAAAAAAATGAAAAAAAATAAAATGAAGCTATGAATGTGATATCAGCCTTTAGGAAGAGCATGGGGCCGAATGTCAGGGCTCTATAATCCAAAAGGTTGCCCACCACCATCAAAGAGTACTTGTTGCTGATATCATTGACTGAATTGGTGGGACTCAGCTGTTGGTATCATCTGTTTCTGCCATCTGATGAAGCTGGAAGGCTGCATGAACAGAGATAATATAGGAAAACCTCCACATGCTCCTCAGCTGGACAATTTCCAGGCTATTAACCTTCAGAGAGTGTTTGTTCATTCACATTTGCATCTTTGAATGTATTATCCTTTAATATCCTCTCTGATCTAGAGTCTAATGAGCAAACAGGATTTCATTTTCAAATAAGGAGCTGCCCATTGATAACATTCACACCTACAGTTCTTTGCAATAAAAGGCAGCCAATAGGAACATCATTTAAATTACTGGTTGTACAGATTTACTCAAGAACGTTCAGGACCTGATTTCAGTTATGTGACTTCAGGCTTTTTTTTGTAGAAATGTAGATAAAGTGGACCTGAAGTAAACCACTTTAATACAGGGCACTTTTACCCCCCTTCCTGCCCAGGCCAATTCTCAGCTTGCAGCACTGTCACACTTTAAATGACAATTGCACGGTCATGCAACACTGTAACAAGATTACATTTTTATCATTTTGTTCACACAAATAAAACTTTATTTTGGTGGTAATTAATCACTGCTGGGTTTTTTATTTTTTGCTAAAGAAACAAAAAAAGACTGAAAATGTGGGGGAAAAAAATTATTTTTCTTCGTTTCTGTTATAAAATGTTGCAAATAACTAATTGTTCTTCATAAATTTAGCCTAATATGTATTCTGCTACATTTTTATGGTGAAAATAACCCAAATCAGTGTATATTATTTAGTCTGTGTGAAAGTTATAGAGTCCACAAACTATGATATATATCTGAAATTTGATCAATCCTGATGTACGGCCTATCTCATTTCTTGAGGCCCTAAAAATGCCAGGACAGTTGAAATATGACCCCTTTTTGGAAAGTAGACAGTCCAAGGTATTTAGTAAGAGGCATGATGGGTTTTTTGAAGTTGTAAATTTTTGTCAGAATTTTTTGGGGAAAATGAAGAAATAAAAACAGAAATTTCACAATGTTTTTTTTTTTTCACATACTGCCCCCAGTGCAGTACAGTGTCATCATATAACTGGTGTGGCGGTGATCAGGGACACTGACTGGTGAGTGGTGATAGTACAAAAAAAATGTTAAAATGTTATCCTTCTTTTTATTTTTTTTTAACATTTTATTTTATGACTTTTTTTTACTACACTGTGACCAGAGCATTATAACGTTACCATAGGAAGATTGTACTACTCTGGGGAAGTAATCAGGATTTATTATTTATTTTTTTACATTATGTTTGCTTATAGCAGTGAATTACATTACTATAAGCAAGCATCTTACTGAATGAAACTGAATCATTCGGTCTGTTTTTTTGTGATTAGCTGTGATTGGTCAAACCTAATCACATGGTACATATGGGCTGTGATTGGCCCTATCTGTACCTTGTAATCAAATTGACCCTGTCAGTGTGAGGCGAGAGGAACGGATAAGTGGCACTTCCTTATTTACATGTGATTGGCTGTGATTGGACACAGCCGATCACATGGGTAAAGAGCCGTGGCTCTTTGCTGAGATTGGGGTCGCACCATATCTCAGGAACACAGCCCAGATTGCGGCTTAACTTGGGCACCGTCATCTGACGTTGTTCCAGAACCACACCGCTCCGTTGTCATTTTACTATATGGCGGGCAGGAGGTGGTTAAGGTTAAATCTCTTCTCCTCCTTACTGTCAATCAAAGCAGTGAGCCAATGAGGAGAGAGCAGGGCCAAAATACTTTCTGTGTGTGAATAGACACGCAGAGCAGTGGCTTAGGAGTGAGTCGGTTTGGGTACCCCCATTGCAAGATGGTTGCTATGGGGGAATTCGGCAAGAGGGAGGGGCCAGGAGCGTCAGATGGGACCCAGTTAAAGAAGGATGAGTGTTGCTCTGTGCCACCGCTTAGAGCAGGTAAGTATGACATGTTTGTTATTTATTTATTTTTTTTATCTGCCTTTAATCACTTGACGACTGCCCGCCGCAGATTTACTGAGGCAGGCAGCCGCTCCTGGGCAAAGCGACATAGCTCTACGTTGCTCGCTCTCAGGAGGCTAGGGGGCAAGCGCGTGCCGCCGGCGGCTCGCTCCTGCCCCCGCTCATCAGCCGGGGAGCCAGTGTGTGTGTCAGGCAGCCCCAATTGCCGCCTAACACCCTCAATCTCCCCGCTGACAGAGAAGGACGGACGGCTGATATAAACACAGCCATCCTTCCTTCTCCCTGAGATCATCACAGAGACTATGTGATCCTGCTATATAGATCACATGTCTGTATGGTCATCTCACAAGCCCAACCCCCCCCCCCACAGTTAGAATCACTCCACTAGGGTCACATTTAACCAACACTGTTAACCCCTTCCGTGCCAATGGCATTATTACAGTAACAGTGCATATTTTTAGCACTGATTACTGTAGTAATGTCACTGGTACCCCCAAAAGTGTCAAAAACGTCAGTTAGAGGTCCGATCTGTCCGCCGCAATGTCACAGTCCCGCAAAAAAATCGCAGATCGCCGCCATTACTAGTAGAAAAAAAAAAACAATAAAAATGACATAAATCTTTCCCGTAGTTAGTAAACGCAAAAACTTTTGTGCAAACCAATCAAAATTATTATTATTATTGTGATTTTTTTTTTTACCAAATATATGTAGCAGAAAACAAATTGGCCTAAAATGTTAAAAGATTTAGATTTTTACATTTTTTTTTTTTTTTTTGGGAATGTTATATAGCAGATGTGAAAAATATTGTTTTTTTGTCAAAATTATCGCATTTGGTGTTAATAGCGCAAAAAATAAAAATTACATAGGTGATTAAATACCACCAAAAGAAAGCTCTATTTGTGGGGAAAAAAAGTCGTCAATTTTATTTGGGTACAGCGTCGCACGACCACGCAATTGTCCGTTAAACTCACGCAGTGCCGAATCGCAAAATAGGACTTGGTCATTAAGCAGGAAAATCTTCCGGTCTTAAAGTGGTTAATATTAGTTTAACATGATGGAAAATCCAAAATTTTGAGTTGTCAACAGAACAGGATTAGAGGGGGAAATCTACCAATGCCTTTAGTTATTTAGTTCTTTAAATACTGTGGATAATGATCCGGTATGGATTTTTATGGGGGACCCCCAACCAAAAAAGAAAACTTCATAGTATCCTCTCCAAAATCCATACCAGACCTTTATCTAGACATGTAGCCTGGAAGGAAGGAAGGTGCCATTTGGGGGTTGCTGGTGCCTCAAACCAAGGAAAGTGGGACTTTACGGGCAAGTGGATATATATATACAAAAAGAATTAAGGTATAAAAATAATTTATTACATAAATACTGATATTGGTATACTTATAACAAGCATTGGGTGATGAATGTGCTTGGGAGAGGAGCCTAAGTGTGAAGAAAATAAAGAAGATTCAAAAGAATCAGTGACAGTAGTGCATCTGGTGACATTAAACAAGGACTTTTTCTCTATTTTCCAGTGGATGTTTAATCGGAAAATATTTCCAGTGAATAATCCCAAATCTCTGATGCGTTTCGGCTCTATCATGGGCCTTTTTCAAAGCGTTAGGTCACTCAGTCTGTAATCTATAAGAGTAATATAAAGGAATATTAAAAAATCCTCTAAGTACATCAAATAAAATCTATTATATATATATCAATGGTGCTTTAAAGTACATACACGGGTGTAGCCACTATTTCTGCGCAGAAGCTCCTGTGTCCGTTCACAATCACAGCGGGAATCGTGTACTGCATGTAGCCTAGGGTTATATTTATAAGAGGAGTACTTGTTTATTAGCAGGAATTCCGTTTTTGTCATGGAGGTTGGCAAAAAGGTTCCTTCACTTACAGTTTGAATAGGCTGGTGGAGTGAGCTTTCTCCAAGATCCTGGGGATAAATTCCCCCCTCTCAGCCAGGTTCTTGGTCTGCAGTATATAATGGTGTATTTTACAAGTGGTGTCTTGTACAATAATTGAGGTGACTTTTTTGCAATATACAGTGACTGTGGTGCCAAGTTTATTGATCCAGAGGTGAATACTGGGAATCCGCTTGCACTTACGTTTGTCTGCTTAAAACTCAGGTGAAAAAATTCCCTCGGCTGGCGCAGTGTAGGTCCATCCTCTCCTCTCTGCCTGAGAGAAGTGAGGATTGACTCTCGTTCCCCGGCCTTAAGAAGCCCTTCGCGCATGCGCACTGTGCGCTGCACGTATACGGACTTCATAGAGCGTGACGTGGCGCCAGTGTCTGCGCCTGCGTCAAGTGGATGATTGCCACAAAAGGTTGAAGTTTATCATTAAGCACAGAAAATACCCTTTGATCTTCCTAGAAATTAAATGTCTCTGTCACTTCCTGTAAGATGAAATAGAAGTTATTTTCCTTCTGTAAACTACTAATCCCCACTGCTTTTTTATTATCCCTTCAGTTGGGGTGTGTTTTTGTTTAATCTGTGCTGCTGCTGTTGCAGTTCAAAACCTGACTGTGTTGTCCAGCAGAGGTGCCGGATCACAAAACTGGCTAAACAAACAGATAAACAGTGTATTTCCATTGTGCATTTTAGCTGCTTACCTGCAGCTCAGCTCAAACTAAAGGAGGTAGGTTTAGGGTTAATTAGAAACAAATATTATAGTTACCTTTATCTTCCAAGATTTCCATGAAAGAAGAGAAACCACATGTTTGCTTTTTTATTTATTTTTTCGTGAAAAAACATAACTACTTGCCGACCAGCCGGCGGCAGGTTCCTGCGAATCGCCATATCTGATTCCCGCCGGGCACCCGTGATCACTCCCCGTGAAGAGAGAATGGCGGTCTGCTGTTGTAATCACAGCAGACCGTTGTTCTCTCTGGAATCAATGCAGAGCTCCTGTGTTCCTCCTATATAGGAACACATGTCTCTGTATTGATTTCACAAGCCCATCTACCCTACAGTTAGAAAACACCCCCTAGGCTCACATTTAACCCCTTGATCGCCCTGGGTTAACCCCTTCTCTGCCAGTGTCATTATTACAGTAACAGTGCATATTTTTAGCACTGATTAATGTAGTAATGACACTGGTCCCTCAAAAGTGTCAAAAATGTCAGTTAGGGGTCCGATCTGTCCGCCGAAATTTTGCAGTCCGGCTAAAAATCGCTGATCGCCGCCATTACTAGTAAAAATAAATAAATAAATAAAATGACATAAATATTTCCCCTAGTTTGTAGACGTGATAACTTTTGCACAAACCAATCAAAATACGCTTATTGGGATTTTTTTTTTTACCAAAAATATGTAGCAGAATACAAATTGGCCTTTTATTATTAAAAAATTCGATTTTTAATTTTTTTTTTATTGGGAATGTTATATAGCAGCATATATATATATATATATTTAATTTTTTTTTTTTTATTGCGCAAAAAATAAAATTGCAGAGGTGATCAAATACCACCAAAAGAAAGCTCTATTTGTGGGAAAAAATAGGACATCAATTTTATTTGGGTAAAGCATTGCACGACCACGCAATTGTCCGTTAACCACTTTACCACCGGAGGATTTTGCTGTCTTCCGTCCAGGCCACTTTTTGCAATTCGGCGCTGTGCGACTTCAACTGACAATTGCACGGTCGTGCGATGCCGTACCCAAACGAAATTTACGTCCTTTTTTTCCCACAAACAGAGCTTTCTTTTGGTGGTATTTGATCACCTGTGCGATTTTTACTTTTTGTGCTATAAACAAAAAAAGAGCGTTTATTTTGAAAAAATAACAATATTTTTAACATTTTTTTATATGAAATTCCCCCCAAAAAAGATGTAAAAACCAATTTTTTTAAAAATTTTTGGCCAATTTGTTTTATGCTACATATGTTTGGTAAAAAAAATCGCAATAAGCGTATTTTGATTGGTTTGCGCAAAAGTTATTGCGTTTACTAACAAAGGGAAAGATTTCTGTCATTTTTGGTGTTTTTTTTTTTTAACGCATAATGGCGGCGATCTGCGATTTTTTTTGCGGGACTGCGACATTGCGGCGGACAGATCGGACCCTTGACTGACATTTTTGACACTTTTGGGGGTACCAGTGACATTACTGCAGTAATCAGTGCTATATATATGCACTGTTACTGTAAAAATGACACTGGCAGGGAAGGGATTAATTTTATTGGAGAGGGAGGGGTTAATGTATGCCTGGTGCTTACTGACGTGTAGGGGGGGAGGTGACTGATTGATTCATGGACAGATCGGATGTCCAGCTATGCTGAACACTCCGATCTGTCACTCCCTGTCACTATGGAGATCCGCCCGCTGTGTTTACACACAGCGGGCGGATCTCCAGACTCGATCCCCGACGATCGGGTAAGAACAGCGGCGATCGCCGCTGCTCCTCCCCTGGCCCGACTCCCGCTGTGAATGAAAACAGCGGGAGCGAGCCTCCGGCGGCGCGCAAGCGCCGCCCAGAAGGGGGAGTGTCTGACGACGTAATACTACGTCATCAGACGATAACGAGCCACTCTGCCGCAGTAATATTACTGTGAACAGTCGTAAAGTGGTTAAAGTAACGCAGTGCCGAATCACAAAAAAAATGGCCTGGTCATTAAGGGGGAAAATCTCCCAGTTCGGAAGTGGTTAAATAACAACAAAATCCTATTTTTTTTTTTTTGAGCTATTCATTCTTATGATTTTTTATCAGTCACATCATGCCTAACCAGAAGTGGTCATGATCACACATGATGTATGTGATTAAAAATAAAATAAAAAATGTTTAGAATTCTGTCTCCTTTCCTTTGTTTTTTTTTTTTTGTTTTTTTGTTTTTTTTTAATGTTGTTGTTGCTTTTTTTTTTTTTTTTTTGACACAATTAATAATCATGTGTATTGGCCCTCTAATTTTTTTAAACTACTATCTTTACACCATTTTTTCCCTACTGTGTGGAAAAACCTAAATTAAATCTAAAAAGCAATATACTTGTATTACATTTTTAGTTTGGAAAAGTTTTAGTAGCAACAAAATAAGCTAAGAACAAAAAAAAAAATATAAAAGCTACTTATTTCATTAATCAATTAAACAAGTTTGAGTTGCAGGAGGGGAGGGACATTGGTATGGAGAAGAAAACAATTGGATCTACTTGAGAAAATGTTTAAAAGAAAAACACGTTATTATATACTTTTAGTGACCCAATTCCCAGAAAGTCTTTTGTTTTACCTGTGGTGTGATCCTTTTCCTTTTAACGTTTACCAATGCCTATGGCAAAGTCAAGATGCCTGCTATTGGGGTCTTAGGACTAACTTTAGTCTTTGCAAAGCCGAGTTCTGCTATAAAGCCACAGGACAAGGGTAGCCAGTTCCCGTATCTGTAAAATGTGTTTGTTGTTCTTCTGAAATGTAATTCATCTGTGTTTAATGTTCTTTTTTTTCCACCCATTTGCTGATGTGCAGGTTTCAAGGCTTAGCTTTGAAAGTGGAAGAAAGCATTTTGAGCTTGTGTGCATCTTGCTGGAAGGCAAAATGTTTGATAATAATTTATGCTTACAGGCTACAATAGAATTGTTTTCTGAAGTTAAGGTTTATTGCCCGGAGCTGCTAGACAGCACATGAAATATTAAGTGAGGCGATTTGCCAAAATATACCAAACAATGCATTTCATTGTTTTATTGGACAAACCTGTGATGAGGGTGTTAAAAAAAGAAACGAGAGAGAACCGAGGCTGGAAATTTTTGCCACAGTATATTTACAGTATATTGTACACACTATGACCTATGCAGAGATGTATAGTAACTAAGTAGAACTACTTCACTACTGTACTTAAGTACGGAAAGGCGGTATCTGTACTTTCCTGGAGTAGAATTTTTTTCTCCTACTTCTCAATACTTCTACTCTGATATTTTTTTTTTGTGCTGCATAGTTGCTTGTTACAATTATAAAAATTATGACTGCCAGAACAGTAGATGGCAGGTTTCATGAAGTTAAAAAAAATGTGTATAATGTCATGTGTAAATCAGCGCATACGAAAATCAATGCTACTGTATGTATAAATAAAATGATCTACATATCTGCTGTTAAGGGAAAAGAGAACCTCCCCCCAACCAAGGAGAGTCACGAGCGTACATAGACCTTTTTTCTGGTAAGAGGCTGATTTTGCTTTTTTCACTGGAAGTTGAGAGCACAGGTTTTGCAGTTTTGTTTCACTGGAAGAGTCTATTTGGATATTATTTTGCACTTACCTTCAGCCGCCGGGTAAGGGGGAAATCCACAAGGTGGTGGGACTCTGCACCTATTATTTGGAATAGCACCTGTTTGATTCCTGCACCTTTGAAAATATATTCACCTTGTTTTGTCACATATATATGGTATTATGGCATTATATATATATATGGACTTTTTATTGACTTTGATTTCATACACTCTTCCTTTATTTCATTATTGGAATATATTGTTGTATATCACATTGGTTTATATATAATTTTGAGCACCAATAAACTGTGGAGAAAAAAAACATGCAGGGAAGAGAAGGAGGGATGCTTTAAAGGGGAAGGGAGGGACATACTTTATCTGTTTTTGTTTACAAAATGTTACAGCCAAAGGAATTGTGATTGTCCTTTAGGTTAATCATTTGAAATAATAAAAAACAATATGATGTTCAAACTTTTGACTTCTTTCTTTAATAACTACATAGCACAGTACTTGTACTTTTACTTTCAGTACTTGAATAGCAATTTTTTTTTCAAAACTACCGGTACTTTTACTTTCAGTACTTGAGTAGCAAAATTTAAAAAAAAACTACTTGCAATACTTAAGTACGAAAAATGTTGAATACTTTAGTACTTCTACTCAAGTCACTTTTTGATCGAGCACTTCCACTTCTACTCAAGTCACTTTTTGATCGAGCACTTGTACTTTTACTCAAGTATGGGTTTCGAGTACTTTATACAAGTGTGGACCTATGCACACTGTAACTTTATTCAAACTGAAGCACTGGTGTGAATGTGTCAGGTAATGTTGGACCTGGTGGGGAGGATCTCTTGGCCCTATCAAAATGTGATGCTTATTGTCAAGAGTGAAGACCATTCTAAACAAAGGTATTGTTTTGCTTCAGGTCAACTTGCAAAAAAGCCAAGAAAGCTTAGACCTCTGTAGTATAATAATACTTTTACTAAACAAAAAAGCTGCATTTTTCCTCAGCACAAGCAACACAATATACCAAACCACAGATCTGCTTCAGTTGAGCTTTAGCGCAAATCGAGCCACGAGTCCCCAATTGTTTTGCTTGGTGTCTAATATAGGTTGTTTGCAATAAAAGCCAAGGAATCTTAGACCTCTGTAGTGCATTAAGCCCCTAGCATCGAACGCATGCAAATATGTGGCCTCTCGGCGGCCAGGCCTTGGTGCCGAGCAGGCGAGTATTTGCATGCATTAGCGCCGACAGTGCTGTGCCAAGAGCGTGCGCCTTGTGGCACATGGAAAGAAACTTTTTCAAGCTTGTGACCACCGTGACAGCCAGTCACGGCAGTCACGTGGCCATAAGTCCTGCCCCGCCTCGCAGCATAGCAAACCCCTTAAAGGGCCAGTGGCAGCTGGAGCCAAGGGGTAATGTGCTATACTGTACCAAAAAGAAGTCACTGCCACCAGCTATAATTGATCACTGCAGCAAGGAGCATTGGAAGGGCAACACATGTAAAACAAAACCAAGAAAATTTCCAATCTCAACTTACCAACCAGCCTGTGACCATCCGAATTGACCTGTCCAACCGTGTTTGTTAAAAAAGAGGTTTAGTTGCACACATTTGCAAATACATGCGTAAGCCACAGAGCCCTACAAGGCACCCTATTTTCTGTGGACCTAACTAATTTCTGGGAGTCTCCAACAATAGAAGCACATGCATTTTAATGGACAGGAAAAACAGCACAATTCAAAAAATGCAAGTATAACAAAATATGCCTACCACATGTACAAGCTAACTATCTTCCTAGCAAATAAGCATGTACAATATGTATACAATAAGTACAGCTACTCAACTTCGAGACAGAATCTTCTTCATCGTTCTCTACTCAAAGTCCAACTGCTTTCTCCAATGTCCTCAAAGCCACTCTTGCTTCTTTGCTTTTCCTGTACATTAAATCCTGTAAAGAGCTTCCTCTGCTGAGCTCATAAACTAGTCTGACTGGTTAATTTGCATATCAATAGGGGAGGCTTAGCTTCTTAAACAGCACATGGTCTTAAAATCGAACAATTAAATATCTATGCTGTAAAATCACACAAAGATTTATAGCAGTATATATTTTTTTCTTTATTTGGAAAGGTGAAAACATAAAGAAGCAAACTCATTTTGGGGTTAGACACATTCTACATGGCTAAAGGCTGGTGTGATAGACAACCCAGTTATACCCTTATCAATGTCTTTTCAAGAAAGAGCAGAAAACCATTTCTCCCTTGTCACTACAATACATGATAACAGGGAAGTTGTAGATCTTGAGTCTCCTGGGTAGCTTGATTTTCTTTTCGCCATTGTTTAGAGCAGCATTTCCAAACCGGTGTGACCTTTGCGTTCTCCTAGGGTGCTGTAAACATAGGACTGAATCAGCATCGTGTTTTCTAATGGTGCAGTCAGGCCAGCCACCAGCACTACATAGTGTCCTACCCGCCCCGTGGCAAAGTATGATTCTGATCCGGGGCAGGCCGCATGCAGGGCTTCACCCTGCATTCAGGAGAGGACATAATTGCCCCTCTGCCCAGACCTGCTTTACCTCCCACCCTGTGACATTCTCTTAAAGTGGTAAGCTGTATGGCTTTGATCAGGGCTCTCAAATTTAAGGGAGGTCTCTAATATATAGAAGGGACTCTGATAAGAAGGGTGTGGCTTTTTATGTGATGAGGGGATTATGTGATGGGGGCACTCTGATGTTCTGGGGAACCTCTGATGGGAAAGTAGGGGGAGCACCGATGACTTGGATGTGTTGGAGGGACTCCAATGTTATGAGCGGTCTCTATGAATGGGATACTCTGTGAAGTGGAGACTCTGATGTGATGGGGGAAGGCTTTGATGTGATGGGGGACTCTGATGGAAAAGGAGACTACTGATGTGATGGGAGAATCTCATGTGATGGAGGGGGACTCTGAAATTAAAGGGGAACTCTGATGTAAAGGCAGGCTTCTGATGAGAAATCGTTCCAAATTCAGGTTTGCCACTGATGGGTAGGTAACAGCTATGTATTTTACACCTTATAGTGGTATGTCTGGGTTGTGTACTTTTAAAAGGCGCAGTGACTGAGAAAAAGTTGGGAAACGCTGGATTGGAGTATACAGGTTGGCCGACGGGGGAGGCAAGAGTATAAATAGAGGCTGATTTTAGTGTCCTAAAATATAGTTATGGGATGTATCATTCCCCACAATTACCACTTTTTCACAAGTGGTAAAGTTTCTGGTCATGTACAAAATGTTACTGAGATAAGAGCTGGGACTAGATTTATGCATCTAAAGGACTCTTCATCCTCTGGGCACATTCACACTAAGCGTACGGTGAACATAAACATTATCGAATTGCTGATCTGGTTGATGTTAGTGTTTGTAGGCACCTTGAGATGTGGGGAGATAATCCTGGCTGATGAATCTCCTAGAAAGATGACAGTTTCCAGCCAGTTGTTATGTTACCTAAGGATTAGATCGCCACCAAAAGTTTATTTTTGTGGCAAAACCATGCGCGCTTTAAAAAAAAAGTGCGTACATTTAGTTTGACATAAGTTCAGGCTGGTATGTCTAACCTCCATCTAATGTCTTAGGTTTAATCCTGCCCCGTAGGGACTTAGGACTCCTTAGGAGGAAGCACAGCGTGTGGCAGGAAATCATGTATACTGTATGACACTGGCAGAAGACAACAACTACTGGATACTTGTTATTATTACATTTGTGTTGCTTGTGTGTATAGATGCATCTATACATTCTATATGACAATGCATTTAACAAGTCTGGATTCATTTCACTAATATTTTTTTCTATTACATGGTAAAAGAAAGCAACGTTGCAACCAATACCAGTGATGCATAATTAAATTTTGAATATTTCACATTATTGGCACATTCAGTCATTCAAATGTAAAGGAAAGCTGTGGTAGAGACAAAAACTTTACTGAGAACAAGAGGGATAGTGGGACATTTACAGCCCAGTTCAGACTGGCACGACAGGATTTTGTGGGGCGACCTGTGAAGACTTCATATAATTGAAGTCAATGCAAGTCGCCTCCAGGTCGCCCCAAAGTAGTACAGGACCCTTTTTCTAAGTCGGAGCGACTTGTGTCGCTCCTATTAAAACGGGTCCTGTACTATTCAATGGCGAGCGACTGACCGCGACTTGTCAGGCGACCAAGTTGCCTGAAAAGTCGCGCTAGTGTGAATGGACCCTTAGGGTGCCTAAAATCGCAACAACTATATAACCATAGAAGACTTCATATAGAAAATGTATACAAAAGTTTACAAAGTTTATTTAATAACAAAAATATTAAAGTTCCTATTTAGGAACACAGGTCTCTGTATTGATTTCACAAGCTCATCCCCAATACAGTTAGAAAACACCCCCTAGGTTCACACTTAACCCTTTGATCACCATTACGTTAACCCCTTCCCTGCCAATGTCAGTATTACAGTAACAGTGCATATTTTTAGCACTGATTACTGTAGTAATTTCACGGGTCCCTCCAAAAGTGTCAAAAAGGTCAGTTAGGGGTCTGATCTGTCCGCCGCAATGTCGAAGTCCCGCTAAAAATCGCAGATCGTCGACATTACTAGTAAAAAATAAATAAATAAAAATTACACAAATCTTTCCCCTAGTTTGTAGACAATGCGCAAACCGAAATCAAAATACGCTTATTGGGATTTTATTTACCAAAAATATTTAGCAAAATACAAATTGGCCTAAAAGGATCAAAAATTTTTTTTTTTTTTCAGAATTGTCACTCTTTTTTTGTTTATAGCGCAAAAAAACAAAAATCACAAAGGTGTTCAAATACCACCAAAGGAAGCTCTATTTGTAGGAAAAAAGAACATCAATTTTATTTCAGTACAGTATCGCACGACCACGGAATTGTCTGTTAAAGTAACGCAGTGTCAAATCGCAAAAAATGGCCTGGTCATCAAGTGGGCAAATCCTTCCAGTCCAGAACTGGTTAAGCTGTAATACAGAGAGGTAGCAGGAGAAGCACATGTACCTGGAGTGGTGGTTTCCTTATATCCCCATGATTAAATACTTGCCTTCATTCCTTTACCTGAAATCTTCTGTGTACGGCCCTGCCGAACGGCAGTTGAGTTCTCCTTCTATAACCCCATTTATTCCTACAGAGAGTCTTTACTCCCATGGATGGCCAAAGGGAGCCTTGAGTATGAACCATAAGTAGAAACAAAGAAGGCTGGAAGAACGTTGGAAGAAGGCTGTGCAGCACTAGGCAGGGTCACATAGTGAAATGGGGATGGGAGTGAGGATGAAGGTATGTATTTCACTATACAAGTTTCTCTGAGGTGGGTGGGGTGTTTCCAAATATGCCAGGATTTTGGACACCGTTCCTTCTGTGTTTATATCAGGGAATACCAACCAGACATTTGGCTAATAGAATTGTGCATGAATCTCCGCAGAACAGCTATCAGGCATGTGCATGTGGGTCGGAATGCGCAATTAAATGTGCGCACGATGCATGTTGGTGCCAGACGGACTATTTAAGGATACTTCTGTCTGTGCTCTAATGCTGACTGGTCTTCAGTAGGGATGATCGAACTTTTCAAAAGTTCGGTTCGACCAGAACACCCGATCTTCCCGAAGGTTCGGCCCGGATTTCAGAACCCCATTGAAATCAATGGGACCCGAACTTCGGTAATCAAAAAACACCATTTTGAAGCCCTAAAACCCAATAAATGCCGCTAAAAAGTGTCTAGGGTTCTGGGTCATGCCCCAGGGACTATTAATCACACAAAAAAATAGTTCTTAAAAATTGTCATTTTTGATAGAGAGTCAATTATTGAAAAAATTATTGAAAAAAAAAAAAAGAGATTTCTTTGGATTTAGTGTCTGGGGGGTCTAAAAATTGTACCTGTGAAGCTTCAGCTCTGTAGCATGTCCAGAACCAGAAGAAAAAAAGTTTGTTTGTATTAGAATTAATATAGAACAGGCATATGGCTCCGCTATTTTCACACCTTGCCAGTTTTGTAGCTGGCATTTTTGGGGGGTTATTGGAGGCAGGCATAACATCAGAACTTCTGTGTAGGGGTATATATACACACACACATGTATGTATATATACACATACACATATATAGGTGTGAAAGTAGCAGAAACCTATGCTTGCGCTAATGAAATAATTAACACCCATATGGCTTCTCTGCTATAACACCTATATGTGTGTATGTGTATAAATACATATAAATGTGTGTGTGTATATATACCCCTATACAGAATTTCTGATGTTTTGCCTGCCTTCAAAGACCCCCAAAAAAATGCCCAAAAAAACGTCCAGGTGTGTTTATTGCAGGCGTTTTTTTTTTTGGGGCATTTTTTTGGGGGTCTTTGGAGGCAAGCATAACATCTGAACTTCTGTATAGGGGTATATATACACACACACTTATATGTATTTATACACATACACATATATAGGTGTTATAGCAGAGAAGCCATATGGGTGTGTGTGTGTATATATACCCCTACACAGAAGTTCTGATGTTATGCCTGCCTCCAAAGACGCCCAAAAAATGCCCAAAAAAACGCCAGCTACAAAAACGTCCAGGTGTGTTTTTGCAGCAGGCGTTTTTTTGGGGCATTTTTTTGGGGTCTTTGGAGGCAGGCAAAACATCTGAACTTCTGCATTAGGGTATATATACACACACGCTTATATGTATTTATACACATACACATATACAGTATAGGTGTTACAGCAGAGAAGCCATATGGGTGTTAATTATTTCATTAGCGCAAGCATAGGTTTCTGCTATTTTCACACCTATATGTGTGTGTATGTGTATATATACATACATGTTTGTGTGTATATATATATACCCCTACACAGAAGTTCTGATGTTATGCCTGCCTCCAAAGACGCCCAAAAAATGCCCAAAAAAACGCCAGCTACAAAAACGCCCAGGTGTGTTTTTGCAGCAGGCGTTTTTTTTGGGCATTTTTTTGGGGTCTTTGTAGGCAGGCAAAACATCTAAACTTTGGTATAGGGGTATATATACACACATGCTTATCTGTATTTATACACATACACACATATAGATGTTATAGCAGAGAAGCCATATGGGTGTTAATTATTTCATTAGCGCAAGCATAGGTTTCTGCTACTTTCACACCTATATATGTGTATGTGTATATATACATACATGTGTGTGTGTATATATACCCCTACACAGAAGTTCAGATGTCATGCCTGACTCCAAACATGTCCTCAAAAAAGCCCTATAAACGCCTGCAGCAAAAAGCAGGGTGACAGGGGCAAAGCCATATGCCTATTCTATAAGTGTTCTAAGAGAAGCAATCTTTTCTCTATAGCGATCACCCTGACATGGAAGGGTTTTGTCACCCTGCCATAGCAGTCAGAGTCAGTTAACCCTACACTACACTATGGTCCCCTTACACTTAACACTTTACCTACAGAAAATAGATTATTAAATCAAACTATAGTGAAAAATAGTACCCTAACTACACTAGATATCCCTTTCCTCACACTAATAATTGCTAAATGACACTTTGAAGCAGAAGTAACAGAACTGCTTCCACGTCCCTGTATTACAATGCTAGGAATTTGGCGGGGCTATCTTATATACTGGGGGGAGTAGTCACTAATGATTGGCCTCTGGACCCCCTAGTCACTCCAATCACATTCCTAGCATTCTCCTGCCCCCTCAATTGGCTTTTACTGATGGTTCTGGTCCAATCACGGGCTTTTAAAGCCCATTTCCTGTCCCATTGCATTTTGGTCGGTTCTGGTTGCCGAATTCCGAACTTTTTCATCAAAAAGTTCGTAATTCGGCCGAACCTCGAACAGTCAATGTTCGGGTCGAACCGATGGTCGACCCGAACCGTTTGATCATTTCTAGTCTTCAGCTGTTCCCTGTGTCCTGTGTACTTCTAGTGTGTTCCCTTAGTTGCTGACCCGGCTTACTCCTGACCTGATCTCAGATCCTGCTTTTGTCTTGTCGCTAGTTCCAGACCCGGCTCGGCTTGGCCCTGCTCTTGATTTGGTACCTTGCTGCCCATCTGTTGATGATCCTGGCTATCCTGTGACCACGCTTTGGTCTCTGATCCTAGCTTACAACCCCATTCAAGTGTCTGCCTGGCTGTCTGCTGTTGCAGTTTTGTGACCCGCTGAGTGTTCCTGCTGCAAGTCTGCTGAGAGCTCTAACCAGACACATGTCACGGCCCTGCAGCACAAGTGGAGTGCTTCCTTAACCTCAGCGTAACTACTGTGTATGGCTACTGTTCCTGACCTGATGGTTCTCCTGCTGCCTTGGAACCTCAGCTTCTGCTGCAAGTCCCCCAATCTACATCTGCCGGCACTCATGTTACTCCTGTCCCTTGGCGTCCTCTGTTTCTCTTCCAATGGGGCCTCGGCTGGAGATACAAAAGAGGCCGACCTCGTCATTTCAGTCTCCTCTCAGGTACGCAACATTTCATGTCTAAAAGTGAAGTTGTCCTTTAAGAGTAATTGGCCCCTCTTGTCCTCACCACCAGTAATATATGCACCATTAAGACCTCAAAATAGTCCTATTCTAAATGGAGTGACTATTCTCAGCAATGTTTCACTCTACTCCTTGTATGTTTGTAATGAGGCCAACTTACCATTATACTCCATTTATAAAGAGCTACAAATGAGCAGCAGTGCATGACCCACTGGTTTTGGGTAAAAGAAACAAGCCACCTGGCATAAAAGTGTTATAAAAGCCTTGAAGTGATTGTAAAGTCTCCGTTTTTTTTTCTATTAAAATAACAAACATGTTATACTTACCTCCTCTGTGCAGTTGGTTTTGCACAGGGCAGCCCTGATCCTCCTCTTCTCGGGTCCCTGGCTGGTGCTCCTGGCCCCTCCCTCCTGTCGAGTTGCCCCACAGCAAGCAGCTTGCTATGGGGGCACCCGAGCCAAGCTGCAGCTCCGTGTATCCATTTGGACCCGGAGCTGCCATTCGGCTCCAGCCCCCCTCTCTCTCCTGATTGGATAACTGAGTTTGATTGACAGCAGCAGGAACCAATGGTGCCACTGGTGTGTCTTAGCCAAGCAGGAGAGAGAGTCCCAGACAGCTGAGGCATTCGTGGACATTGCATGGATAGAGAGGGGGCTCGGTTAAGTATACAGAATACATTAAGATAAAAAACCTTCTGACTTAACAACCCCTTTAAAGTGGTATTAAGCTCAAAACCAGAAATGTAATATATTGCAGCTTACCAGTCATTAGATATGGCGACTGCATTCGTTTTGTTTTAGGGGTTTTCCCTCTGTTTTCACCAGTAACACACCTACTGTATTAGAATGCCCCTGCTCTGGATGAAGGAGCACCAAGGCACTTTTCAAAATCATGTCATGGGCCCTTCCACCAATCATGAAGTGCTCTCTTCTCAGTTAAGCAGTAAATGGCAGGCTATACACCATGACCTGCATTTTATCATACACATACTGTGTTATAAATGGGGCCCTAAGTCACTATCTCTGTCCACATAGGCCATGCTGACCCTCAATGATGCCTAAAAAAATAAATACCTAAGCTCATCTGACCCCTGATCCTGGTACATGCTAATGTGAGGCTTTACCTTTTACTTCATCTCAGAATATGCCATCCATCGTCGCACAAACCAATGGACACACTGGGGCTGATTTACTAAAACTGGAGAGTGCAAAATCTGGTGCAGCTGTACATGACAGCCAATCAGCTTCTAACTTCAGCTTGTCCAATTAAGCTTTGACAATTAAACCTAGAAGCTGATTAGTTTCTTTGCAGAGCTGCATCAGAGTTTTAGTAAATCATCCACACTGTTGTTGGCAACTGAGGTTCTCTCATTGGTTTGTGGGATGGTACAAATAATGGCAGAGATCCAAGTCAAGCTGAAGTTCTCAATTCATCATGTTTGAATTGAATTGGAGTTTACCTAAAATTAAGTATTGGTACACCTAAAAGGTTTTTTGACATGCATTGTGAACAGATACAATATTTTGAAAGCTAAAAAGTGCTGCCAGTAATTAATTTCACCAGCATTGTTTAATAACAATCATACTACAGATGTAGATTTGCATCCCAATGATATAAAATGCTCCTTTATCCCAGAGGTTATTTGTTCTTCATTGACTCTAACTTTTATGATCCAAGACAAACCTCACTTGACACATGTTATTATTATGTTTCTATTGCTTGTATTGTATTTATTAATGTAACTATACATTCTTCATGACAATGCATTGAACAAGTCTGGATCAATTTCCCTAACTGCACATTATTTGTTTAATTACACAATAAAAGGAAGTAACGTTACAACCAATACCAGTGGTGGGTAATTTCATTTTATTTCACATTAATGTCACATTCAGTTATTCAAATGTAAAGAAAAGCTGCTGTGGAAACAAAAATGCTACTATGCCTTATAATGCAGGTTATTGCATTTTTCTTCTCAGTTTTTGAATTTAGATGAGTTCTACACATCCATTCAGGACAAGGTGGCAGTGCCACCTGATTCCCCCCCCCCCCCCCCACAATCCATGTTACCTTGTCTCTTTTCTGCTGCAAGAGTCTTATCCGAGTAATGCCTCGTACACACGTACCGATCGTCGGCCGACCGATCGGCCGTCTTTTGTCCAGGGCTGTCCTGTCCACTGAAAAGTGCAAAAGACTGCACACAAATTTTGTCGGCCAACAACAGCCGACTGCAGAAGTGATGTCATGTGATGGTTAACTTTCTGTGTCTTTTTTCTTCTCTGAGCATGCCCAGTCTTGCTAATCTGCTGATTGTCGGCCGAATTCTGTACTGACTGACGAACAATCGGCCGTTCTGGTGTTGGCCAACAAAAATTTTAATGCCTGCATGACAGATTCTTTTCGGCCGAAAGTGCGCTGTCGGCTGTCGGAAGCATCATACTAACAAGCCTACAATCGGCCGATCGGTCGTCGGCCGAATCTTTTCGGCCGACAATCTGCACGTGTGTATGGGGCATTAAGCTGGATACACACTTTACAACTTTTGTTGTTAGATTTCCTTTAAATTTACCTTCAACTATGTAGTACAAGGACCTGCCTGATTGCATACAAATTGAAAGTGTTTAGGTTTGACCTCATATTAGATGGTTTTGGTAAATCTAAAGGAAAAAATCTAAAGACAATTGTATAGTGTGTATCCAGCTTAAGCTCTGCTGTTGCAGCTTATCTGGGTCAAAGACATCACTGCCATGTATTAGCATGGAAATCTTTCCAAAATATCCTTGAAAATATAAAATGTCCATCCAAGCTTTGGGTAGCCTCAGCCAACCCTAAAGTTTAATATTTGCCTTCATCCCCACTCATAAGATCTTAATGTTTTTTTCCTGCCTAGCACTACACTGCCAATGCAACAAAGAAAAAAAAAACTCCCTGCCAAGTCCTCCTCTTAGTATGCTTTGTGGCCCCATTTATTCCTATGAAGGACCTGTAATCCCATGGGTGACCAAAAGTAGCCATGAATATGGACCATTAGTAGGAATAACAAAAGACTGGAAGAACATTGGAAGAAGACTGTGCAGCACCAGGTAGGATCACACAGTGATTTTGGACACTAAAAGTGCACATGTCCTTTAGACTCCCTTCACACATTTCAGATGCAACTTGAGTCCCACAGAATCGCTTGACAATTAAAATCACATTGTTTTCAATAATGAATGTTCACTTAAATGCAACAGCAGATTTTGAACAGGTTCCTCTACCACTGGTGCAATTTCAGCACAGTTTTGGCCCCACTGAATATGGAAACCACTTCAAAGTAACTTACAAGTTGCATACAAGTTTCACTACATAATCACACTGAAAGTCGAATACAAGTCAGATTATAGAGGAGACAATATAAACTTAAAGTAGAACTACTTATTTTTTCATTTTGGATAGAGTAAGGGAGGGTTATAACCCCTATCAGGTTTTTTTTTTTTCAGCATCTGTGTCCCATTGTAGAGATTTCCCTTCACTTCCTGTTCCATATCCAAACAGGAAGTGGGAGGATATCCCTGAAAATTGAGGGAATCTCTTGGGTCCTCCAGGTCACCAGAACAAGTGTCCCCATTGGAAGATTTCCCCCCCTATTGCTTTTCTGGGGACAACACAACATTTTGGATTTTCTTTTATTTTCACTTTCAATTATAATGGTAAACAGGACAAATAGAGAGGGTGAATCTCCTTAACAGGGGTACAGAGAGCAATAAAAACGAACAAGCTGTCTAATCCCTCTCCACTCTATCCAAAACTTAAAAAAAGTTCTGCCTTTAGTTATACTTTAAGGGTCATTGGCCTCTCTTACCCTAGCTATCAACACTATTTGCACTGTTCAGACCTCAGAATAATTCTGTTCTAAATACAGTGACTATTCTGAACAATGGGGTTGATTTACTAAAGCTGAAGCATGCAAAATCTGGTGCAGCTCTGCACTGAAACCAAGCGACTTTCAGGTTTCTTTGTCAAATCCTACTTGAAAAAGCTGAAGTTAGAAGCTGATTGGCTACCATGCAGAGCTGCACCAGATTTTGCACTCTCCAGTTTTAGTAAATCAACCCCCCTGTTTCTCTCCACTATTCTAAAACTTGTTTCTCTTCATCTCCTTGCCAGCTTGTAAGGAGGTCATCTTTTCATTATACTCTGCGTGATTTTAACGGTCAATTGCGCGGTCGTGCGACGCTGTACCCAAACGAATTTGACGTCCTTTTTTTCCCACAAACAGAGCTTTCTTTTGGTGGTATTTGATCACCTATGCGATTTTTTTGATCATGCGCTATAAACAAAAAAAGAGCGTCAATTTTGCAAAAATAACAATATTTTTCACATTTTTTTATATGAAATTCCCCCCCAAAAAAATGTAAAAATCAAAATTTTTTAACATTTTCAGCCAATTTGTTTTATGCTTCATATGTTTAGTAAAAAAAATCGCAAAAAGCGTATTTTGATTGGTTTGCGAAAAAGTTATCGCGTTTACTAACAAAGGGAAAGATTTTTGTCATTTTTGTTGTTTTTTTTAACACGCAATGGCGGCGATCTGCGATTTTTTTGCGGTACTGCGACATTGCGGCGGACAGATCGGACCCTTGACTGACATTTTTGACACTTTTGGGGTTACCAGTGACATTTCTACAGTAATCAGTGCTATACATATGCACTGTTACTGTAAAATTACACTGGCAGTGAAGGGGTTAACTTTTTTTGAGAGGGAGGGGTTATGTGTGTCCCTAGGGGCGTGATTCTAACTGTGATTGGCTGTGGCTCGAGGTGTATGAACAGTGATCAACGGTCCTACATAGTAGAACCGTACGATCACTATTCATACACAGGGGAGAATGACAGGCGGCTTGTTTACATCAGCCGCCTGCCTTTCTCCCTCTGCACCGACGATCGCCGAGTGACCAGCGGACATCGGGTGGTCCGTGACCACGCGGGAGCGCGCCTCCGGGGGCGCGCGCTCGCTCCCTAGACCCTCACAGGCAGAGCGACGTAGTACTACGTCGCTCTGCCTGTGAGGGGCTGACCGCCGCAGTAAATAGTCGTGCGGCAGTTGGCAAGTGGTTAATGTATTGAGGTTTTCATTTTCCCCACATTTAGCTTGGTTCCCTTAGTGCTGGTCTTATTTTCCTATTTCAATGGGGGTTCCTTTCCTTGTATGGTGGAGCTACTCTTGTTCTGCATTCCTGGGATTGAAGTACAGGGCAGCACAGCATGCAGATGCTGCCTTTACCAACATGCAAAGGCAGCCCAAGAGGACAGAAAACACTCCTCTGAGGGAAGTAATTGACAGAGGTTTCCAAGGTGCTGTCCTGGGAGTTGCTGTCAATTAGGCCGGCCATACACGGAGCAAATTTCTTCCCTGTAACCACAGGAATGAAGGAAAGAAATGTTCTCAATTCCCCCATCAGCACAGACAATGTGCTGATGGGGGAATTGAGAACCCTGCCGGGTCTTCTCCCGGCGGAGGGGCGGGGGAAGCCACCCTACCAGGAGAAGACAGTGATTATTGCTAGTGGCTGTATCAGCCGCTAGGGATAATCTCAGGTAAAACCCGGCATGCTGGTTGTACCCAAGTTAATGGATTGATCAACTTGGTACATTTAGCCTGCCCACACATGGTTTGAATCTTGGCCTGTTCCTGCTGAACTGGCAAGGATTCGAACTGTGTATGGCCTGCCTTACTTTCCTTGAAGGAGGAGCTGAGGAGTGTCTTTTGTGTGTAATGGCACAGCCAGCATCCCCACATTGGCCAGATATTATGAATGCTGGAGCATGCATGTGTGCCGCCTCCAAAAATGATGGGACACACAGTCCCGAGATTTGTACCAAGTGATGCTATGGGTGCACGGGTCCCCACAAGAAGGATGAGGCTGTAAACCCACAAAAAGTGTATTTGAATGCTGTGGAAAGGAATCCTTTGTTCTCCTGTGAATAAATAAATCTATATCAGTGTTGTAAAAAGACAAGGCTTTAGCACTATTTTAATGTATAACTAAGGGCAGAACTTTTTTTAGTTTTAGATAAAATGGAGAGGAATTAGAACACCTGTCAGTTTCTATTGATTTCTGTGCCCCCCCCCCCCCCCCCCCTTTACTGAGATTTACCCTCTCAATTTGTCCTGTTTAACGTTATCACTGAGAGTAAAAGAAAATCCCAAGTTTTGGGTTGTCTCTAGAACAGGAAATTAGGGGAGAAATCTTCCAATTGGGAATACTAGTTCTGGTAACCAGTAGGACAACCAAGGATTCCTTCACCTTGGATGGATTTCCTCTCCCTTATCTGTTTTGGCCATGGGACAGGATGTGAATGGAATTCTCCTCATTGGGACACAGATAGCCAAAAAAAAAAACCTGACAGGGAAATACCCCTCCCTTACTCTATGCAAAATGAAAATGCAGCTGCAGGCATCACCAGGTACCATTTTTTAGAGCTGGCTGTCGGCTTTCTAATAATAACAACTGATGCGGCTAATCAGCCACAACTCTTTTTTTTACAAGGAGTGTGAGGGGACGCCGCTTTCTGCCACTCTGCTCGGGTCTACCATTCCACCAAGAGACCCGAGCCACCAGCCGTCACATCCGCTGGCTGTGGCTGGCCGGAGTCCCGAACAAAGCTGGCTTTGATCAGGTCTCTAAAGTAGTAACCGGAAAGCGACTTCACAACGTCACTTCCTGTTCACTCTGTAGCCAACTGTGCCGATTTAGATACAAAACATAGCATTAAAACGCCGATCTTGGCATTTTGAATACTTTTAAGTGCAGAGGATGGGTTTTAAAGGGACAGTGTAAAAAAAATATAAATAAATAGAATTAAGAAAAAAAATTGTTAAATCGCCTTATCCCTCCATGTCCATGCGCCAAAGAAAACGCATACGTGAGTGTAAACAGATCACAGATGTGAGGTATCGCCGCCATCGTTAGAAAGAGAGAGCAATAATTCTAGTGCAATATCTCCTCTGTAACTCTAAATTGGTAACCATTACACATGTTTAAAGCGTAGCCTATGGAGATTTTTAAGTACCGTAGTTTGTCGCCATTCTACGAGCGTACGCAATTTTAAAGCGTGCCATGTTAGGTATTTATTTACTCAGCCTGACATCATCTTTCACATTATACAAAACAATTGTGCTAACTTTACGGTTTAGTTTTTTTTTTTTTAATTCACTGAAGTGTTCTTTTTCTAAAAAAAATTGCATTTAAAAGACCACTGCATAAATACAGTGTGATATAAAATATTGCACCGACCGCCATTTTATTCTCTAGGGTCTCTCCTAAAAAATATATATATACATGTATATAATGTTTGGGGGTTCTAAGTAATTTTCTAGCCAAAAATACTAGTTTTACCTTGTAAAAGAACTAATGTCAGAAATAGGCCTGGTCTTAAAGTGGTAAATAGGTACTTAAGGGGGAGGGGCATGGACATTGACAGCACCCGGCAGCTAGGTAGAACCAGCTTCCAGGAGTGTGGACTGATGGCTTGCAGGCATGAATGATACTGCCATTGGAGGATATTTTGTATGTTTAGTCTGGTGCGCTGGAAGCACCAGCAAAATGTGAGTTCCCACACTATTGTTTTTAATAAAGATATACTTTTAAGGGTATAAGCACTATTGAATTCTTTCTTCACATGTGACATTGCAACAGTACTGCAGAGGAGTGGAGTGAGGAGGCAAGCAATACCTATTGGGGCTAACCGGATACTCATCCCCAGGCTGGGGAGAGGTAAAAAGGCGATCTTAGACCGAGCTTAGGTGCGAGGTCACATCATTTGAGGTGAGAACCCGATTAACAATCATAAATCAAACTTTCACTTTTTAATATTTGGTTGCAAATCCTTTGCAGTCAATTACAGCCTGAAGTCCGAAACACATAGACATCACCAGACTCTGGGTTTCATCCCTGGTGATGCCTGCCAGGCCTCTACTGCAATTGTCTTCTGTTCCTGCTTGTTCTTGGGGCATTTTTCCTTCAGTTTTGTCTTCAGCAAGTGAAATGCATGGTCAATCGGATTCAGGTCAGGTGATTGACTTGGCCATTGCATAACATTCCACTTCTTTCCCTTAAAAAACTCTTTGGTTGCTTTAGCACTATGCTTCAGGTCATTGTCCATTTGCACTGTTAAGTGCCGTCCAATGAGTTCTGAAGCATTTGGCTGAATATGAGCAGATAATATTGCCCGAAACACATCAGAATTCATCCTGCTGCTTTTGTCAGCAGTCACATCATCAATAAATACAAGAGAACCAGTTCCATTGGCAGCCATACATGCCCACGCCATGGCACTACTATCACCATGCTTCACTGATGAGGTGGTATGCTTTGGATCATGAGCAGTTCCTTTCCTTCTCCATACTCTTCTCTTCCCATCACTCTGGTACAAGTTGATCTTGGTCTCATTTGTGCATAGGATGTTGTTCCAGAACTGTGAAGGCTTTTTTAGATGTTGTTTGGCAAACTCTAATCTGGCCTTCCTGTTTTTTGAGGCTCACCAATGGTTTACATCTTGTGGTGAACCCTCAGTAGTCCGAGTCTTTTGGTGTTGCTGAGCTCACCGGTACATTCTTTTTTTTAAGAATGTTCCAAACAGTTGATTTGGCCACACTTAATGTTTTTGCTATCTCTCTGATGGGTTTGTTTTGTTTTTTTTCAGCCTAATGATGGCTTGCTTCACTGATAGTGACAGCTCTTTGGATATTGAGAGTTGACAGCAACAGATTCCAAATGCAAATAGCACACTTGAAATGAACTCTGGACCTTTTATCTGCTCCTTGTAAATGGGATAATGAGGGAATAACACACACCTGGCCATGGGACAGCTGAGCAGCCAATTGTCCCATTACTTTTGGTCCCTTAAAAAGTGGGAGGCACATATACAAACTGTTGTAATCTCTACACCTTTCACCTGATTTGGATGTAAATACCCTCAAATTAAAGCTGAAAGTCTGCAGTTAAAGCACATCTTGTTTGTTTCATTTCAAATCCATTGTGGTGGTGTATAGAGCCAAAAAGATTAGAATTGTGTCGATGTCCCAATACTTATGGACCTGACTGTAATAGCCTATACAAGGTAAAGTAAAAATTAAAAAACTCTAGATTCATTTCAAATGCATGTCTTTACTTATTCAGTTTCAGAATTAATATTCTAGCTGCTTCCATGCAACAAAACCCACATGCTAATCCTTCTATCACTGTACACAGCTGCCTGTACATTTCCTAAACTGTATTTAACCTTTAAGATAGAATTAAACACACTTTTGATAATTGTATTTCAGAAATGTTATTATGTTTTTGAAAAAACAAGAAATGTGACAGAGCATAGTCATATCAAACACTTTTTGAAGGCAAGAGCCTCCCATGATAAAACATAAAAAAGGATATACGTAGTATAACAAAGTCAGGAGCAGTGACAAAGCATACAAACAAACACCATGAGGTAGCCCGTTTCTTCGAATAGACATTAAGAGAAGTCATATTGGGTCTCAGGGGAATAATAAGAACAACATACTCACAGTATAAGTAAAGATTTACAGTATCTCACAAAAGTGAGTACACCCCTCACATTTTTGTAAATATTTTATTATATCTTTTCATGTGACAACACTGAAGAAATGAAACTTTGCTACAATGTAAAGTAGTGAGTGTACAGCTTGTATAACAGTGTAAATTTTCTGTCCCCTCAAAATAACTCAACACACAGCCATTAATGTCTAAACTGCTGGCAACAAGAATGAGTACACCCCTCAGTGATTATGTCCAAACTGGGCCCAAAGTGTCAATAGTTTGTGTGGCCACCATTATTTTGCAGCACTGCCTTAACCCTCTTGGGCATGGAGTTCACCAGAGCTTTACAGGTTGCCACTGGAGTCTTCTTCCACTCCTCCATGACAACATCATGGAGCTGGTGGATGTTAGAGACCTTGCGTTCCTTCACCTTCCATTTGAGGATGCCCCAGAGATGCTCAATAGGGTTTGGGCCTGGAGACATGCTTGGCCAGTCCATCACCTTTACCCTCAAGGCAGTGGCCATCTTGGAGGTGTGTTTGGGGTCGTTATCATGTTGGAATACTGCTCTGTGGCCCAATCTCCGAAGAGGGGGAATCATACTCTGCTTCAGTATGTCACAGTACATGTTTGCAGTCATGGTTCCCTCAATGAACTGTAGCTCCCCATGCAGCCCCAGACCATGACACTCCCACCACCATGCCTGACTGTAGGAAAGACACACTTGTTTTTATACTCCTCACCTGGCTGCCGCCACACACGTTTGACACCATCTTAATCAAATAAGTTTATCTTGGTCTCATCAGACCACAGGACATGGTTCCAGTAATCCATGTCCTTACTCTGCTTGTCTTCTGCAAACTGTTTGCAGGCTTTCTTGTGCATCATCTTTAGAAGAGGCTTCCTTCTGGGATGACAGGCAAGCAGACCAATTGGATGCAGTGTGTGGCGTATGGTCTGAGCACTGGCAGGCTGAGCCCCACCCCCTCAACCTCTGCAGAAACGCTGGCAGTACTCATACGTCTATTTCACAAAGACACCCTCTGGATTTGACATTGAGCATGTGCACTAAACTTCTTTGGTCGACCATGGCGAGGCCTGTTCTGAGTGGAACCTGTCCCGTTAAACCGCTGTATGGTCTTTGCCAACATGCTGCAGCTCAGTTTCTGGGTCTTGGCAATCTTTTTATAGCCTAGGCCATCTTTATGTAGAGCAACAATTCATTTTCAGATCCTCAGAGTTTTTCGCCATAAGGTGCCGTATTGAACTTACAGTGACCAGTATGAGCGAGAGCGATAACACCAAATTTAACACACCTGCTCCCCTTTCACACCTGAGACCTTGTAACATTAACGAGTCACATGACACCGGGGCTAATTAGGCACAATTTGGACATTTTCACTTAGGGGTGTACGCTCTTTTGTTGGCAGTGGTTTAGACATTATTTACTGTGTGTTGAGTTATTTTGAGGGGACAGCAAATTGACACTGTTATACAAGCTGTACACTCACTACATTGTAGCAAAGTGTAATTTCTTCAGTGTTGTCACATGAAAAGATATAATAAAATATTTACAAAAATGTGAGGGATTTACTCACTTTTGTGAGATACTGTATTATAACGGACCATATTTGTGTCAAGATTCAAGATGGAAAAAGAAACAAAAAGGGGGGGAAGTAGCAACAGGATAGGTTGAAGAGGGGTCATATAGGCCCTGACAGACCTCTGTCCCTCACGCACCGCGAGTGCTCATCTTCTTGTTGGATTAAATCGTGAAGGCTCCCGCGCTATCACTTTAGGTGAATTACATAAAATAAATAAACACACAAACAGTCGTCCAACACCAACTTAGCAAAACCCTTGACTAATAAAATGAAAAAAAAAAATATGCATATGGTGCTGCCCTATTGAAGTGAAATAGTATTAATAGTGCATAAAGTAACTGATACCTCAATCCTGTATGAGAATCTATATATAACACAAATAGCACAAAAATTGTGAAATAAATCAAAACTATGTGAAGTGACAGATAAAAATGTTAAAAAAATGTTAAAAAATAGAAGTAAATAAATTCAAATAATAGAAGTGTTTGGTGATAAGTCCCCTAGGAATGTAACCCATTGATATGGGTACAAATAAGTCCTTTAAGATATATATCATACCGTAAATACTCGAGTATAAGCCAAATTTTTCAGCACATTTTTTTTATGCTAAAAAAGCCCACCTCAGCTTATACTTGATTCACTTACCTGTTCTCCCTGGGGCTGACCGAACATCAGCGGTGGCCAGTCGACATGTACACTGTGCATGGGAAAGCCCGTATGCACTCGGCCATTTTCGGGCAGATAGCACATGCGCAATGACATGTGGCGCCGGGTGGCGCCATTTTTAAATGTAAGGCGCCTCGGGGATGGGAAAGTAAGACCCCTTCTGCATATCCTGCACCATGCCCTCAACCCTGCATCATGCCCACAGCCCTGCATCTCTTGCACCATGCCCTCAGCCCTGCATCTCCCGCACCATGCCCTCAGCCCTGCATCTCCAGCACCATGCTCTCAGCACTGCATCTCCTGCACCATGTCCTTAGCCCTGCATCTTCTGCACCATGCCCTTAGCCCTGCATCTCCTGCACCATGCTCTCAGCACTGCATCTCCTGCACCATGTCCTCAGCCCTGCATCTCCTGCACCATGTCCTCAGCCCTGCATCTTCTGCACCATGCCCTTAGCCCTGCATCTCCTGAACCATGCTCTCAGCACTGCATCTCCTGCACCATGTCCTCAGCCCTGCATCTCTTATACCATGCCCTCAGCCCTTCATCTCCTGCACCATGTCCTCAGCCCTGCATCTCCTGCACCATGCTCTCAGCACTGCATCTCCTGCACAATGTCCTCAGCCTTGCATCTTCTGCACCATGCCCTCAGCCCTGCATCTCCTGCACCATACCCGCAGCTTCTTCCTCTCCTGTACCATGCCCGCAGCCTCTGGTATCTATTTTTATTTTTGAAATTTACCAGTAGCTGCTGCATTTCCCACCCTAGGCTTATACTCGAGTCATTACGTTTTCCCATTTTTTTGTGGTAAAATTAGGTGCCTCGGCTTATAGTCAGGTTGGCTTATACTCAAGTATGAACGGTATATGGCAATGTGTCCGTTTGCCATGTGATATGGGTGATTATTACACAGTGACTCAAATACAAATCTTCAGTGTGGTGACACCTCTGTGCTCATAGGCAGCTCACCTTACTGCTGTAAGGTGACAGCATTGGGTTGTATATTATTAAGTGCAAATCCTTCGCTCTTTGGGCTGTGTTTCAGCGCCTCTGGGAAAAGTATGTCACCTCTGCAGTCCTCTCGCTATACCTCCTTAAATGGCTCCATTGTATGTGTGGGTATAAAGTGGGATCTCCATAGTGCATTAAAGAGGAGTTCCACACCCCCAGGAAAAAAATAAAAGTCAACAGCTATAAATACTGTAGCTGCTGACTTTTAAATATTAGAACTTACTTGCCCAGGATTCCCGCGATGTTGGCACCCGAAGCTGATTTTCGTATCGGCTCTTGGGTGCTGCCGCTGCCATTCAGGGTAAGCCGGGAACCCGGCAGTGAAGCCTTTCGGCTTCACAGTTGGCTCCCTACTGCGTATGTGCGAAGCAAGCTGTGCTTTCTTATTGGCCCGGTGGAGGAGGAAGAAGGAGGGGGCCGAATTTCTGAGGGACAGCGCCACGGTGCTGTCTCCCAGAAGTGGGGAAAGGGTACCTGTCAAAAACTGGTAGCCATTCCCCCCTCCCCCCTGAAAGTTGCCAAATGTGGCACCAGAGGGGGGGGGGAAGCATATAAGCGGAAGTTACACTTTTGGGTGGAACTCCGCTTTAATGTTTTAAAAGGTTTTGTTGAAAAGCAACAGCTTGAGTACTCACTTTTAAAATGACAAACAATCGTATCATCCACAAGCGCCATCTTCTAGTTGAATCACCTGGACTGCCTAGGGAAAGGTTGATGGAGTCTGAGTAAAATCTGACGACTCCTGGAAGTGGAACCAGCAAGCCCAAGTCTTAAGGCCCGTATACACGATCAGATTATCGAATGATCTGTCGTCCATTTTTTGTGGCATGCTATTCTGATGTGGAAAGTGAAGAGGTTATTTTCACACGAATTTTCCCGTACGACAGAATTCTACTTCAGAAATGATGTCATGTGTTGGATTGCTTTGTATGTGTTCTTTCGTCTCTGAGCATGCCTAGTCTTGCTCTTAGGATTTTTTTCCGTCGAAATCTGTACTAAAAAAATCGGACGTTGAATTACGGCCGACAAAAATGTTATAGCTTGCACATCAGGATTTTGTCAGCCGAAAAGTCGGAGTTGGCTGTCGAAAGCACCATACTAACAATCCGAAAATCGGCAGATCGGTCGTCGGACGAATTTTCCCTACAGATTTTCTTATCGTGTGTACAGGCCTTTAGTGAACTTAGTGGGTGTGTCGTGTGCAATATTCACAAGCTCCTCCATTTCTGCTATCTGCTGGATGCACTTGAACCATTCCTGGAGAGTTGGCGAAGATGTGGTATTCCAATTGGGTGGGATGCAGTGTTTGGCTGCGTTGAACCGATGCATTGCCAAGGATTTGTATTAGCAGGATCTAGGAAGAGACCAATGATGCAAAAGGTGGGAGTATAGTCTAATGTATAAGTAGTGAATTTAGCAATGGTGTCATGAATCCCCTTCCAAAAGGGTTGTAAAACCAGACAGGACCACCACACATCACCTTTAATAATTGTATCTTATGCCAAAACATTTTTATTTTGGCTAGAACAGGAAAGGGTTAAACCACCTGTCAATTATTTATTACTGTGGAGACTTTTCTGTGGAAATTCATTCTCCATTTATTCTGGTCACCATTGTCAATGGGAAAGAAAATGATAGGCAATCCAAAATGGCACAGTTTTTACTGGAACAGGAAGAGAAGGGAAATCTTTCAATGGTGACAACTGTTCCTGTGACAGTTTTAAAATACCTCCACTTTGGAGACATTTCCTCTTACTTGCTGCCAGGTTTGTGGGACATGAAATACATTTTTTTTCCTTTTTTTCTCAAAACTGGCTTATATTTTTGCTTTAGCAGGACCTACACAGAGGCTTCCCATTGACATTCTATAGGCTGATAATCCTGTGCTGAGTTTACTCTTGGCTGAGCTATTTCTATACGTTATGTTTGCATTATGCTGCTTAATACTCCTATGCAACTATTAAATTCAAGAAAGCCTGCAAAGTTGAATTATTGTTATTATCATTATTATTATTATTTATATAAATCTTCAAAGGATAAAGGAGAACATAATAGACCTCAGAGCTTAATTCCCAAATGGGGAATATTACAATGTGTGATAACAGCATAATGGAAGAATCACTGAAACAAAATTGATCCTTGCTGTAGTGTGGAATGATTGGAAAGTATGCTATTGCCCTCTAGTGGCAGAAAAATATGTTTCTGCATAATAGATTTGCAGTTTTCTTGTGTGAAGTTCTTTGCATAACCTGTAGATAGTAAAGGGGAAAACCAACATATAACCTTCAGCTGAACTGGCTGAATTTCAATCAGTACATGGCCAGTTTAGGCCCCTTTCACACTTGTGCGGCTTGTCCTGCGACTTGGGACTACAAAGTCGAATGACAAGTCGTACCCATGATTTCCAATGAGTACCATTCATATCTGTGCAACTTTAAAGTAGTCCCTGCACTACTTTGGTCCAACTTTGAAGTGACTTGACGTCCATAGACCTCAAGATTTCACAGACATTGCTTCAAATACAGTCAAAGTCAGGTCAAAATTGCAGCAAAATTGCATTAAAGTAGCTGCAAAACCACGGCAAAGTCACGTGACTTTCAGGTTGCACAGTTTCAAAAGGGGCCTTAAACTGTTACTAAACCCAGGACCCTGCATTCACTATATCTGGTCTACCACAGTACACAGAACATGGAAATGTAATTATTTTAGTAAATATAAACTGCTAAATACCTTTTTTCATCAGCAGTATATAGCAGTCTTGTGACTTGTATCAGTTCCTAGTAAAGCTTGTAGGGGGAGATTTTATTCTCCCCTGATCCTCTGTCTGGACATGTCTGGACAGTGCTGAATGGCCTTGCGCTGATCACATGCACCAAGAAAAAAAAAACTCTCTAGCAATACACACCAAACTGAGCATGTGCAGCCCACCCCCTGGCTCTGTAAATATCAGGTTATTTTTTTGGAGACAGTGAAAGAAGAGGAGGATCAGAGAGACAGGATCAAACAGCCTTTATACACAATGCAAAGGATTACCCCTTAGGATCCACAGTGAGTTTAACAAGCATGTTTTTCTGCATGTACAGACTAATTTTACTGTTGTGGGTTTAGCAACACTGTAAGTCTAGCAGGGCCGGACTGGGAAGAAAAACCCGCCCTGGAAATAATTTCATACCAGCCCCATAGCATTATTATTACCGGCCCAACAGCTTAACGCAATTTTTTTGGTTCATAAAAGGGAAAACCATTAAAGCTCATTTGAAGAGTGTATTATAGGTAAGACAGATATGAAAGCACATTGGTCTTTATATATATATATATATATAGTGCCTTGCGAAATTATTTGGCCCCCTTGAACTTTGCGACCTTTTTCCACATTTCAGGCTTCAAACATAAAGCTATAAAACTGTAATTATTTGTGAAGAATCAACAACAAGTGGGACACAATCATGAAGTGGAACGAAACTTATTGGATATTTCAAACTTTTTTAACAAATAAAAAACTGAAAAATTGGGCATGCAAAATGATTCAGCCCCCTTAAGTTAATACTTTGTAGTGCCACCATTTGCTGCGATTACAGCTGTAAGTCGTTTGGGGTATGTCTCTATCAGTTTTGCACATCGAGAGACTGACATTTTTGCCCATTCCTCCTTGCAAAACAGCTCAAGCTCTGTGAGGTTAGATGGAGAGCGTTTGTGAACAGCAGTTTTCAGTTCTTTCCACAGATTCTCGATTGGATTCAGGTCTGGACTTTGACTTGGCCATTCTAACACCCTGGATATGTTTATTTGTGAACCATTTCATTGTAGATTTTGCTTTATATTTTGGATCATTGTCTTGTTGGAAGACAAATCTCCGTCCCAGTCTCAGGTCTTTTGCAGACTCCATCAGGTTTTCTTCCATAATGGTCCTGTATTTGGCTCCATCCGTCTTCCCATCAATTTTAACCATCTTCCCTGTCCCTGCTGAAGAAAAGCAGGCCCAAACCATGATGCTGCCACCACCATGTTTGACAGTGGAGATGGTGTGTTCAGGGTGATGAGTTATGTTGCTTTTACGCCAAACATAACGTTTTGCATTGTTGCCAAAAAGTTCGATTTTGGTTTCATCTGACCAGAGCACCTTCTTCCACATGTTTGGTGTGTCTCCCAGGTGGCTTGTGGCAAACTTTTAACGCCACTTTTAATGGATAGCTTTAAGAAATGGCTTTCTTCTTGCCACTCTTCCATAAAGGCCAGATGTGTGCAGTATACGACTGATTGTTGTCCTATGGACAGAGTCTCCCACCTCAGCTGTAGATCTCTGCAGTTTATCCAGAGTGATCATGGGCCTCTTGGCTGCATCTCTGATCAGTCTTCTCCTTGTATGAGCTGAAAGTTTAGAGGGTCTTCGTAGATTTGCAGTGGTCTGATACTCCTTCCATTTCAATATTATCGCTTGCACAGTGCTCCTTGGGATGTTTAAAACTTGGGAAATCTTTTTGTATCCAAATCCGGCTTTAAACTTCTCCACAACAGTATCTCGGACGGGCCTGGTGTGTTCCTTGTTCTTCATGATGCTCTCTGCGCTTTAAACGGACCTCTGAGACTATCACAGTGCAGGTGCATTTATACGGAGACTTGATTACACACAGGTGGATTCTATTTATCATCATTAGTCATTTAGGTCAACATTGGATCATTCAGAGATCCTCACTGAACTTCTGAAGAGAGTTTGCTGCACTGAAAGTAAAGGGGCTGAATAATTTTGCACGCCCAATTTTTCAGTTTTTTATTTGTTAACAAAGTTTGAAATATCCAATAAATTTCGTTCCACTCTTGTTTTATCCTATAGTCTCCTCTCAACAGTCCACATACATATGATTTCTCCCATGACCCCCATCCCAGCGCCACTCCAACTCTTGATTCCTCTCCAGACTCCCCCTCAGAGACTGTAGGCATTATAAAAGACAAGAGATAGTCAGAGGCTGCAGACATGGTACAAAAGATGGTCAGAGACAGCAGACATGATGAAAGAGGTGGTCAGAGACTGCAGACATGATACAATAGATGGTCAGAGACTGCAGACATGATACAAGAGATGGTTAGAGACTGCAGACATGATACAAGAGATGGTCAGAGACTGCAGACATGATACAAGAGATGGTCAGAGACTGAAGACATGATACAAGAGATAGCCAGAGACTGCAGACATAAATACAAGAGATGGTTAGAGACTGCAGACATGATACAAGAGATGGTCAGAGACTTCAGACATGATACAAGAGATGGTCAGAGACTGCAGGCATGATACAAGAGATGGTTAGAGAGTGCAGACATAAAGACAAGAGATGTTTAGAGACTGCAGACATGATACAAGAGATGGTCAGAGACTGCAGGCATGATACAAGAGATGGTTAGAAACTGCAGACATAAAGACAAGAGATGTTTAGAGACTGCAGGCATGATACAAGAGATGATCAGAGACTGCAGACGTGATACAAGAGATGGTTAGAGACTGCAGACATGATACAAGAGATGGTCAGAGACTGCAGGCATGATACAAGAGATGGTTAGAGACTGCAGACATAAAGAAAACAAATGTTTAGAGACTGCAGACATGATACAGGAGATGGTGAGAGACTGCAGACATGATACAAGAGATGGTTAGAGACTGCAGACATGATACAGGAGATGGTCAGAGACTGCAGACATGATACAAGAGATGGTCAGGGACTGCGGACATGATACAAGAGATGGTCAGAGACTGCGGACATGATACAAGAGATGGCCAGAGACAGCAGACATGATACAAGAGATGATCAGAGACTGCAGGCATGATACAAGAGATGGTCAGAGACTACAGACATGATTCAAGAGATGGTCAGAGACTGCAGACATGATACAAGAGATGGTCAGAGACTGCAGACATGATACAAGAGATGGTCAGAGACTGAAGACATGATACAAGAGATGACCAGAGACTGCAGACATGATACAAGAGACTGCCAGAGACAGCAGGCATGATACAAGAGATGGTCAGAGACTGCAGACACGATACAAGAGATGGTCAGAGACTGCAGACATGATACAAGAGATTGTATATGGAGAAAGCTGCGCTAAGTGACACAAGACATAAATAAGATTGAGTCCAAAATGAGTCCCAAAAATTAAATAATTAATATGCGAATATAAAATCAAAAAATGTCCAGATATTCAAACGAAAATCCACAGGTGTAAACAATGAATGAAGTTCCTGCTTACCAGATGTAGCAGTATAATAAGCCTTGCGTATAAATGGCCAAGCCAGATGAAGATCTATGAAGAATTCCTCATCAGCGATATCCGTCCCAGGATCACAATTAAGTGGATATTGAAGTGAAAAATAAATACAAAAACATAGCGTGATACTGTATATTGAAGGTATAAATAAACAACTCCCGTGTATGTCAGGAAGAAAAGGTGCTCATAGAAACCACCACCATCACAGGCTGCTTACCAGATGAGAAAGTAAATAAAGCAAAAACAAAAACTATCCAGAGCAGTCCCAAATGACAGAGACAAGCCGAAAGACAGGCCACCACCTTATTCACAGTTTAATTACCAGATTGTGCAGGTAAACCAAGCATGTAAGATCACTCTGATAACTTGTGACCCCCTTGGGGCCGTCACCAGAAATTCCTGCTTACCAGAAATTAAGTAGATATGTGCATGTAACACAAATCCGGATGTCCCTGGATATGGTCACCTATCCCCTGTGAACAGGTCCGGTCCCAGCGGTATCCGTCCCAGGATCACAATTAAATGAATAATGGAATGAAAAACAAATGCAAAAACATAGTGTGATACTGTATACTGAAGATATAGATAAACAACTCCCGTGTATGTCAGGAAAGGAAGGTGTTAATAAAAACCACCACCATCACAGGCTGCTTACCAGATGGAAAGGTGAATAAAGCAAAACTATCGAAAGCAGTCCCAAATGACAGAGACAAGCCAAAAGATGAGCCACCACCTTATTCACAGTTTAATTACCAGATTGTGCAGGTAAAACAGGCATGTATGATCATTCAGATAGCTTGTGACCCCCTTAGGACCGTCACCAGAAATCCCTGCTTACCAGAACATAAGCAGATATGTGCATATAACACGAGTCCGGATGTCCCTGGATATGATCACCTATCCCCTGTAAACAGGTCCGGTCCCTGGTGGTATAGATGGCTGACCCACAGATATGGCTCCCAGGTTCACATATAAATGATAATGGAGATGTCCATAGTGTAAAACCGTTTATTAAGATCAAAGGAAAAAAAGTAATGCACTTACAGAAGAAGCATGTATAGATGCGCTGAATCAAAGCTGCCGACCGGACAGCTTCAAACACCCGCCTGAGCGTCTCGTAGAGGTGACGTCAGCACGCCGCGACCGAACGTTTCGTCAAAGAATGACGTTCTCAAGGTACGGGCGGTGCGCTGACGCCACCTCTTATATAGTAACAAACCGAAGAGAGGATCCTCCCCGCGGGACCAAGGAATTGAAACCCATGTCGCCATCTTAACTAAGGTCTAAACCATATACATTAGACCGCCATCACTAGACAAATCAATGGGAATTAGAGAAATATATCTATATAATTGAAATAACTACTATCCCATTGACGATCAAACAAGGAAAATTAAAAATAAAAATAGACACTGAGTGACGTATATACATATTGGAATGATGTTACCACAGCAAAACTTGTTAAGGGCACACAACACTCCCAGGTCTCGCAGGGATCACCCCTTACATAGAAATCATACAGGATCTCAATTTAAAAAAAAAAAAAAAAAACTAAAAATCATAAATACAGACTAAAGCGGTGTTATTACCGTCACAATCTTGCTATAAGCAGGCAGAACTCCTGGGTCTCATAGACAACAGTCCCCAATTAAAAGTTGGTATATGGTCCCTATTTACATCCAGATGTAAATCGCATATATTATAATTATCGTAGCGAGCTGCTGTGGGCAAGAAGGGCTCTCAAATCTCACTTTAAGTGCCACTCATCTAATAATTGATATAGGAGCTCAAATCACACCCCAAATTGAAAGGCGAGTGCAATTCAAAACCTCAATCACAAATTAAAAAATAAAAAATATTATTAAATATTAAATATTAAAAATAATTAACGGTGGGATATCATAATATCTCCCACTGACCTCATTACAAATGGACTTCTCCACTAAAGTCCAAGGGCAAATTTGCAAAGGAGTTGAAAGAACAAAAAATTCAAAATGGAGAACCTACGAATTATTGATAAATGCGTTTATATCAGTATCGACATTCATTCCGAAAGGCGTGTAGGTCTTGGCTTTATATATCCAGGCCATTTCTAGCCTAGAGAGGCCCCTCACAAAAGGCTCACCCCGCCATTTTGGGCTGAATTTGTCGATACCCAAAAATATAACATTTGAGGGATTTTTGATACAAGAGATGGTCAGAGACTGCAGACGTGATACAAGAGATGGTTAGAGACTGCAGACATAAATACAAGAGATGGTAAGAAACAGCAGACATGATACAAGAGATGGTCAGAGACTGAAGACATGATACAAGAGATAGCCAGAGACTGCAGACATAAATACAAGAGATGGTTAGAGACTGCAGACATGATACAAGAGATGGTCAGAGACTTCAGACATGATACAAGAGATGGTCAGAGACTGCAGGCATGATACAAGAGATGGTTAGAGAGTGCAGACATGATACAAGAGATGGTTAGAGACTGCAGACATAAATACAAGAGATGGTCAGAGACTGCATACATGATACAAGAGATGGTCAGAGACTGCAGACATGATACAGGAGATGGTCAGAAATTGCATGCAGACATGATACAAGAGATGGTTAGAGACTGCAGACATGATACAAAAGATGGCCAGAGACTGCAGACATGATACAAGAGATCAGTGCAGCCTCACCAGTGCCCATCAAATGCAGCCTTCCACTGCCCACCAAATGCTGCCTCATCCGTGCCCACCAAATGCAGCCTAATCAGTGCCCACCAAATGCAGCCTCATCCATGCCCACCAAAGGCAGCCTCATCCGTGCCCACCAAATGCTGCCTCATTTGTGCCCACCAAATGCAGCCTCACCCGTGCCCACCAAATGCAGCCTCATCTGTGCCCACCAAATGCAGCCTCATCCGTGCCCACCAAATGCAGCCTAATCAGTGCCCACCAAATGCAGCCTAATTAGTGCCCACCAAATGCAGTCTCATCCGTGCCCACCAAATGCTGCCTCATTTGTGCCCACCAAATGCAGCCTCATTTGTGCCCACCAAATGCAGCCTCATCTGTGCCCACCAAATGCAGCCTAATTAGTGCCCACCAAATGCAGCCTCATCCGTGCCCACCAAATGTAGCCTCATCCATGCCCACCAAATGCAGCCTCATCCGTGCCCACTAAATGCAGCCTAATCAGTGCCCACCAAAGGCAGCCTCATCCGTGCCCACCAAATGCAGCCTAATGCGTGCCCACCAAATGCAGCCTAATCAGTGCCCACCAAATGCAGCCTCATCTGTGCCCACCAAATACAGCCTAATGTGTGCCCACCAAATGCAGCCTAATGCGTGCCCACCAAATGCAGCCTAATCCGTGCCCACCAAATGCAACCTCATCTGTGCCCACAAAATGCAGCCTCATCCGTGCCCACCAAATGCAGCCTCATCTGTGCCCACCAAATGCAGCCTCCTCCGTGCCCACCAAATGCAGCCTAATCAGTGCCCACCAAATGCAGCCTCATACGTGCCCACCAAATGCAGCCTAATCAGTGCCCACCAAATGCAGCCTAATGCATGCCCACCAAATGCAGCCTCATCCGTGCCCACCAAATGCAGCCTCATCCGTGCCCACCAAATGCAGCCTCATCCGTGCCCACCAAATGCAGCCTAATCAGTGCCCACCAAATGAAGCCTACCTGTGCCTGGATCACACACATCAGCAATCTCCTGCGGTGTCTGTCAGGGAGCTTGGATTTGAATTGCCCGGGATGCCACTGTAAGAAAGTCCCGCCTCCTAGACTTGCTCCTATGTCACGTCACACTGATTCAATTTCACAGCATTGGATTACTGTTACGCCTATCACAGGAGGCGGTCTAGGAGGCGGGACTTACAGTTCAGACTCAAGCCTTGTGTGTCATACACAAGGAGGGGAGGAGGGAGAAGAGGACTTTGACGCCCCTCCCCTCTGTCTCAACTCACGGCGCACCCGCTCTTTTGTGCACCCGGCCACCCACCCGGGATCGGTCCTGGGCACCGCAGTAGCTGCCCACAGCCCAAGCGGCCACAGGGCAGGCAGCCTACCGGGAAATTTCCCGGTATCCCGGTAGGCCAGTCCGGCCCTGAAGTCTAGTATTCCAACTTGTCTAGAGAAAATACAGATATGTAGTCTTGTAATGTTTGTTTTTTTTTTCTATAAAATTGCTTTTCTTCTTGCAAGGTTATTACGAGTCAAGGTGAGTAGTATGTTGGGAATTGCCCCCTCATACTTACAGTATGGCACAAAAGTGAGTACACCCCTCACATTTTTGTAAATATTTTAATATATCTTTTCATGTGACAACACTGAAGAAATGACACTTTGCTACAATGTAAAGTAGTGAGTGCACAGCTTGTATAACAGTGTAAATTTGCTGTCCCCTCAAAATACCTCAACATACAGCCATTAATATCTAAACTGCTGGCAGCAAAAGTGAATACACCCCTAAGTGAAATTGTCAAAATTGGGCCCAAAGTGTCAATATTTTGTGTGGCCACCATTATTTTCCAGCACTGCCTTACCCCCTTGGGCATGGAGTTCACCAGAGCTTCCCAGGATGCCACTGGAGTCCTCTTCCACTTCTCCATGATGACATCACGGAGCTGGCAGATGTTAGAAACCAGGGGTTTAGGGCTGTGAGGGGGGGGGGTAATCTGTACAGGGTGGAGGATTGGGCCTGTTGGAGGAAATCTGTACTGTGATAGGATATAGGCTCGGGGGGGGGGGGGTGGATTTTTATACTGGGAGGATAGGATCAATTTTTGGTTGTACAATAGCCTGTGCATTACATACTTTTGACCCCCTGCGAGCCCTACTCTCTTTGTGTTACATACTCCTGCGCCTTGTACTCAGTACATAATGCACCCTGTGTTGTGTACTTTTTGACCACTGTTTTTGACCACTCTCTGCAGTACCCACTCCTGATCCTGTACTTTGTGCGTTAGGCTCTCCAGACCCCTGAAATGTGTGCGATGTGCAATCCTGAGCCCTGAAATGTGTGTGATACACACTCCGGAGCCTTTCACTTCATAGGTTACATGCTCCTGGGCCTTTCACTTTGTGAGTTACACACTTTTGAGGCTTGCATTCTCTGCATTATGCACCCCTGCACTCTGTTATATGCACTCTTTGAGCTCCTGTGCATTATGTACTTCTTAGCCCTTCACTCTTAATATTAAGTGCACCTGCACTCCATATCTTACACACTCCTGAGTCCTTCGCTCTGTAAATGATGTGTCCCTGACCACTGTAGAACTTTCTTTCTTTTGGTGGTATTTAATCACCACTGAGTTTTTTATTTTTTTGCTATACAAGCGGAAAAATAGCAAAAAATTAGAAACAAAAAAACAATTTTTTCTTTATTTTTGTTATATCATTTTGCAAATAAATAATATTTCTTTATAAATTTAGGCCAAAATGCATTCTGCTACAGTTTTTTTTTTTTTTAAATAAGACAGTGAATATTATTTAGTCTGTGTGAAAGTTATATAGTTTACAAGATATGCGATATATATTTGAAAATTGATCAGCCCTGATGTGCTGACAGCTTATTTAATTTCTTGAGGCCCCAAAATGCCAGGACAGTACAAAAACCCCAAAATGACCCTTTTTATAAAGTAGACGGTCCAGGGTATTACGTATTAGGCATGGTGATCAGGATGCTGGTATGGGATATGGTGGTGATCAGGACGCTGGTATGGCATATGGCGGTGATAAGGACGCTGATATGAGGTATTACGGTGATCAGGACAGTGGTATGGTGTATGGCAGTAATCAGAATGCTGGTATGGGGTGTGGCGGTGATCAGGGCACCGGTACGGGTATGGTGATGATCAGGACATTGGTATGGGGTATGGCAGTGATCAGGATGCTGGTTTGGGGTATGGCGGTGATCAGGATGTTGGTATGGTGTATGGCGATGTTACTGTGAGTACTGGTGACACTAGGACAGGTGACAGGGGCTGACTGCATTGTTTATTATTCCTATACTGGGGGACAGTGATCAGGGACACTGGGGCAGGATTGCACACAGCAACCACATGGTACAAGGCCATGTGATCACCCGCACACAGTGGTAATATGATCCGCTGTGTCCGGTGGACACACAGATCACCAGGCTCCTGGGTGTGTGCAGGAGCCTGTGATTCGGTAGGAGATTCAGAAATGTCCACCCAAATCGGCACGCATCCCGTAATTGGTGTTTATTATTGTATTCTCTGCAAGAGATGTTGAAGCTAACAAGAGAGCTTACAGATGTGACTTGAGAGATTCGTAGACTTACCAGAGCGAAGGTAGGTGAGTGGTGGGTTTATTTCTGCTTTGAGTAAATGACCACATGATCTGTGCTCACACACCCATTTTTCATTGAAAAATATTTTTTCTTAATACCTAAGGAATAAAAAACAATAACATCATAAAAATATTATAATAATTGTTATTATATTATAGTCTCAACCCAACAATCAGCAGCTCAAGAGGCACAGACCACCGCCAGCATATTCAGTCTACCCAAGAAACACTTTCTACACCCCAGTGGCATTATTGTCATGCAAGTTAGGGGTGGGTAAATTTGCCTGGGAAGGCCTTGGCCGTTGCCGCTGACAGTGGACACTAATCAGGGCAGGGACAAGGGGTGGGCAGAAGGGATGGCTGCCATGGGCACTGTGGTATCGTGTTAGGTGGGGGGACAACACAAAGAGATTGGGGGGGTTTGTGATGGAAGGGGGGATTTGGGGGGCTGCAGGGGGTAAATATTGTCCTAGGAGGGGAACTTTTGGGGGGTGGGGTGCTAAGAGTGGTGATTTAGGGGGATTTGTGTTGGAAGAAAGAAGACTTGTGCTAGGTGGAGGCATTTGAGGGGAATTTGTGCTGGAAGGCAGGGGATTTGAAGTGGGGGGAGAAGATGTGTACTAGGAGGGAATATTTTAGGGGGTAGAGGATTTGTGCTAGAAGGGGTGAATTTGTTTTTTTTTTTGGGAGGGGCATTTGAGCTTGGACGATTTGGGGGATGTTGGGTCAAAGATTTGTGCTAAGATAGGGGATTTCAGCAGGGGCCGGATTTGTACTGGGAGGAAGGGAAATTTATGCTTAGAGGTGCTCAATGTTTTTTTGGAGATTTTTGCTGACACAAAATGCTCCTACATCTTAGATGGAGGGGGGGCAATTTGGCATGTTTGCCCTGGGCTCTAGATGGCCTTGTCCCGGCACTGGCACTAGTAGCAGTGTAGTGATAAAGTGAGAAGATCTTATAGCCGTTATTCTGTATGTGCCTATAAATACAGGCAGGACAACAAAAGTAAACTGCATTGATGGCAAAGCAGTGCCCCTAGTGGTTTTGGCACCCTTGGTTATGGCCTATTGTGAGATCCAATCATGTTTGAACTCCTTACTAGCCATCAAATGCGCTACCATATTGTATTTATTTTGATTTAACACCTTTCTTCCCAGGGCTAAGTAAAGGGTGAAAGTGGCTTTGCTTGGAGGCTTGGTCCAGGCCATTCTTAGAGCAAGGGCACAATCTCAGCTGTGACAGCTATACCACCTGTTCCTTCTCTGATTGACATCCGTGTTTCTATCATTAACAGAGGCTGTCTATGAGCTGGGTGCTTTCACATACCACATCTGGGAACACTAAACTCAAACATGATCCATTTCTATAAATTAGGGCCCTTTCACACGGCGTTCCGCATGTCCGTATATCATCCTATTTTTTTGCGGGTGATATACAGACATAATGTAAGTCAATGGCATTGCGGATGTCAGCGGATGACCATCCGCTGACATCCGATTTTCGTCCTTTCAGTTCTGTTTCGTTTTTTGGAACGGAGCAGAACCCTATTTTTGTTCCGTGTAAAAAACGTAACGGATGCAAAATCGGATGTCAGCGGTGTCATCCGCTGACATCCGCAATGCCCATAGACTTACATTATGTCCGTATATCATCTGCAAACGGATGGGATGATATGCGGACATACGGAGCGGAGGAAACAAATGTCGTCCGCTCCGTGAAAAAAAAAAAAAGTGCCGTAGCGGATCGCAATGCGGTCTGCTCCGTGTGAAAGGGCTCTAACTGAGCAATTCCATATATTCCTTCCTTATGGAAATGAATTGCGTTTCACAAGCATTATACTGTCTTCTTTTTCACACATAGGCATTTATTCATAATAAAATGTTTAATCGTCTAATTAACAACAAATACCAGAAAATAAGTGTTTCCAAAATAAGATTTTAATTGACAGAAACAACCTACCAATGCAAGAGTTTTGTAATTGAACTTCCTATAATATGTTTCAGGACATTCGCTAATGGATCAGACATTGTAATGAATGTGTACCCACCGTCCACGGTAATTAAGCGATTTGCCTTCACTTACATAGCAGGCTGTTTCATTAACTTTATTGAGTTTATTACAGATGAAGACAAAATGGTTTAGTTTCTGGAAATCGCTTACTGTTTTGCAGCACAGGCGTTTCAAAATCAAACCAAGAATTTATTACACTGGATGACACATTCTACTTTAGGCAAAAACTAGGAAATTCACTCTTGTCCAGAAAATAGTGCTGAAATGATTTAATGAGATCTCCAGGTAAGGAGAGAAGGCGATAAATATATTGTATTATTTACTCTTAAGCCAATGATGTCCTTTCCCTGGGGAAATTTTGAAAGGCACCTAATAAGGTGTATGTCATTGAAAAATTAAAGAAAAATATATATGCAGTACATCTCTGCATGACGTGCATATTTTGGTGGCAGCATTTTAGGGTATTTTAAATAACATTCACCATTGCATTCAGCGAGTAAAAAATATAACAGAACAAATGTTAACCATTATGGCTCAATTCTAGTCCTAAAAAGCAAATAAAGGAAAAAAAAATCTGGCCTTTAAAAAAATGCAAAATGAAAGGGACAACTTTGGTATTTATGGGTTACAAGTACAGTAATGTAGCAAGAAATGAAATAAGAGTGTCACTTACCTGATCCGAGGGCGAAATGCAGAGAGGGCTCCCCTTGCCGCTGAGTGCGATACACCCCTGAGGGTGGAACAGGAGGTGTAGCGCCCAAAGAAGCACTGGTTGCCAACAGGGTCAGAGGAGTAGACCAGTGGTCACCTGAAGGATGCTGGGCAGAAGTCTTCTGGGAGTCTTCAGGTGGACTAGACAACTAGTGCAGCCAGGAAACAGGGGAAGAAGCAAGCTGAGGGTCAAACACAGTTAATCAATCTGAGTGCACAGGTAGGTAACGATAACAGGAACTTTAGCCAAGGTCACAACAGGGAGACAGGTAGAAGGCAATGGCAGAGTCATATACTGGAGGACAGGCAGATAGGCAGAGATGTATAGTAACTAAGTAGAACTACTTCACTACTTTACTTAAGTACGATATCTGTACTTTCCTGGAGTAGAATTTTTTTCTCCTACTTCCACTTTTACTTCACTACATTTTTTCGATGATTTCAATACTTTTACTCCGATATTTTTTTGTTGTGCTGCATAGTTACTCGTTACTATTATAAAAATGACCACTGCCAGAACAGTAGATGGCAGGTTTCATGAAGCTCAAAACATGTGTATTAGAGCCCATTCACACTAGCACGACTTGTGAGGCGACTTGTGTAGCCCCAGGTCGCTGGACATAACAAAAGCAATGTTAATCAATCAGTGCCGTCTTAATTGGCACTACTGAAGTCGCTCCGACTTCAGAAAAGGGTCCTGTACTACTTTGAGGCGACCTGTGATCCGACTGTCCCATATACTTCAATGGGAGTCGCCTCCTTATCTTAATTGAAGCGACTTGTTATCAGACTTTCCAGGAAGAAGAAAGAAGAAAGAGATTAGCCAGGCATTCCCCACAGACAAAGTCGCCTGTCTCTTCAAAGTAGTGCACAAGTCTCTTCCAAGTCTCTTCCAAGTCTCTTCCAAGTCTCTAAACAAGTCTCTTCAAGTCACCGGGTGACTTTCTGGTCGTGGTAGTGTGAACCGGCTCTTATCAGCGCATACGAAAATAAATGCTACTGTATGTATAAATAAAAGCTGCATTAGAAATAATAAAAAACAATATGATGTTCAAACTTTTGACTTCTTTCTTTAATAACTACATAACACAGTACTTGTACTTTTACTTTCAGTACTTGAGTAGCAAAATTTTTTAAAAAACGACTTGCAATACTTAAGTACAAAAAATGTTGAATACTTTAGTACTTCTACTCAAGTCACTTTTTGATCGAGCACTTCCACTTCTACTCAAGTCACTTTTTGATCGAGCACTTGTACTTTTACTCAAGTATGGGTTTCGAGTACTTTATACAACTCTGCAGATAGGTAACAAGTCAGTAGGCCAAGCCGAGGTCATACACTGTAGAGCCAAACTGGAGCAAGGTAGGTGAGACAAGCCAAGGATCGGAGCTGGGAGAGGAGAGCAGACAGGTCAGGAACAAGCTGAGTCACAACAAGAAATCCAAGGTAGGTTAGCAGGTGCTCAGGACACAGGAAGGCTGATGACAATCCAGCAACTTGATGGGCTGAGCAGAGTTCTTATATAGGTCCTCAATCTGCTCTCAACTCCTGTTAGCAAGCTCCCAGTTTATATATTGACAGCACTGTGCAATGAAGTAAATCATGATTGGCTTACAGATTACTTCTCTGCAGGGCATTTTTAAAGAGCTAATATAAAGACAGATTCAAATGCTTATGGTAGCTGTATGTAAAATACATTGCCTGCTTTTTTTTTTTTTTTTTTTAAGGGCTCTTTCACACGGTCCGCCTCCATAGGCGGATCCGTGCTACTCACTGCAGTGCGGAGAGGGAGGTGTCAAAGCCCCCGCTGCTCTCTATGGGAGATCGGATGAGAGCGGACCGCCTGTCCGCTCTCATCCGATCCGATCCCTGAACGGATGGAAAAATAGGGTTTCCATCCGTCCAGATTTCACGGACAGGATCGGATACGGGTGGCAGCGGGTGTCAGCAGAGATGTCTCCGCTGACATCTGCTGCCCCATAGAGCTGCATGCAGGATCCGAATAGATCAGCATAAAAAACTGACAGGCGGATCTGATCGGACCGCCCGTGTGAAAGAGCCCTAAGAGAATATAACTGGATATCATTTTTTTAAATATTTGTCTGGAGTTTAGATGTAAATGGCTTTAACAATTACAGATTACTTTGTAACTTCAGTGTAGATAGAGGCATTAACTTGAAAGCTGAAGAAAATGCATGTTGTTTTTAACATATACTATATAAATTTATTATAAATGGCCTCTCCACAGAATCTGAAGGCTCCTCAATCCCCCTATGTCCTGTTATTTGCAAGATGGGTTATTATAAGCTACAAGCATGTGACTCCAAACAGCAAGTCCGAGGAGGATCGAGGGGCCAGCAGAGACCCCCTTCTCCCACGGCTGAATATGTAATGGTAAGTAAGGATGAGCTAAACTATCTCAGGATTGATCTGGACGTGCTTCAGTAAGAATTTTGGATGCTAAACCTGAACCCCACTGAAATGAAAGCTGAATCTGTCAAACTAAAAAATGCCCATTTTCTAGGCTATTAGTTAAAGCGGAGTTCCGGGCACAAAATCGGTATTTTTTTTTGTGCCCCTCCGCTAGCTACACATAACCTGAAAAGGAATTGGATAGTTATTTATTTTTTTTTTTTGTATTTGAAGATCGTAAATACTCACCTCAGGGTACTTCCTCCTCCAGCCCCGAGGCTCACCCCGTCACTTCCTGCCTCGCAATGATTCCTGGGAGCTGAACGTCATCACTCCCAGGAATCAATGCGACGGCACCGGCCCCGCACGTCACTTCCGGAATGCGGCGCCGCACCGGAAGTGACGAGAGGGGCCGGTGCGGCGCATTCTGGGAGAAGAAGACGCGGAAGAAGACACCGAAGAGGACCGCGCCGGCTTCAGCTGCCCACAAGAGAGATGGAAACGCTGTAGAAGAAATTTTCAAAGTAAGTATTTCTTCTAAAAGGTAAGTGCGAACCGGGACAGATCAGAGGCTAGCCATTGTGGAATGTGCTAGCCCTGACTGTCCCGGGGGTATGTTCAGTAAAAAATCATTTCTGTGCCCGGAACTCCGCTTTAAGGAGTTTAACAGCTTAACCACTTCAGCTCTGGAAGGTATTACCCCTTTATTGACCAGGCAATTTTTTTGCGATATGGCACTGTGTTGCTTTAACTGACAATTGCGCGGTCGTGTGACGCTGTACACAAATAAAATTGATGTTTTTTACCCCACAAATAGAGCTTTCTTTTGGTCTTTTTTTGATCATCTCTCTGGTTCCTATAAACAAAAAAAGAACCATCATTTACAAAAAAAAAAAAAAACAATATGTTTTTCTTTCTGCTATAAAACATCCAATAAAAAAATTAAAAATCAATTTTTTTCATCAATTTAGGCCAATATGTATTCTGCTACATATTTTTGGTAAAAAAAAATCCTAATAAGTGTAAACTGATTGGTTTGCGCAAAAGTTATAGCGTCTACAAACTATGGCATACATTTATGGACTTTTTCTTTTTTTTCTTGTTTTTACTAGTAATGGCGGCAATTAGCAAATTTTTAGCGGGACTGTAACATTGCGGTGGAGAAATCTGACACTCCTGTGACACTTTTTGGGGAACAGTGACACCAATACAGTGATCAGTGCTAAAAAAAATGCACTATTACTCTATAAATTACACTGGCAGGAAAGGGGTTAACACCAGGGGCGATCAAGGGGTTAAATGTGCTCCCAGGGAGTGCTTTCTAACTGTGGGGAAGTGGATGCACTAGAGGAAAAGAGACATCTTGTGTCTTCAGCTAAGCTGAAACACAAGATCTCTTTTTTTACTCCCTGACAGAACAGCGGTCTGCCTTGTTTACATAGGCAGACCGCTGTTCTGTCATTCTACCGAATGATCGCGGCTGCCGGACCCACTGATTGGCTCTCGCTGTGTCCAATCACAGAGGGAGTGTCTCTTCGGCGGCGCGCCCATGATATCTCCTGCACAAAATCACATGTACTTGATTTTACGCAGCTGGGCGGCCCTGCCGCAGTATATATGCTGTGGGCGGTCCAGGACTAGTAAGGGACTGCCCCACGTACATATACTGAGGCAGGGCAGCCCTTTAGCACACAATCACTTACCTGTATGTGATTTTTTCTTCAGGGTCTGGAGTGCACACACACACCGCCAAGGACCCGCACCTGCTGTGATTTGACACAGCAGAAGACAATCAGCGGGTCTGGTGGACATCGGGTCCCACCGATCATTCCCGAGGCCGACAGAACAGCAGTCTGCCTATGTAAACAAGGCAGATCGCCGTTCTGTGACAGGACAGGGGAAGACAGAGATCTTCCGTTTCTGCTAAGCAACCCCCACACAGTTAGAAAGCACACCCTAGGGACACAATTAACCCTTTAATCGCCGCTGATATTAACCCCTTCCCTGCCAGTGTCACTAGTACAGGGACAGCACATATTTTTAGCACTGATTACTGTATTGATGTCCCTAGTCCCCAAAAAAGTGTCACTAAGTGTCCAATTTGTCCATTGCAATGTCGCAGTCCCGCTATAAGTCGTTGATCATCGCTATTACTAGTAAAAAAATCTATAAAAATTCCATAAAAATATCCTATAGATTAGGGGGCACGGCTACCAGATGCACGGCTGAGTAGCTCCTCCAGAATACCAGGGATTTCATCGACCAGAGGCAATCGACCACATCGCTAACACCTCCAATTGCTTGCCAGAGTACCCCTGCTCCCTCTGACATAGCCCAAAAGAAAAACAAAGCCACATCAGTTTTGATTGTGTACAGTGATTCAGGACCACGCAATTGTCAGTTAAAGGCCTGGTCATGAAGGGGGGCTGAAGAGGTTAAAAAAACAGTATGAGGGAATGGGCACTGCCCTGGCGAACATGTACCAAAGTAAAGAAATTGTAATTACATGCCTGGGGGGTTCTCTAATCCTGCCAGTGAAGGGGAGCATCTTTGTGATGTACTGACTTTTACAAAGGGAAAAAGTTTTAAAATCATTGGCAAATGATATTTCATTCTCGGCTTCTATTAAAAAAAAAAACACAGACCCCTCCAAGGATCTGCTGTGTATTTTGAGGGATCTTTGGAGGGGTATATGCACTTTTTTTTTCTATATAAATGTAATTTTTGTTGTAGCACATGATACCCCAAGAATGAAGAAAAAAACAAAATTGTGTAGAGTTCCTGCCAAAATAAATACCAGGCCCTTTGCGTCTGGTATGAATTTTAAGAAAGTACCCCACACAAAACAACAAAAATGCTGGAGGTCCCCCAGGAAATTCATACCAGACCTCCAAGCATGCTACCTAGCCTAGACAGGGGTAGAGGGTGAGCATGTTAGGCCACATGTCCTCAACTTGGGGGTACCTTGCCAAGGGACTCAGCCCCCCCCCCCCCCCCAGAAGCACCTTATTAGTACTATAGTCTCTTCTCCACCATCCTGGCTGGTAATTGTCTAGAGGGTCTGCGGTGGGCACTTATTGGAATCTGGAATCCAATTTAATAATAATATGGTCATGGCCATATTTGGGCATTAATGTAACCCCTCCGATCCCTGCTTATTTACTTACATGGCCAGGGATTCCTGAAAATGTAAGTGAGTGGGCTCAGGCTGGGTGATGTCAGTGGTTGGTAAGGATGTGGTGGATGAAAGCACCTGCTGTTTCCTTAGCAACCATTGACAGTCCCAGCCTGTCACATTTATCCAAGCCGAATGCCCTATACATTCAGTTCAAAGGCCAGTGTGCAGTCCAAATTCTCTTTATTTTAAGCATTCAAATGAACATCCAAAAAGCCAGTGACAACATCCCTAATCTGCGCTCATCCCTAATGGCAAGCAGGAGCTGCATTTGAAAATAAGGGGCACTCATATATACTAATCAGGGAATCTGGAAATTCATAAATTTTATCAATTTTGCTAAAGGTGAACTTACACTTTAATATTTTAGGCCTAGGTGACTGTTGCTGAGAAATGAAATGAGACTGCGACCATGTCTTGCTTCTTTATATCCACTGTCTGCTGCGGACTAACAGTTAATACATGTGTAGAATTTTGTGTCAACAATGCACCAATTGTGTCTTTAAAGCACCAGAAAAAAAAAACGTAGGAATGTAAACGACAGTATGATGCATCTGTGAGATTGTTGAGAATGTCTGTAATAATACCCCAGTGTAATGTGGTATTTATTAGAATGCATTGTGTGCTTTCTCATGGTTTTAATTCCTCTCGTATTCTTTATTTCCAGGTGATATGCCACTGGCAGAATATACTATTTCTAGGTCAAATATTTTCACCTACTGCAAATGAGAAGATCCAAACTCAGATTACATCATAAAAATAAGGATATTTAATCTTTAACCTCCAAAGTAGAAGAAGCTAACCATTTACTGACTGCGTAGATGAAACAGAATTATTGAATACTAAATCTCCAACTAAAGGGCAATAATATACATTTAGGGTAATTCATGATGGATGGATGGATAGATAGATAGATAGATAGATAGATAGATAGATAGATAGATAGATAGATAGATAGATAGATAGATAGATAGATAGATAGATAGATAGATAGATAGATAGATAGATAGATAGATAGATAGATAGATAGATAGATAGATAGATAGATAGATAGATAGATAGATAGATAGATAGATACTGTATATATGGTACACTATATAATGTATATTTATAAATATACACCGATCAACCACAACATTATGACCACTGACAGGTAAAGTGAATATTGAATAACATTGATTAACCACTTCTGGACCGGAAAATTTTGCCCCTTAACCACTTGCCGACCGCCGCAAGTACATATACTGCGGCGGTCAGACCCTCATACGGTTCTACTATGTAGGACCGTTGATCACTGTTCCTACACCTCAAGCCACAGCCAATCACAGTTAGAATCACGCCCCTAGGGACACACACAGCCCCTCCCTCTCAAATAAAGTTAACCCCTTCACTACCAGTGTCATTTTACAGTAACAGTGCATAGATATAGCACTGATTACTGTAGAAATGTCACTGGTAACCCCAAAAGTGTCAAAAATGTCAGTCAAGGGTCCGATCTGTCCGCCCCAATGTCGCAGTACCGCAAAAAAAAATCGCAGATCGCCGCCATTACGCGTTTAAAAAAAAAATGACAAAAATCTTTCCCTTTGTTAGTAAACGCGATAACTTTTGCGCAAACCAATCAAAATACGCTTTTTGCAATTTTTTTTTACTAAACATATGTAGCATAAAACAAATTGCCTGAAAATGTTAAAAAATTTAGATTTTTACATTTTTTTGGGGGGGAATTTCATATAAAGAAATGTGAAAAATTTTGTTATTTTTGCAAAATTGACGCTCTTATTTTGTTTATAGCGCATGATCAAAAAATCGCACAGGTGATCAAATACCACCAAAAGAAAGCTCTGTTTGTGGGAAAAAAAGGACGTCAAATTCGTTTAGGGAAAGCGTCACACGACCGCGCAATTGTCCGTTAAAATCACGCAGTGCCGAATCGCGAAATACCCCCTGGTCAGGAAGGGGGTAAAATCTTCCGGGGCTTTTATGGAAAAAAAAAAAAAAAATCTTCCGGGGCTTAAGTGGTTAATGACCTGATAATTTTTTACGATACAGCACTGCGTTATTTTAACTGGAAATTGCGCAGTCGTGCGACGCTGTACCCAAATAAAATTGTCCTTTTTCCCCACAAATAGAGCTTTCTTTTTGTTGTATATGATCACCTCTACGATTTTTATTTTTTGTGCTATAAGCAAAAAAAGAGCGACACTTCTGAAAAAAAAACAATATTAAATTTCAAATATATCTTTTATTTTATTTTCAAACAGAAAAAAACAATATTACAATACAAAGCAATTATACAGAGTTGCGACTGTTACGTACATAAGAGGTCATTCCAGTCCTATCACATCAACTGTATGTCTCTTCAAAGAGATCTCTTAAATTATTAAATCTATATATCTTTCCCATCATCTGTGATCACTTCAAACATTAGGCTGATCTGATCTCAGTCTCTAGACACAAACCAAATAACAAGCGCCAAAACACCCAAAAAAAAAAAAAAAAGGGAGGGGAGGGAGGAAAGGGGTAAAGACAAACAGGGGGAAGGCTCCCCCTCTCCAAATCCCTCCCTAAGGTCTCCCCCTCCTCCCCTACACCTCCCCAAGCCCCCAGATCACCTCTCTCTCTCCATCTATGTCTGCAGCAGCCTAGTCCCCTCTTCTGACAAAATAAAAGTATTCCAAAGCTCCCAGGTCTCCATATATAACCCACGTTTACACTGTGATGTCAATACTAGGTCTTCCATTCTGTTAATCGCCTCTACCCTGTGTAGCCAATCTCTTATTGTCGGGGGATGCGGGTTTTTCCATAACGCGGGGATACAGGCCTTTGCCCCGTTTCCCAAATGTCTCACCACTGACTTCACATATCTCTGTGTGGGAATATCTGACAGATGAAACAAGAAAAAAGCAGGATCTTCATAAATAGTGTATTCCGTAAATTTTTGGACAAGGGTTTTCACCTCAGTCCAATATCTCAAAAGTTTCGGGCAGGACCAAAAAATATGAAACATGCCTGCATCTTCTCCTCCACATCTCCAGCAATTCGCTGATGTACCTGGAAATATCTTATGGAGTTTATAGGGTGTATAGTACCATCTGGTCAATATCTTAAAATTAGTCTCCTGAGTTTTAGTACAAATAGATGTTTCAAAAACCAGCGAGAGCATCTTCTGTTTTTGTGGTGCTGTGAAGATGCAGTTTAGATCATTTGCCCATTTAGTCAACCAAGACAGGTCAGGGTTGTCCGGTGGTGATATTAATAGGTTGTATAGTAGGGAGAGCGTGTGTATTAACACTCCTTCTCCTCGACAGTATCCCTCAAATTTAGACAGACTCCTTGAGTATTCTGTCGGATTTGACAGGGCACTCAGAAAGTGGTGCAGTTGTATAGCCGACCAGAAGGTTAACTTAAAGTCGCCCTCCTGGTTCATTAAAGTCGTTAATGTCGGCCAATTACCTGCTATCAAAAATTGCTCAACTCGAGCTCCCCCGGTTTTGCCTAGCGCGCGTAAGTCTGGAGATGAGAATCCAGGTTTAAATCGAGGGTTGCCAATCACCGGGAGCAGTGGAGAACTGGGGGGAATGATAGAGTATCTCCTATTAACCAGGTGGCCTATACGCAGCGTGGTGCCTATAAGAGGATGTAGTCTCAGTTGTGAAGGTAAGTCTGCATAACACCAAAGTGCTCCTCTGAGGGGGATATTTGTTTGTGCTTGCTCTACATTAGTCCATAATTTAAATGTTTGATGTCTACACCAATCTACCACCCTACTCAAGTGGGCTGCCTGAAAATATTTTTGCAAGTCCGGGAGGGCTAAGCCTCCGTACTTTTTTGGCCAAGTTAATTGCTTCCGCGCCAGGCGAGGTTTTTTCTTTGCCCAAACAAATTTGATAAAAAGAGCATGGATCAAGTGAAAATATCGGGCAGGCAGTTTAATCGGTAGAGCTCTAATCAGATAGACATGTTTAGGCAAGATGTTCATCTTTATTAGGTTACACCTACCGAACCACGAGTGGAGGCCCGAGTACCATTTTTCCAACAGCACACGTGTCTCCGCTATCAAAGGAGGAAAGTTCAACTCATACGTCCTAGCTAAACAAGATGGAATGTAGGTACCAAGGTAACGTAGAGCTCTATTGGTCCATCGGAAGCCAAAGTTTGCTTGTAGCGTTCGAAAAGATGACGCAGTCGAGCCCACCCCCATCGCCTCTGATTTACTATAATTAATTTTAAAATTCGTCAAAGATCCGTATCTGGTTAATTCCTGTAGTAAGTTCGGCACTGATATGGTTGGATTTATCAGGGAAAACATAAGGTCATCCGCATAAGCAGAGATCTTATACTGACCCTCACCCACTTGTAATCCCTGTATATCTGGATTTTGTCGAATTGTACAGAGAAGGGGTTCCAACGTGAGTGCAAATAAAAGAGGAGACAGGGGGCACCCTTGTCTTGTACCGTTATTAATAGCGAAGGAGTCCGATAAGAATCCATTCACCTTGACCTGTGCAGTGGGGTTTGAATAAATGCTGGCGATCCATCTTTGCATGTTACCACCCAGGCCTATATGCTTGAGGACCGAAAACATAAATCGCCAGTTTACCCTATCAAAGGCTTTTTCTGCGTCTGTGTTGATAAAGACGCTTGATGTTCGAGAGGTGTCCGCTACATGGATCAGATTTAATATTTTGGTGGTATTGTCTCTAGCCTCTCGTCCTAGAACAAATCCCACTTGGTCAAGGTGAATAAGATCGAGTAAGTGTGGAGCCAATCGGGTAGCTAAAATTTTTGAAAAGATTTTTAGATCCGTATTGAGTAGGGAAATGGGTCTATAGCTTTCACAGCTTGTGGGGTCTTTTCCTTCTTTCAGGATCACAGTTATGTGTGCCGCTAAGGTATCTCTAAGCATATTCGGATTTTCTCTTGGCGCGTTAAAGAATCTAACCAGATACGGACCCAAGATAGGGAGGAAAGTCCGAAAGTATTGGAGTGTATGACCATCTGGACCAGGGGCCTTCCTTAGTTTCATGGTGTTAATAGTCTGTTGAACCTCTATCAAGGAAATTGGTTCTTCCAATTGTTCTCTTATTTCGGCAGAAAGTGTAGGTATATGAGATTTTCCGATATAATCTTCCATCTCTGAGTCAGGGGCCGGGACCTCCACCAAGGAATACAACGTTTCGTAAAATAGGCCGAATTCTCTCACTATTTTCTTTGGGGGAATCACTTTCTGCCCTTGTGATGTAATAATGCTAGGGACATACGTTGACATGTTAGGGTCTTTAACCGAACGTGCAAGTAACTCCCCACATTTGTCCCCAAGCTCATATCCTCGGCTTCTACTTCTCTGTAGAGCAGCCTTTGCTCTAAACAAAAGGAGGTCCGCTAATTGCTGCCTTACATGTATAAGTTCAGACTCCAAACTCTGGGACGTAGAATGCTTATATTGGGCTTCTAGTTGTCTAAGCCTATCCAGAAGCTGTATTGACTGTTTCTCTCGTTCCTTTTTGAGTCTGGACCCATGTTTAATAAACAGCCCTCTCAGGACCGATTTATGGGCCTCCCACAGATTCCTGATCTCGCAGTCCTCCACATCATTCATATGAAAATACTCCTGAAGACCCACTGAGATGTCCGTTAGGACTTCAGGAATCTGTAAAAGGCCCTCATTCAGTCTCCAAAAACTCTGACGACAGGCAGCATATTCTGACACAGAATAAGTGAGCAGTACCGGCGCGTGGTCTGACCATATTCTGTCCCCAATTATCGCCGATTTAACCGCATGTAGCTGGTTATGCGGGACTAAGAAGTAATCTATCCTTGAATAGGACTTATGGGGTGCAGAAAAAAATGTATAGTCTCGATCTACAGGATGTAATACTCGCCACACGTCTATCCATTGGGCATTGAAAAACGTTTGTGCTATACTTTTGTTTGCAGCTGGCAGTATGGCCGAACTTCCCGTGGATGTATCAAGTCTCGGGAGTAATGGTACATTGAAATCTCCCCCTAGTATAAGCTGCCCTTCCTTAAATTCCATAAGTAGTTTGGACACTCTCTTAAAAAACCTGGCCTGACTGTCATTTGGTGCGTACACTGTTGCAAATGTTATTAATGTATCTGCTATTTTCCCCTTGATAAAAAGATATCGTCCTTCCGTATCCATCATAATCTCCTTCAGGGACCAGGGTATTCTGGATGAGAGTAAGATAGCTACTCCTTTTGTTTTAGTTTCAGTATTCATAGAATGGTAAACTACATTGTAGAGTCTATTCGTAAATTTAGGAGCTTTATCTTTTTTAAAATGTGTTTCTTGAAGGAAAGCAACATCTACTCTATGTCTCTTAAGGTCATTAAACAACATCCTCCTTTTTTCCGGTATATTAAGACCTCTGGTATTTAAAGAAAAAATTATGAGGTCCCCCCATCTTGATGGAGGGGAGAGGGGAAAAAGGAGAGAGGGAAGGAGAGAAAGAGAGGGGGAGAGGAAAAAAAAAGAAAAAAAAAAAAAAAAAAGGGAAGGGGGACAAACTAACCCTCCTAAAACAAGAAGGGTGGCGCTACCCTTCTCCCCCTTCAGAGCCTATCGCTCTACCACTAATTGGGAAACTTCCCATGTACACTATGTGACTCTAAGTCACCCCTCAATGTACTGACCTAGTTGGGAGGGCGGTATAGATCAGGCGTAGTACCAAATAAGTAAGAATAAGAAGCAAGGTACAATCCCGCTCTCCCGAGCCCCCCCCCCCTAACCACACCGACAGAGATCATGATCATGATCCTATTGTCCCAAGAAAGAAGAGTAGGGACAGCAAAAAAAAAAAAAAAAAAGAAAGAGGGGGGGGGGGGGTAGAGAAGGGGGGGTGGGAGAGGTGCGACCTATTATTGTAAAAAAAAGTTTAAAGGACAATCCCCAAAGAACAGGGGGTAGGCCCTTACCATCCCCCTGTATGTCTTTATTTGTATAAGTCCTACTTAGGTAAGACCTCCTGCCACCCCCCCTCCAATATATCTAACCATCAAGCGCCAATCCCCGGCGTTTACAAACATAAGCAACACAAAAAAAAAAAAAAGGAGGTTGGGAAAGGGAGAAGGGAGGAGAAGGGGAGGGAATAAAACCACTCTTAAATTTATATCTTTAAACCCCACCCCTTCATCTCCGTTCCCAACCATATCCGGCAAACACATTGTCCATACTTAATAATCAAATAGCATATCATACCAACATTTTGGAGAAAAGGTGGGCGCCGTCCATACTCAGGCTCCTCTTATTACACTATGATATAATAGTGGTATAATAAATAAGGAGCGCCAAAACCCCTCACTGTATCTAGGCATATCTCTGTACGCGCATCCATCGTTTAGTGTATATAAATAAAAAAGAAGAACATAAAAAAAAGGAAGGAAAGGGGGGCGGAAAAAAAAAAAAAAAAACAGTAAAAAAAGAGCCCCCCTTTCCCGTGTCTAACACCCAAGTGCAACATCATTCAAAAAGAGCAAAAAAGAGAAAACATTATATAAGGAGGGAGGTCACTTCCTCTCTCTTCTCAAGTACGAGAGCTATCTTAAAGCTCAAAAAAAAAAAAAAAAAAAAAGGGCAACCCCCAGCAACAGAGGGGTATAAACCCCCTTATTATTACGATGGGCGGGCTTTGCAGATCCACACCTCCTCCCCTATTATCGTTACCATTCCCTCTGTTTGCAACCTCTCATGTCTTCCCCACCCCCTCACCCCCTTAGCCACTGTTCCACCACCTCAAGTAGGTAATGTAGCCACAAAAAAAAAAAAAAAAGGGGGGGGGGAACAGAGAAGGGGGGGTGGGAGAGGAGCGTCCTATTATTGTAAAGAAAGGTTTAAAGGATAATCCCCAAAGAACAGGGGATAGGCCCTTACCATCCCCATGTATATCTTTATTTATATAAATCCTACTTAGGTAAGTCCTCATACCACCCCCCCCTCCAATATATCTGACCATCAAGCGCCAATCCCCGGCATTTACAAACATAAGCAAACACTAAAAAAAAAAAAAAAAGAAAAAAAAAAAAAACCTGTTGTCCATAATTAATAAACAAATAACGTATCGTACCAACATTTTGGAGAAAAGGTGGGTGACATCCATACTCAGGCTCCTCTTATTATACTAGGATATAATAGTGGTATAGTAATTAAGGAGCACCAAACCCCCTCACTGTATCTAGGTGTATCTCTGCACGCGCATCCATCGTTTAGTGTATATAAATAATTATATAAAAAAAAAAAAAAAAAAAAAGGGGGAAGGGGGGCAGAAAAAGAACAAGAAAAGAGAGCCCCCCTTTTCCGTGTCTAACACCCAAGTGCAACATCCTTCAAAAAGAGCAAAAAATACAAAACATTATATAAGGAGGGAGGGCACTTCCTCCCTCTTCTCAAGTACGAGAGCTATCTTAAAGCTCATAGAAAAAAAAAAAAAATACAGGAAAACTACCCCAGTGAGAAAAAAAAAGAAAAAAAAAGGGCAACCCCCAGAAACATAGGGGGATAGACCCCCTTATTATTACGATGGGCGAGCTTTGCAGATCCACACCTCCTCCCATATTATCTTTATCGTTCCCTCTGTTTGCCACCTCTCACCCCCTTAGCCACTGTTTCACCACCTCAAGTAGGTACTGTAGCCACAGAAAAAAGAGGGGGGGAGGAAGGGGCCGGAGACCTGGCATCAAATCACTCACCCTCTCTCCAATCATAAAAAAAGAAAGAAAAAAAAGCAACAAAAAAGAAAACAGAGGAAAAAAAAAAAAAATAAGATGTATATATTTGTCTTCGTACAGTTATCTCCCCTTTGCAATAAGGGTCCAAAAAAAAAAAAAACGGGGAGGAAGACTTTCAGTTCTCTTCTTTCTTTATCTTCTCCTCTGATCTATTAGTCCCCTTCCATAAGCATCTTCAGGAACTATCGATATTCCTATTGCTTCTTCTCTGGAGGCACTACTTCTCTGTTCCTTCTATCACTGGGAGAAAAAGTTAACCAATTCGGTACTTGAATAGGATCTGTTCCCATAAATATATATAGATTTGGAAGATCATTTAATGTTCTTAAAGTAAAGGAGCTTTGGGCATTGCGAAACGTAACGGACAATGGGAAACCCCATCTGTATTTCAGGCCCAATTGCCTAGCTTTGTCCAATAAGGGTCTGAGTATCGCTCGTCTTTGCAATGTAGCCCTGGATAGGTCTGGGAGTATTTTAATACATACCCCCTCTAAGTCCACTGTACCCTTTTCCCAGGCCACCCGGACTATTAATTCTTTATCCACATAATGATGAATCCTACAGACAACGTCTCTAGGTCTATCAGGATCAGTAGCTCGGGGACCCAGGGCACGGTGGACTCTATCCACCTGTAGTCTAGTGGGGTACTGGTCTCCAAGGGTCTTTTGGAAGATATTTTTTACAATCGTTTCTAAGTTCTCTGTATCTGTAGCCTCAGGAATACCTCTTAATCTTAGGTTATTTCGTCGACTTCTGTCCTCTAGTTCTTCTATACGGAGTTGTAGGGCTATTTCTGCTTCTACATGTAATTTATTATGAGTCTCCAAAGATCTTACCCGACTTTCCAGGATAGAGAGGGCACTCTCATTTACCGTCACTCTCTGCACCACCTCTTGAATCTCTCCTCTCACCTCCTTTACGGCTGCTTGCTGTTTTTCCTCTAGCCGGGCTATCATATCCGCGATGTCCGCTTTGGTAGGTAATGCCTGTAGCAGTGCTCTTAGTTCTGCATCCATCCGCAGGGACAGCACACCCTCCTCCTTACCATATCCATCCGGGATGTCAGCGTTCACTCCCGATGTTCCCATTGAAGTGGGGTGGGTCGGGCCCGCACTCTCACCTCTCTGAGTGCTCCCGCTGGCTGCATCTGCTGCGGTAGCTTGCCGTCCACGAGGCGCGGCCATCTTGGATCCTAGAGGGGTTGTCACCGGAAAGAACTGTAAGATCTCAGCTTCGGGTTTGGGTAGGTTAATTTTTTTTACTGAGCCTCTGGTTCTCCTCTTCTTGGTTAAGGTCATCTCCCGCTAGATAGCACTTATTGGCTCCGTATATGGCTTCGTGTATGTCGGCGGGCCGGAGGGGTTCTCGGGAGCTCAGCACGCGTGCAGCTCTACTCCGCCATGTCTGAACCACGCCCCCCAACACAATATTAAATTGATTAAAATTAAAAATCAATTTTTTTCATAATTTTAGGCCAATATGTATTCTGCTACATATTTTTGGTAAAAAAAATTCCAATAAGTGTATATTGATTGGTTTGCGCAAAAGTTATCACGTCTACAAACTATGGGAAAGATTTATGTCATTTTTCTTTATTTATTTTTTTACTAGTAATGGCGGTGATCTGCGATTTTTAGCGGGACTGCGACATTGTGACAGACAGATTGAACCCCTAACTGACACTTTTGGGGGGACCAGTGACATTACTACAGTAATCAGTGCTAAAAATATGCACTGTTACTGTACTAATGACACTGGCAGGGAAGGGGTTAAACCAGAGGCGATCAAAGGGTTAAATGTGTCCCTAGGGGGTGCTTTCGAACTGTGTGTGTGGGGGGGTGGGCTTGCTGCATAAACCTAGAGACCTGTGTTCCTAAATAAGAGGAACACAGAATCCCTGTGTTCATTACTGACAGAACAGCCGTCTGCCATGTTTACAATGGTAGACTGCCGTTCTGTCTCCACAGGGAGCAATCGGGTGGCTCCCCCTGTAGCCAATCGGTGCATGCGTGTGCCTTCGGCGGCACGCGCGTGCCCCCACTAGTGGTCCCACGAAGCAGCGGGTCGGCAAGTGGTTAATGCAAATGAACATGTTGTCCCTGAAGTTGATGTGTTGAAAGCAGGAAAAATAGGCAAGGGCCAAATTGCAATGGTTAGATGACTGGATCACAGCAACTCCAAAACTGCCTTGAGATGGTATCTCACTCTCTACAGAATCTCTAAATTTCTTAAGTAAAACCGGTGAACCAGTGACAGGGTCATGGATGGCCAAGGCTCATGGATGCATGTGGGAGGGGGGGGGGGAGGCTGGTCTGTGTGGTCTGATCCAATAGAAGAGCTACTGTAGATCAAATTGCTAAAGAAAATGAATGCTAATTCCAATAGAAAGGTGTCAGAATAAGCAGTGCATTGAGGTTGGTTTTTGTATGGGGCTGTGTAGCTGCAGACCAGTCAAGGTACCCATGCTTACCCGTGTCCACAGCCAAAGGTGTCTACAATGGATTAATGAGCATCAGAACTGGACCACAGAACAATGGAAGAAGGTGGCTTAGTCTGATGAATTACACTTTTTTTTTTACATGTGTGGATGGCCAGAATGTGCATCACTTACCTGGGGTAGAGATGGCACCAGGATGCATTATGGGAAGAAGACAAGCCGGTGGAGGCAGTGTGATGATTTGTCTAGTGGCATCCATGACTTGACGTGTCAGGACTGTTTTGGCAGCAAAAGGGGGACCTACTCAATATTAGGTGGATGGTCATAATATTATAGCTGATTGGTGTATATACAGTATATACAGTTTACCCAATGCAATATTAATTCTATGATTATTTTTGGGCTCTGTCTATCACTAGCGCAAAGCGTATTCCTCGCGATTTTGAAGCATTTTTTTTCAGGCGTATTACAGACATTTATAAGTGTTTTTCCACATGTATGAAGCTTCAGGAGTTTTTCCTGGGATGGGCAAGGAGAGGAGAGCAGTTCTATAGGAGAAAAGGGATTCTTTCACTGTAAAAATATGCACAAAAACTTTTGCATTTACAGGTGTTCCCAATGAAGTTTATGGGATCACAAACACCTGAGTATACTAAAAAAAAAGGTTATGTACTTGTTTAGGCATAGGGTGACTAAACATGCAAGTTTGATCAGGGACATTTAAAAAGAATGAGATTCTGTTTAGTAAGGCATAGTCAGACCTATGGCACAGGTACAAATTTGCCACACACCTCTGCCAGGGCTCTAAGGCTAGGCAGACCTCCTTTGGCGCATCTGCGCACAATCAAAACTGGTGGCATAGTTAAAGGGGGGCAGAGACATGATGAAGGTGACTGCAGTTTCTTTTTAACCACTTAAGCCCCGGAAGATTTTACCCCCTTCCTGACCAGGGCTTTTTTTTGCGATTCGGCACTGCGTGACTTTAACGGACAATTGCGCGGTCGTGCGGCGCTGTACCTAAACAAATTTGACGTCCTTTTTTTCCCACAAACAGAGCTTTCTTTTGGTGGTATTTGATCACCTGTGAGATTTTTACTTTTAGCGCTATAAACAAAAAAAGAGCGTAAATTTTGCAAAAATAACAATATTTTTCACATTTTTTTATATGAAATTCCCAAAAAAATGTAAAAATCAAAATTTTTAACATTTTTGGCCAATCTGTTTTATGCTACATATGTTTGGTAAAAAAAATTGCAAAAAGCGTATTTTGATTGGTTTGCACAAAAGTTATTGCGTTTACTAACTAAGGGAAAGATTTTTGTCATTTTTGTTGTTTTTTTTTAACGTGATATGGCGGCGATCTGCAATTTTTTTTTTTGCGGTACTGCGACATTGCTGCGGACAGATCGGACCCTTGACTGACATTTTTAAAACTTTAGGGGTTACCAGTGACATTACTGCAGTAATCAGTGCTATACATATGCACTGTTACTGCAAAATGACACTGGCAGGGAAGGGGTTAACTTTATTGGGGAAGGAGGGGTTAAGTGTGTTCCTAGGGGCGTGCTTCTAACTGTGATTGGACATGGCTACTAGTGTAAGAACAGAGATCAATGGTCCTACATAGTAGACGCGTATGATCACCATTCCTACACAGGGGAGAATGACAGACGGCTTGTTTACATCAGCCGCCTGCCTTTCTCCCTCTGCGCCGACGATCGCCGAGTGACCGGCAGACATCGGGTCTGCCGGTCACACGCACGGACTTGCTAGGGAACAAGCCGGGGCGGGAGCGCGCCTCCGCGGGCGCGCGCCCGCCCGCTATTGGCTCACAAGCAAGTGACAGGCTAGTGACGTATATATACGTCGCTTTGCCTGGCCGGGGCTGACCGCCGCCGTATATAGTCATGCGGCGGTCGGCAACCGGTTAAAGGATAGCTAAAAGCATCACTTTTTTTATAGCTTTGGATAGAGTTGTGATGGATTACAACATATGTCAGGTTTTTATTGCTGTCTGTGCCCCCCCCCCGTTGTCCTGTTTACCGTTATCCTCATTTTGGAGGAATTTCCTCTCACTTGTTGGCTATAGGATAGGAAGTGAAGGGAAATCCTCCCTATGGGACACAGATGGCAAAAAAAAAACTGACAGGGGTTATAACCCTCCCCTACTCTATCCAAAATATAAATAAAAGTTCTACCTTTATCTGCATTCCACCCCACCAGTGCTGGCACCCTCTCTGAAACAGACCAACCATTCTGTGCTAAAAGACACCCGCTAAACAGGGGTTATAGTTGCTTCCTAGGACTGCACAAAAGAAATAAACAACATGATACCAAGCCATATTAAACCATAAAAGGTTGTGCAATGTGGAAATCTAATAGACATAGTCTTGTGGAAGTAATCCCATCATATTGTCTTTTGCAGTCTGTTGTTATAATGAGCGATTTTCACACATTTAAAAGGTTGCAACCATCTTGCCATGCTTCAGGTGTACGTTTATGAAAGGGTGAATTTTTTTTCTCTGTTCAATCTCTGCAGTTCTCCGTTGAAAATGATCTCCTCTGGCACCCTTTTTATGAAGCAGAGAACTTCAGTTCTCCCAGGGTGATCAGAGGAGAACTGTTTTCTCGGAGAACTGCAGAGATCTGTGTAGAAGTGAATGGGAGCGCCTGTAATCTCATGAGACAAAGCGAGATTACCGTAGTATGAAAATCACTGGCGATCTTTAACAAGCAGTGATAAATTATCACTGCTGAGTACACGATCCCCACTAATGTTAATAAATAATAGTCCCCTTACATAAATATATATATATATATATATATATATATATATATATATATATATATATACACTGAATACACACACGCATACATTTTATATATATATATATATACACATTAAATATATATCTACATGTATGTGTGTGTATATATATATATACATGTATATATATACATAAATATGGCAGGGGGGTCTGAACGAGGAAGAAGGAAGTCGATAATCGAAGGGGGGAAGTTTTTTTCTTTTGTGCACAAGGTAAGTAGGTGTTGCCACCGTCCCTAGAAAATATATTGGGGATTTTTTGGTGCCTCAAACCAAATCAAGTGTGGGACTTTATGGGCAGGTAGATGCAAGTACTGATGCATATGTATACAATATATACAAGATATATACAAAGAATAATAAAGGATATATTATTCCACAAAGGATAAAAAATTCAAACAAAAATTTATTTACAAAAAGAAGAATTTTCCAAATATATTGAAAATATATTTGGAAAATTCTTCTTTTTGTAAATAAATTTTTGTTTGAATTTTTTATCCTTTGTGGAATAATATATCCTTTATTATCCTTTATTGTATACATATACATCAGTACTTGCATCTACCTGCCCATAAAGTCCCACTCTTGATTTGGTTTGAGGCACCAAAAAATCCCCAATAGGAAGTCGATAATCTTCCTTTTTCCCCCTAAGTTCTCCCCCAATTTGGTCTTCACTCCCCGATTCACAAGCTCCAGGCTGGTGAATCCAGGAGTGTGAATTCTGGCACAGATTGTCAGTGAAGTGCGGAGATCGCAGCTTCATAACCTGGCTGTTTCTGTGTCAGTCAATGACAGATTCCCGTGTGAAGAGATGATCAGCGAAGAACATGATAATAGGTAAATGTAGTTCTTTTTTGGCTCCTCTGTAATCAATGAAGCAGCTATAGAGTTCTCTGGGGTGTTCTAGATCTCACAATCTGCAGCCAATCCCTGAGGAGGTGTGCTTAGTGGGTGGCTGGTGGGGGGGGGGGGGGGCATAAATAGTCTGGAGCAGTCTTGTTCTTGTCCTGATGGAGATGTTCCAGCCTCAGGCGCTGCTACCTCTTTGAGGCAGTTCTCCTGGAGTCTTCTGATGTTCATTGAGGTCCCAGCTATAGCAGGGCTGGGGAGGGGGGGGGGGGGTATTCCTTATTACCTTTGGAGCTTACTCAGTAGTTAACCTAAGGATCTGGTCTGAAGAAATCACAAAAGAGTGTCTGTTGGAGGCTGAAAGAGGTGTAGCTGTCCTGGGGCATTGTGAGTACTGACCTGAGCTCAGGATTCTAGTGACTGTGGGCTGTTACTCTTGGGGTGCCAGTAGTAGCTCTCTTTCTGAGGCAGCTCTTACAGGTTACTCAGTTCTGGCCTTCCCCTTTGTTCTGACTTAAGGACTGTTCAAGGAAGTTTCACCTAGTATAATGTGTCCTTCTGTTACAAGTCAGCATTTTTGGAGTATCCCATACCACCCCAACCACTTCCTGTTACAAGTTCTACAAGCAATGAATCATAAAAAGACTTAACCTCCCTGGCGGTATGATTCGGTCAGGAATTCTGTACCAAAAGCGGTACAGTTTTTTTCATGGAAATTTGGCGTTATATATATAGGCCTACAATTCTTTGTAATTACTGACTTAAACCTGACCAAAACAAGACTCTAGTAGACATCCCAGATGTGATAAATTTGAAACACAAACGCATGAATTATAATCTAATCAATAATATAATTTTATTATATAATATATAATTTAAAATATATATATATATTATATTATATAATAAAATTATATTATTGATTAGATTATAATTCATGCGTTATATTATATATATATATATATATATATATATATATATATATATATATATATATATATGTGTGTGTGTGTATATATATATATATATATATATACATATATATATATATATATATATATATATATACATATATATATATATATATATATATATATACATATATATACACACATATACATATATATATATATATATATATATATATATATATATATATATATATATATATATATATATATACAGTGGGTACGGAAAGTATTCAGACCCCCTTACATTTTTCACTCTTTGTTATATTGCAGCCATTTGCTAAAATCATTTAGGTTCATTCTTCTTCCTCATGAATGTACACATAGCACCCCATACTGACAGAAAAACACAGAATTGTTGACATTGTTGCAGATTTATTAAAAAAGAAAAACTGAAATATCACATGGTCCTAAGTATTCAGACCCTTTGCTCAGTATTTAGTAGAAGCCCCCTTTTGATCTAATACAGCCAGGAGTCTTTTTGGGAAAGATGCAACAAGTCTTTCATACCTGGATTTGGGGATCCTCGGCCATTCCTCCTTGCAGATCCTCTCCAGTTCTGTCAGGTTGGATGGTAAACGTTGGTGGACAGCCATTTTTAGGTCTCTCCAGAGATGCTCAATTGGGTTTAAGTCAGGGCTCTGGCTGGGCCATTCAAGAACAGTCACGGAGTTGTTGTGAAGCCACTCCTTCGTTATTGTAGCTGTGTGCTTAGGGTCATTGTCTTGTTGGAAGGTAAACCTTCGGCCCAGTCTGAGTTCCAGAGCACTCTGGAGAAGGTTTTTGTCCAGGATATCCCTGCACTTGGCCGCATTTATCTTTCCCTCAATTGCAACCAGTCGTCCTGTCCCTGCAGCTGAAAAACACCCCCACAGCATGATGCTGCCACCACCATGCTTCACTGTTGGGACTGTATTGGACAGGTGATGAGCAGTGCCTGGTTTTCTCCACACATACCGCTTAGAATTAAGGCCAAAAAGTTCTATTTTGGTTTCATCAGACCAGAGAATCTTATGTCTCACCATCTTGGAGTCCTTCAGGTGTTTTTTAGCAAACTCCATGCGGGCTTTCATGTGTCTTACACTGAGGAGAGGCTTCTGTCAGGCCACTCTGCCATAAAGCCCCGACTGGTGGAGGGCTGCAGTGATGGTTGACTTTCTACAACTTTCTCCCATCTCCTGACTGCATCTCTGGAGCTCAGCCACAGTGATCTTTGGGTTCTTCTTTACCTCTCTCACCAAGGCTCTTCTCCCCCGATAGCTCAGTTTGGCCGGACGGCCAGCTCTAGGAAGGGTTCTGGTCGTCCCAAACGTCTTCCATTTGAGGATTATGGAGGCCACTGTGCTCTTAGGAACCTTAAGTGCAGCAGAAATCTTTTTGTAACCTTGGCCAGATCTGTGCCTTGCCACAATTCTGTCTCTGAGCTCTTCAGGCAGTTTCTTTGACCTCATGATTCTCATTTGCTCTGACATGCATTGTGATCTGGAAGGTCTTATATAGACAGGTGTGTGGCTTTCCTAATCAAGTCCAATCAGTATAATCAAACACAGCTGGACTCAAATGAAGGTGTAGAACGATCTCAAGGATGATCAGAAGAAATGGAAAGCACCTGAGTTAAATATATGAGTGTCACAGCAAAGGGTCTGAATACTTAGGACCATGTGATATTTCAGTTTTTCTTTTTTAATAAATCTGCAACAATGTCAACAATTCTGTGTTTTTCCGTCAATATGGGGAGCTATGTGTACATTCATGAGGAAGAAGAATGAACTTAAATGATTTTAGCAAATGGCTGCAATATAACAAAGAGTGAAAAATTTAAGGGGGTCTGAATACTTTCCGTACCCACTGTATATATAAATGTTATCTGTGTGTTTGTGTTTTGTGCAACGTTCAATGTTTGAATTTCCCTCCCTAGTTCCGCTCCAATGCAGCATTGCTGCTGCAGGGAACGGAACTAGGAAGTCATCACACCGACGGAGGACGGACGAGCTGCGGAGATCTCAGACGGCTGGCGATCTCAGCAATGGGAGATCATCGCTGGATCGCCAGGAGAAGGTAAGACACCGCTGCGCGCTCTGCCCATCCACCCCGAGCGTGACTCGGGGATACCGATAACAGCATGGAAAATCCACCCCGAGTCACGCTCGGGGATACCGCTAGGAGGGCTAATGGAGCCAGAATGAAGGGATTGTTGCCCGTGTGATTGTTAGCCTGTGCAAAGCGCCGCAAACCTCCTCTTTTTGGGTCCTCCACCAGTGCTCCTAGCTCCTCCTTTATGTCCAGTGGCCCCATTGGAAGCTGGTTCCCATGGGGGTCGCTCCCAAACCCCACTGCTGCATCCATTGACACAGACAGCGGGACTCTGCCCCCACTGCTCCCTCATCACTGGTTTTGATTGACAGCACTGGGAACCTATGGCCCCAGAAAAGCCCTCAAAACCCATAAGTAAGGGGAGAGAAGAGCTGCAGGTGTGCACAGCACTGGAATTAATGAGGGCTCAGGTAAGTACAAAGGGGGGAGAGGGGGGATTCTGATGCCTAAACATTTTTTACCCTAATGCAAGGAAAAAAAATGTTTAGGCTTTAGATCCACTTTAGGTGATTTCCAGCTTCCAGGGGCATCGGCCAGGTATGTTATATACATAGTTGGACCAACGTAACCATGTATAACATACCGATGCCTGGAATTCTTTAAACATTTTCATAATAAAAATATTATTTTGTGGCGTTGTACCTCTGTACCGGCTTCCAGTAACATAACACAATGTAATATAATATCTGCAGCACACCACAGTAAATTGACAGGTGCTGTGGCTGGTTATCCTTTACCTTAAACTTGCAGAATAACAAATTATAATTGGGAAAGATTGGATTACCTGGAATGTCATGGTGTATTGATTAGAATGCAGGTGTTTAGCTGTCAGCAGAGGATTCAGTCACACTACAGTAACATATAACAAAATATATGACTGTCTGCTGACTGGGAGGACGATTATCATTCTACCGTTTATGTTTTACATAATTGTCTGTTATTTAAGCTCAGGTTGTAAGCCTGAAGGATGAAAGATAAAATGAGAAAATATGAGCATTTTACAATCACTGCCTACAGCACACAGTATGCAGGGAAGTAGACTTTTACCAATACATTGGTATGCACCAAAGTTTTCCAGAAAATTTATAAAAATACATTAATTAGACTACTATTTATTTTAACGAAAAAGAAAAAAAAAACAGAACCACTGTTACGTTTTTCCTGCTATCCTGTTCTCTATGGGTGAACAAAGTATTTAGGTTGAAAACTGAAAATAGGATAGGAGAAATATGGATAATTTTATTCAGTGGGGATATGATACACATATCCTTAATAAAAAAGAAAAGAGATATCTGTTTCCCAGTTACAGTAGAGTCCCCACTATTTATACATTACCAAAAGTTCACAAAGATGAGGTGAACCCTCCGGGGAGGCCTATAGTGAATAGTTACATAGTAGGTGAGGTTGAATAAAGACAATAGTCCATCCAGTTCAACCTGTGTAGGTGTGTGTGGTTATAATCATCTCACATACCCCTGAATGTTCTGATCCTTGAGATGTAAGTCTAAGAGTCTTTTGAAAGCCACCATACTACCCGCAGAAACCACCTCTTGTGGTAGAGAATTCCACAATCTTGTTGCCCTAACAGTAAAGAACCCTCCTCGTTGCCTGAGGTTAAAACGCTTCTCCTCTAATCGCATTGTATGCCCTCGAGTCCTCATGCAATCCCTTCGAATGAACAGCTTTTTTTCTAAGCTGGGATCCCTATAAAGATAATAGCATTGGATCCGTTACATCAAGAGTTGGTCAGTACTTGGATTACTTCTTACAGGACAGTGTTTTCCAAGTCAAATCCTACCTGAGGGATACTAAAGATTTTTTACACACTTTAAGGGAGATTACCCTTCCCCAGGTTGATGAAATCTTTCTAGTGACCATGCGGTTTCCTCGCTCTATACAATTATCAAGCACGAGGACACCCTGTTAGCCCTTAATTGAGCTTTCAGTAGGAGAGATGACCTCCCAGAACCCCAGAAAAGATTTTTAGGCAAGGCCCTAGAGTTTTGCCTATCGCACAATTATTTCTGGTACTCAGGGCAGTACTATTCCCAGAAGAGAGGCGTGGCTATGGGCGCTAAGTTCACCCCTAGCCTCGCCAATCTTTTTATGGGGGATTGGGAAGATAGGTTCATCCATGCTGCTCGAAGACAGGAATTGATTACATATAAAAGGTATATCGATGACCTGTTCTTCATTTGGGCTGGTCCAGAAAGTTCATTACAGGAGTTTGCGGAATACCTGAATGGAAACTCCAATAACATAAAATTGGAGTTCAATTGGAGTAAAGAGATGATCCATTATCTCAATGTAGAGGTACTGATTAAAGACACTGTACTTGTCACACGTGCTTACTTTAAACCCACGGACAGGAACGGTTACCTACCGGTACAGAGTGGCCACCATAAAAAGTGGCTCACCAATATTGCGAAAGGACAACTGTTACGTATTCGAAGAAACTGTACTAGAGATGCAGATTTCTTTGAGCAAGCAGAGATTATTAAGAAACGGTTCGTTGAGAAGGGTTATAGTAGCAGTGTTTTGGATGACACGATCAGACAGGTGGGACAAAATTCCCAGGTTTCATGTTTGGCTAATAAAGAAATAAGTACGGACAATCGCCATGAATGGGGCTTAATTTCAACGTTCAATGCGCAACACAAGGACGTTGAACAAGTCTTCCGGAAACATTGGAATGTCCTATGCATGGACCGGTTTTTGGGGGAAGTAATACCCTCAAATCCGGTTTTAATTTATAGGAAGGCGCCCACTTTTGGCGATAAAATAGTGAAGAAGGTCTTGGACCCCCCAAAAAAGCTGAATATGTTCTGGGATAACAGAGTGGGCTTTTATGCCTGCAGGAGGTGTATATCCTGCAGACAGGTTTGCACACACCTTAGAGGGTACACTTCCTTTGTGTCCCCAGCGAATGGGAAGTCTTTTGACATTAAGGATTGCATCACTTGTATGTCCACACATGTGGTCTATGGTTTGTTGTGTCCATGCAAAAAGATCTATATAGGTCGAACGAAAAGAACCTTAGGGAAACGTGTGTCGGAACACATTGCCAACATACGGAATGGATATAAAGACCATAGCGTGCCCGTACATTTTAAAGAAAAGCACAATCAGGATCCAAGCGGTTTGGTCTTTTGGGGCATAGAGAAAATTGACAAAGCATGGAGAGGTTCCAATATGGTAAGGGAAATATCCAAGAGAGAAACCTATTGGATTTACCTCACCAATGCATTACAGCCCCAAGGACTCAACGTAGAACTGGATCTCAATTGTTTCATTAGCGACTATTGAGATCCTAGTAGGCTGAGTTTTTTATCACTAGTGTTATATGTAGCTTTTATTCTTCTTTTAAAATAAACTGGGGTCATTCTCCTCGTTAGGAGATACCCTGTCCTTTCTTATAAGTAATTATAGTTCCCTTGTTTCCTGTGCCGGGAGTGGGGCCTGGCTGGGAAACCTTATTTATTTATTATTCTAGATTTTTTTAAGGTTTTACTTTTTTATATACACAGATTTTTATTACCCGATCGGATTTTGGTATTAGTCTGATAAGCCCCTCCCCCCTAGTCAGGGGGTGAGGTGTGATGTATACATGTTGAATTATGTATATGGTTTTCTTATACTATTCACACTGGTGTACAATCATGGATCACACATTTTGGATTGGAAAAGAATGCTGCAAAGCGGGGTGGGAGTACCAAGTAGATATACTAGAGGTCTGGGTGTCTATATGCCGGAAGACTCAATTGTACTCAGAAAACCAGGGGACATTTTATATCGCCCTAATGACTTATTTCAGCCAGTTGCACCGACATGGTTCTGAAAAGAACGGTTGCCGGCTTTGGGCTGGGTGGAAGAGCGAGGAATTTCCCCTAGGCATAGCATTAATGGGAACAGTAAGACTACGTTCCTTATTACCTTCCTAGAAGGGTAGTTTAGCACTCCTTCTTCCTTGGGGAGAGGTGATTGCGTATGGAGGGTGGTTGTACCAATTTTGATATAATAGTCTGTGGTACATTTCATTACCTTGGTTTAAGTGCTCTCAGCCGCTTTGCATGTATCTTTGTACAAATGTGAGATTTATTATGTATTGAAGGTTATGTATATTGCATGGTCACCATGGAGATTGTTTTATGGCCGGTGCTTGGGTTAGCTGCTGGTGATATTCTCCAAGTTGTATTTCACTGACGGGGATTATAGGGTTACTGGTGCCCTGTACGTCAGTGGAATGTATGCAGGCAAGGGAGTGGAGATGCTCCGGTGGAGGGGAGGGACTAGGAGAATATCCTGGTCTGCCAGTAATGGACCCCTCCGGAGTGGTCCTTCCGCCCTCACTTGCCCAGCATATAGAGGAGAAGTGTCGCCGTGTGTCCACGCCCTCCGTTGAAGTCAGCCAATGACGAAACGCGTTAGAGCGTGGACATGCGGTGACCATAGCAACCCTACGTCCCGGACGTCTGACGTCACGCCCACCCGGAAGTCGGAACCCGGAAGCTGCATGGCGTTTCTAGCCGCAACTTCGGCTCCACATCGGGGCGGCGGGAGCCGCACAGGTAGCCCGGTCCGGGACCAAAGATTTTGTGAATGCTTTCAATCTTATTACGTTTGTGAGTACATTTATGTTTGCTTATTTAATAAATTTCTGCATGGTTATGGAGTTACGCTATGAGCGTTTATTTTCATTTATGCATGATATGGCATACATGGAGTGATCCAGTCTGCAGTTTTATGGAAGTCCGGAGCTGTGTCATAAAGAGTGCCTTATTGGTCCTGTCTTTGCATCTCCTGTGGTGAGCCATCATCCCTGTGAAGTGCCTGGTCTGTTGGATAGAGGTTGTCCATCCCGAGCATATCTTGTTGGGCTTTCATTTCCCCACAGTGAGGTACGTGGGCACTGCTTGGGGGGCATGCCGGTGTGGTGAAGGGGCACCTTCCTTTATATCAGAGCACTTGAACACTTACACAGGATTTTTGTATTGGAGATGATGCCAGCAAACTGGACAATACCCGATTGAAGTTTATTATAGATATGTCACATGATGGACTATGTGATTAATCATAGCGCTGTTAGTGTTTGCATGTGATTTATTATATGTACACACCATTTTCAAAGTATTTAGGTTGTGTATTTTAAAATTCAAGTTTTAGTATTTGTGTCCCCATTTGGGGATTCATCTCTTTATTTGTGCTGGTGACCATTGTAACTGATACAGAATGTGTTGAGAGATCTAAAATTTTACAGTTGTCACTAGAACAATGGGTGAGTGTAAATCTTCCATTAGGGACACCTGTTAGGTTAGGTTTAATTGCTAATGTGATGTAGTATATTTAACCCCTTCCAGCTAAGTGTACACATATACAGTATTTGGGTAATTGGGACTGCATATACAGTGGGGAAAATAATTATTTGATCCCCTGCAGATTTTGTAAGTTTGCCCACTTACAAAGAAATAAAGGGTCCATAGTTTTTATCATAAGTGTATTTTATATGTAGCACTGCCCCCTAGAGTTCTGCTGAGAATTACGATTTCTGGATTCCCCTGGGTTACCCTTAGTAACTGATAGCAGACAAACAGCATTGAAAGTCCTTGGCTCAGTCAATAATCAAGCAGAATCCAAACAGGGAAGACCGCTCTAGGTGAGGCTGGAATCAGGTGCCGGTTGGATCTGCAATCCAGGATAGCTTCATACAACAAAAGGAATGACCGCACTTCCGATAAGTTTCAAAAAGGAGTGTCTTTATTCCACATCAATCGAGTTGGCAAATACAGATACACACTGTGAGTGCAGGACAATCGGTGGACGCGTTTCACGACTGGATGTGTCGCTTATTCATCACCAAGTTCACTCTGGATGTGCATCGGCCATATATACACCCCATACATACAGCTGGCAACAATTGGAGTCATCAAACTAGTTGTTCCTCCCCTTGGTCAGCTGTTGGGAATCTATAGCTAGATTGCACAGACAGAGTGATCCCAACAAATCCAAACTTCAAAACACTTGTGCAAAAAACATTTTACATATATAAATGTCAATCAAAATGAATATCCATAGTGGTAAGTGCTCAAGTAAAGAAAAATAGAAAAACATCAATAATAAAAACATATTCAGTGTATGTGATACGTTTATCATATATATAAAAAGAGAATATATGTGTATATGAAGTATAAATGAAAAGAATATGTATTAAAGACCTTGTGAATAACCATAAAATAAAAGTAAATTAAAAAGGTATAAAGTGATAATAATATATTGTTGTAAAAAATAATAATGATGATAATGTGACGTGTCACAAGAAAATTCTTGATGTCTAAAGAAGCCGTTTAACCGGCCAAGAGGAAACATATGTAGTGTATTAAAAAACGGAGCAATATAATTGTAGAATATATAGAAAATATAGAAAGCTCCAATCAGTGATTTCTACCCAACAATCATAGATAGAACAATGCAGTGATATATCTTTGATGAAAAATTATATATAAATTGCCGCTTCGATATCTACAGGATACATTTTCCATAAAACATTTACATATAGTGAAACACTAATAAAACTTGTATAAGAAAAAATCACATGTGTGTGAATCATATATAGAAAATTATTATTTCCATATATCAATGGATATACATGATTCACAATAAAGAGTATGACATGTATAAAATATAATACGATGCATAGTGACATAGTTTATATTCTTCTTTGGTTGTTTAAACAGCGATAAATAACAATCAATGTAGACACATTGTAGCAACCTGTTGCTGTGTTGAAGAATGTTGCAAATGTCAGTGTGCATCTCCTTTTTCATGGGCAAAATTTCTCATCTGGTGTTAAAACCACAAAACCTCTATTTGGAAGAAAGTTTTACAAAAAAGACGACCAAAAAGAGGGAGGGGGGATTGTTGGGGAAAAGAAAAAACGAAATACAAAACAAGGAAAATCGGGTACAAATTTTTTTTCTCAAGATCTGTGAGAATTACAGATAGAGCTCCGGACTCTATATGCTTGCACATGATGTGCACATGTAAGCAATGGAATATCAGATATATTCTATCTAGAGTGCTGGAGTCATCTGTATTGACATAGATCTGTATTGACATAGATCTTTAGTATTATAATGCATAATTATTACACTACATTGGAGGTTCGTTCCCAAATCTTCTTTCCCCTGCCTCTGGGATTTGTGGATGAGGTCAGCATTCATACCTTTTTAATTTACTTTTATTTTATGGTTATTCACAAGGTCTTTAATACATATTCTTTTCATTTATACTTCATATACACATATATTCTCTTTTTATATATATGATAAACGTATCACATACACTGAATATGTTTTTATTATTGATGTTTTTCTATTTTTCTTTACTTGAGCACTTACCACTATGGATATTCATTTTGATTGACATTTATATATGTAAAATGTTTTTTGCACAAGTGTTTTGAAGTTTGGATTTGTTGGGATCACTCTGTCTGTGCAATCTAGCTATAGATTCCCAACAGCTGACCAAGGGGAGGAACAACTAGTTTGATGACTCCAATTGTTGCCAGCTGTATGTATGGGGTGTATATATGGCCGATGCACATCCAGAGTGAACTTGGTGATGAATAAGCGACACATCCAGTCGTGAAACGCGTCCACCGATTGTCCTGCACTCACAGTGTGTATCTGTATTTGCCAACTCGATTGATGTGGAATAAAGACACTCCTTTTTGAAACTTATCGGAAGTGCGGTCATTCAGTCAATAATCAATCCAGGGGATGTTGTTTTTTGTGTTTTTATTTAGAACTGGGATAGGAGAAGGGATGAGTGGGATACTCCAACTATAACCTATGCACAATCTTCAGGACAACTAGCTGTAGTGTGCGCCAAGGCCGCTGCTTCACCTTGCCACTGAAGTTAGACAGTTTTAAAGGTTCCTGTTTTAGTTATTCTCTTCAGGGTTCTGTAACTGCCACCCCCTTTCCTATCAACACCCATGTGCTAATGCCTGTCCGCTGACCCTAGCTTCCGGAGTGGTCCCATTCCTGGCAGACCCCGGGGCAAGTTCCTCTGTACTCACGGACACTGTTTTTCCAGAGTCACCGTTGCCTCCAAACTCCACTTGTCAGCATCCACTGGACCTCTGCGTTCAGCAACACCTTCAGGGTCACCAGGCTGACTGCCTGTGACCACCTTTCCCAGCTGCAGAAGGAGAAACAGCCATACTCTCCTTCTGAGACTTGGCTTCCCGCCCAAAGTCCCCCTTCCACATGTGCCCTTGGCTTTTATAGCTTATCCCGGGATGCACCACTGTCCATGCCAACCCACTGGGACAGCCACAAAAGCCTGTGTGTCACTGGTTGGGTTTCCTCCACTGTCCAAAAGGCCTTCCTATTGGATACACTGGGGACACTCCCTCAGCCCAGATGAATCACACCCTGGATAGTGATGTTGCGAATATAAAATTCGCTGTTCGCGAACGGCGAACGCGAACATCGGCGAATGTTCGCGAACCGGCGAACATTGCGAACCGCCATAGACTTTAATAGGCAGGCGAATTTTAAAACCCACAGGGACTCTTTCTGGCCACAATAGTAATGGAAAAGTTGTTTCAAGGGGACAAACACCTGGACTGTGGCATGCCGGAGAGGGATCACACAAAAAAAAGTTCTTAAAAATTGTAATTTTTTGATAGAGAGCCAATTATTGGAAAAATTAAAAAAAAATAAAAATAAAAAATTTCTTTGAATTTAGTGTCTAGAGGGTCTAAAAGGTGTACCTGTGAAGTTTCAGCTCTGTAGCATGTCCAGAACCAGAAAAAATTACGAATTAGGGTTAGGGTTAGGGCTAGGGTTAGGGTTAGGGTTAGGGTTAGGGTTATTTTTATGGCTAGGCTTAGAGGGTTAGGGTTAAGGTTAGAGGGTTAGGGTTATGGTTAGAGGGTTAGGGTTAGGTTTAGTGTTAGGGGCTAGGGTTAGGGTTACGGTGAGATACTTAGGGTTAGAGTTAGTAGCCCTACCCCTACCCCTCTAACTCTAACCCTAAGCACTAAAAATAACCCTAACCTTAGCCCTGACCCTAACCCTAGCCCTAACCCTAACCCTAGCCCTAACCCTAACCCTAGCCCTAACCCCGATTCTATTTTTTTTTCTGGTTCTGGACATGCTACAGAGCTGAAACTTCACAGGTACACTTTTTAGCCCCCCCCCCCCCCCCCCAGACAATAAATCCAAAGAATTTTTTTTTTTAAGTTTTTTTTTTTTTTTAAGTTTTCCAATAATTGGCTCTCTATCAAAAATGACAATTTTTAAGAACTTTTTTTGTGTGATTTAGTGTCTAGGGGGTCTAAAAAGTGTACCTGTGAAGTTTCAGCTCTGTAGCATGTCCAGAACCAGAAAAAAAAAGATAATTTTTCAGTAGAGCAGGGATGGTGGGAACCCCTTTTACACCTATATGATCTTTTTTTCCTGGTTCTGGACATGCTGCAGAGCTGAAACTTCACAGGTACACTTTTTAGACCCCCCAAACAATAAATCCAAAGAAATTTTTTTTTTGTTAAGTTTTTTTTTTCCAATAATTGGCTCTCTATCAAAAATGACAATTTTTAAGAACTTTTTTTGTGTGATTTAGTGTCTAGGGGGTCTAAAAGGTGTAGCTGTGAAGTTTCAGCTCTGTAGCATGTCCAGAACCAGAAAAAAAAAGATCATTTTTCAGTAGAGCTGGGATGGTGGGAACCCCTTTTACACCTATACGATCTTTTTTTTCTGGTTCTGGACATGCTACATATATATATATATTAAAAAAATACTCAAATACCAGCCCTCAAAGGGGCTTTTGGGGACAATATATATATATATATATATATATATATATATATATATCTATCACAGAACAAAAAAAAATACTCAAATACCAGCCCTCAAAGGGGCTTTTGGGGACAATATATATATATATATATATATATATATATATATATATATATATCACAGAACAAAAAAAATTACACAAATACCAGCCCTCGAAAGGGCTTTTGGGGACAATATATATATATATATATATATATATCACGGAACAAAAAAAATTACACAAATACCAGCCCTCAAAAGGGCTTTTGGGGACAATAGATATATATATATATATATATATATATATATATATATATATATATATATATATATATATATATATATCCAAAAAAAACCTCAAATACCAGCCCTAGGAAGGGCTTTTTGGGGTGCTGTCCTTACAGCAGGAGTGTACCAAGAACACTGGCTAACAAGAGCGGGAACTGTCCCCAGCTATAACAGCAGCAGCACCAGCACTTTCCCTGCTCTCAGTAACACAGAAATGATCTAAGATGGATGCTGCCCTTGCTTATTTATAGGAGGTGGGAGGGTGTGGGAGGGAGGTATGCTGATTGGCCTGGAATGTGTCTGCTGACTGTGATGTTCAGGGTCAAAGTTTGCCTCAATGATGATGTATAGGAGGCGGACCGAACATCGCATATGTTCGCCCGCAGCGGCGAACGCGAACATGCGAAGTTCGCCGGGAACTGTTCGCCGGCGAACAGTTCTGTACATCTCTAACCCTGGACACATGTAACAGGCCTGACTAAAAATCCTGCTCCCTGATAAGCAGAAAGAGCCACTAGGTTTTACCTGTCACTCTCCTGATAAGCAGACAGAGCAAATATACACTACCTACCTAGCACCTACTGTATCTAGGAGGGTGCTACATCTGATAGAGACAGAATATCAACCAAAAATCCAGAAAAAACACATGGTACAAATGTTAAAAATCGAGTTGCAGTTCAGTGAGTAAAATAAGTATTTGATTCCCTACCAACCAACAATAATTTTGACTATCACAAACTGGCTACAGTATGTGGTCATGTGGTACACAGATTAGTCCTGTCAATTTAAGAAGGTGCTCCTAACAACAACTCATTATGTGTAAAAAAGACACCTGTCCACAGAATCTCATTCTTCTATTCAAACCCACCATCATGGGCAGGGCAGCCATCAGAAATTTTGTGGCCCTTACACAGCCTTTGGCCAGGGAGCTGAAATTTAGAGTTGCCATGTGACAGCCAAGAAACCTTAAGGCCCCTTTTACACATGCTGTTCTTTTGTCCGTTTTTCATCCATCCGTTGACGGATGAAAAACGGACATCAATGTATCTCTATGTAAAAACGGATGACAACGGATGATCATCCGTTAACATCCGTTTTTATCTGCTTCCGTCAATGTCCGTTTTTTTGAACGGATAAATGCCCTATTTTTCATCCGTCAAAAAAAACGGATCGGACGAAAAACGGATGACAACGGATGAAAAACGGATGAAAGCGGATAAAAACCAATGACAACGGATGAAAAGCGGATGACAACGGATGTAAAACGGATGACAACGGATAAAAACCAATGACAGCGGATGAAAAGCGGATGACAACAGATGAAAAACAGATAACAACTGACGAAAACCGGATGACAACTGATGAAAAACGGATGACAACTGATGAAAAAAGGATGAAAAATGGATGAAAAACGGATGGAAAACTGATACATTTTGATGTGACTGAACTAAAGAACTGAACAGACCATATGTGTGAAAGGGGCCTTAGGATTTAGAGAAGATCTGTAAAGAAGAGTGGACCAAAATCACTCTTGAGATGTGTGCAAACCAAGTCATCAACTACAAGAAATGTCTTACAAAATCTGCAGGCAGGGGCGTAACTACAGGGGTTGCGATTGCAAACGGGCCCCATGCTCCAAGGGGGCCTGTGCGGCTCCCCTGTACACCTGGATAGGAGGGGCGGCGCCGGCCGGGGCAGCATGTAGAGAAACCACTGTCCACCTTTTTCCTCCTGTAGCTGCGGGAGCTCCTTCCTTTTCTGAATGGACATAGTCATAGTCAGTGACATCGTAAAAAATAAAATAAAATGATAAAAAATACAATTAAAATACCAAAAAATAAAAACTACTGACACCAGTGGGTGAACTTCCAGGATCGCCAAGGTCACACTTGCGACCGGGCCCTGGCAATCCACCACCGTAGGGAAGCCCCAAGATGGCAGGAAGGGGGCCCACTGCAGAACTTGTGAATGGGACCCGCTGCGGGACTGTAATAAAGGGCCCCGCAACGAGAGTAAAGGGCCCCAGGATCAGTGGGAAGAGCCCCAGGCTTGAAGGAAAGGGCCCCGTCCAGGGGTCCGGGGGGCCCTTCATGGTTTCTTGCACCGGGGCCCTGAAGGTTCTAGTTACGCCTCTGTCTGCAGGGGATCAAATCATTGCCCCCCCCCTCCCCCGTATATACAGTCCCACAGATAAAGACCCACATACTGTATATGCTCAGACGGAAGGGGTTAAATATACTACACCACATTAGCATTTAAACCTAACCTAACAGGTGTCCCTAATGGAAGATTTACACCCATTGTTTTAGTGACAACTGTAAAATTTTAGCTCTCCCAACACATTCTGTATCAGTTACAATGGTCACCACCAGCACAAATTAAGAGGTGAATCCCCAAATGGGGACACAAATACTAATGCAAGGTATAATTCACCTGTTACCAGTAGTTGCCAGAAGGGGCAATATACACAGAATATACCCAGGTCTCCCTTACTAGTACAGAGGACGTCAGTACAAGCACAGTTCCATGCATGTCAAAGAATTCAGGCACAGTCTAGGGGAATTTCCCCTCAATTAAAAAAAAAAAATCCTCTTACTTCCTTTTGTGTCTCCAGGAGAGGAAGTAAAGGGAAATAGGGCCAAGCAAAACAAAGAGCAAAAAAAATATAGTATTTTAACCCTTTCCTACTCTTTGGCTAGATGTACATTTTAAAAAAGAAACTTGGTTGGTGGTTAAATAAAGATTTAAAAGTATATTAATCTTAATAAAATTCCTTCATGTAATTAAAAAAATAAAAAAATTGGCAATGAAAAATAATAACTTTTATGAATAAAAAAAATTGTCTTTTCAAATAATCTTATTATTATTATTTGATGATAATTTTATCAATTATTTCTGTAGCAAGATAATTTCACTGTTCTTATCCTTTTTTTTTTACATTTTATTGGTATTGTATTCCAACACTTTACCTATATGTATAATGATTACTAGCTGTACTTCTCTTTGGTACAGTTAAATTGTTTTCAATCGAAAAAAAAAAAATGTATGTATTAAAAAAGGACTTTGCTCACTTAAAAAAATATTCTGTATTTTGTGCTTATAAAATTACTGCTGTCATTACCAGTTGACTGGAAGGGGTGAGGGTATTTCAACATTAATGCTTTCCCATTATCATGACTAAGCCTTGACAAATGATACCACTGAGGTGGTCAGTAAGCTGATAGTGGAATGTTGGTTGTGATAGTTTCACCATTAGTTCAGAGAAAGTTTAGTAATAAAGTAAAGCTAACTGCGGGCACAGCAGTGGGTATTCTGGCTAAAAAAAATTGATTTTTTTTTTTTAATACAGACTTACCTGTAAAATCCATTTCTTGAAGTACTTCATGGGACACAGAGCCATAAATCATAACATATGGGTTATATAGCCACCTTTAGGTGAAGGACACTGGCAACCAATCAGAAAGAATGCCCCTCTATATAACCCCTCCCACACAGGAAGTACCTCAGTTTTGTAGCAAGCAATAAAAGAGCCCATAGAAGAGGGGAGGGACCTCTGTGTCCCATAATGTACTTCAAGAAATTGATTTTATAGGTAAGTTTGTATTAAAAAATCTATTTTTCTTTTCGTAAATCACAGGACACAGAGCCATAAATCGTAACATATGGGATGTCCCAAAGCAATGCATCCGAGGGGAGGGGGACACCAAAAAATACTGCCATCTGACCACAAAAAGGATTACACCTCTGCCTGCAGAACACTGCAGCCAAATGCAGATTCCTCCTGGGTCCCAACATCCACTCTATAGAAGTGAGACAATGTATGCATCAACGACCAGGTCACAGCCTTGCAAATCTGAGCCATAGAGGCTTGATGGTGATGTGCCCAAGAGTGAGGATCTGGAAAAAAGGAAGCTAGTATATGTCCTGATTCAAATAAAATGCGGACACCACCTTGGGCAAAAAAACCTGAGTGTAGTCGTAGAATCACCCTATCTTGATGAAAAATCAAGAAAGAGCTGCTATTTCCGATACCCTTCTAGCCAAAGTCATCGCAATCAAAAAGACCAGTTTTCTAGTCAAAAGAACCAGGGAAACCTGCCCCAAAGGTTCAAAAGGCTGTTTTTGTAAAACTGTCAACACCAAATTTAAGTCCCAAGGACACAATGGTGGCTTCACAGGCAGAAGAAAACGTAGCATTCCTTGGGCAAAGGTCTGAACCAATGAATGGGAAGCGATTGGTTCCTGGAAGAAAACCGATAAAGCTGAAATCTGGCCTTTGATAGTGCTCAAGGGTAATTTTATATCTACTCCTGCTTGAAGGAAAGCTAGAATTCTCCTGACTATATATTTGTGGGCATGCCATTTCCTGGCTTTACACCAGGCAATGTAGGATTTCCAGACCCTGTAATAAATGTTTCTAGAGACTGGTTTCCTAGCGTTTATCAGCGTATGAACTGCAGGGCTAGATACACCCCGCTCCTTCAAGATTGAGGCTTTAATAGCCAAGATGTCAAATTTAGAGACCATACAGCAGGGTGGAATATCAGATGTTGAGAGAGTAGGTCTGGACGCAGTGGAATAGCCCAAGGCCTCGCCACTGCTAACCGCTGGATTTGTGCAAACCACATCCTCCTTGGCCATGCCGGAGCTACCAGAATTACTAGTTTCCCCTCTGGCTGGATCCTGCACAATAGACACGGTATCAGCTGCACCGGAGGAAAGACATAAATCAGAGAATACTTCTTCCAAGGAGTCACCAAAGCATCCAATCCGACTGCGAGTGGATGCCTGGTCCTGGACACAAATGTCTTCAACTTGTTGATGAACCTGGATGCCAACAGATCTATGTCTGGGACCCCCCAGCGTAGGCAAGTTGATTGAATAATCTTGGGGTGTAAGGACCATTCCCCCGGAAACATCTGTTGACGACTCAAAAAGTCTGCCTGCCAGTTCTCTACTCCCGGAATAAAAACTGCTGCCAGGTGTGGCACAAACTTCACTGCCTTAAACAGGATGAAATCCACCTCTTTCTGGCCTGACCAACTCTTTGTGTATCCTTGATGGTTGATATATGCCACAGCCGTGGCATTGTCGGATTGTACCCCCAGGGTGAAGCCTGGACGTCCAGAATTTCAAAGCCCGACTGACTGCTCGGATTTCCAAAATGTTAATGGGGAGACTTTTCTCTACCCAAGACCATTTCCCCTGGACAGTGGCCTCCTCCAGAACTGCTCCCCAGCCGGAGAGACTGGCATCTGTAGTCACCAATTTCCAGGTCACCGGAAGAAAGGATTTCCCCTTCTCCAGATTTCTGGTTAACAACCAACAATTCAGACTCTGACGTACTCTTGGTAACAGAGACATGGACCGGTCCAGAGAATGAACCTTTTCGGGCCAGGTAGACAGAATGTTGTTCTGTAAGGGTCTGGCATGGAATTGAGCATATGGAATTGCCTCGAATGCAGACACCATCTTCCCCAATACCTTCATGCAAAGACGTATAGAAGGATATCTCAGCCGATGCTCTGTAAACACAGCTGACCGTTCTTCTCTCTGCAATTATCACAGAGCTCCTGTGATCCTTCTATATAGGAACTCAGGCTTCTGTGATCATTTCACAAGCCAGGCCCCCATACAGTTAGAAACACGCCCCTAGGTACACATTTAACCGCTTGATCACTTACTGTGTTAACCGCTTCCCTGCCAGTGTCATTATTACAGTAACAGTGCATATTTTTAGCACTGATTACTGTAGTAATGTCACTGGTTCCCCCCCAAAAATGTCAGTCAGGGGCCCAATCTGTCTGCCGCAATGTCGCAGTCCTGCAAAAAAACGCAGATCGCCGCCATTACTAGTTTAAAAAAAAAACAATAAAAATGACATAAATCTTTCCCGTAGTTAGTAGACGCAATAACTTTTGCGCAAACCAATCAAAATACGCTTATTGCAATTTTTTTTACCAAAAATATGTAGCAGAATACAAATTGGCCTAAAATGTTAAAAAATTTTGATTTTTAAATACTTTTTTTTTTGGGAATAATATATAGCAGAATGTGAAAAATATTGTTTTTTTTTCCAGAATTGTCGCTCTTTGTTTGTTTATAGCACAAAAAATAAAAATCACACAGGTGATCAAATACCACCAAAAGAAAGCTCTATTTGTGGGGAAAAAAAGGACAATTTTATTTGGGTACAGCATCACAAGACCGCGCAATTGTCAGTTAAAGTAAGGCAGTGCCGAATCGCGAAATATGGCCTGGTCATTAAGGGGGAAAATCTTCCTCCGGTTCAGAAGTGGTTAAATAGGCTCTGTCTGACCCAAGATTGCAGCCAGAGTCACATGGGGTGGCAGCATCCAATTGGATTGCTCCCCCAGTGACCCAGGAAACCATAGAGGAACTGTGTTCCCCTTGACTTCCTCTCCAGCTAAAAGGCTGCTGCAGATGAGTGCCACCTGCAGTAGAGAAAATAGACTGCACCTGCATACAAGCAGCTATGGCTTGCTTTGTTAAGAAAGCTTTTTCGTTTTAAATAGGCTGGCGATGCACCTTAGTGAACAGATAAAGAGATATGACTCCACACACAACAATACACAGCATGTGCTGCCTTGCAGGTGCATTGCCTTCTACTGTCTTTGTGAATTTGGTTGCAGTGCAATTAATTCCACTGCAATGTACTGAACCCTAGATTGTACATTAGGATGCATTACCACAACACATAAATCTAAATGAGCCCATGTTCACATTGACTGGGGCTTTGAAATCGTGCAACTTCATCTGAAATCGAAAAAATTTCAAAGTCACATCAGTGCGACTTTAGGTGTGACTTGGAAGACCTGCACAGATGTCCAGGCAAGTCACACCTGAAATCGGCAAAAATTGTGCAGAGCACCGCAAAGTCGGCGTCGCACTGATTTGAACAGTGCGATTTCCGGCAATAGGGTGCGATGTATCATGCAATTTGACCTGTCAAATCGCATGACAAGTCCCTCCAATGTGAACGGGGTCTGAGCCCCTGAGTGTTCATTAACCACCTCCCACCCGGGCCATTGTAAATATACGGCCGGGTGGGAGTCTCGTCCTTCTGAATGGACGTTCCGGAACGTCCTTCAGAAGGAGAGAGATCGCGCCGCCGCGGGCACGCGCAGCGGCGCGATCTCGATGTGCCTGTGTCCCTCGGACACAGAGCAACATCATTCGGCAGGAGGGCCCTGTGATTGGCCCTCCTGATCACATGACAGATGTGTCCAATCACAGCCGTCATGTAATGTAAATAGAGCCGTTGTAACGGCTTCGATCTCTTCTCCTCCTGACAGATCCTGTCAGTGAGGAGAAGAGAAGAGGATCGGTGCTGCTGCTGGGGTGATCAGTGAGTATTTCTAATTACTCACTGATCACAGGGGGGGTCTGTGCTGGTAATCAGATGATTGATTACCAGTACAGCCTTGGGGGGGGAGGGGTGCCACTAAGCCACCAGGGATGCCCACCCATGACCACCAGGGATGCCCACCATGGCCACCAGGGATGGCAAGCAGGGTTCAGAGAGCCCCCCAGTGCCCTCCCTATCAGTGTTGCCCACCAATGCCATCTATCAGTGCTGCCCACCAGTGCCGTTATTGCCATCTATCAGTGCCGCCCACCAGTGCCCATTACTGCCCACCAGTGCCGCCTATCAGTGCCCATCAGTGCCCCCCATCAGTGCCGATCATTGCCGCCCAACAGTGCCACCTATCAGTGCCCATCAGTGCCGCCAATCAGTGCCCATCAGTGCTGCCTATCAGTGCCCATCAGCGCTGCCTATCAGTGCCCACCAATGCTGCATATCAGTGCTATCTATCAGTGCCACATATCAGTGCCCATCAGTGCTGCATATCAGTGCCACCCCATCAGTGTCTCCTCATCAGTGCCTGTCAGTGCGGCATCATCAGTGCTCATCAGTGCAGGAAAAAACATCTATTTACAAAATTTTATAACCTAAACAAAAAAAACTTTTTTTTTTTTCAAACTTTTCAGTCTTTTTTTATTTGTGCACCAAAAAAGAAAAAACCTGATGGTGATCAAATACCACCAAAAGAAAGCTCTATTTGTGGGGAAAAAATGACACAAATTTGGTTTAGGTACAGTGTTGCATGACCGCGCAATTGTCGTTCAAATTGCAACAGCGCTAAAAGCTGAAAATTGGTCTGGGAAGGAAGGGGGTTTAAGTGCCCAGTATTGAGGTAGTTAAAATATAAAATATTCTTTACGCTGTATTTCTATAACAGTCCACAAGAGGTCTCTGTTGTTTTAGAACAAATAGAAGCTGGTCTCGAGAATGAGAAATGATGAGCTTTTATACTAAACATATTCCATAGTAAAATGTAAAGTGATGATACATAACTTTAATTAAAAATGAAGTAATATCAGGTAAAAAAAATGTGTTTTAGGTGCAAAGATTTGAAACTGTCCAAATAAACATAACCCAGTGGGAATGGGTGGCAAGCATGAGCATTAAGTGTACTTGTGATCAATCTCACAAATGTAACATTGTGAAATTTTCAGTTTTTTATCTGAGCTGCTTAGCTGAATCAAGAACTGGCTTCTGGAATCTCACCTGAACCCCTTGAACAGTTGTCACCCCTTAATCCATTCCAATGGAGTATCTCTCTCTCATTCTGCTACAATCTAAATTGAAATAGAGCCGAACCCTGGTCAAAATAAGACCCTCTCCTGGTCAATATATTACTGTTTATTATTGATTTTATCATTTTTTTTTTTAAACCAGTTATACTTACCTGAAAGTGACGCTAAACCCTGGTTCAAGCATATATTCTTAAAGTGATAATAAAGGTTCTTCTTTTTCTTTTTTCTTTTTTAAATGACAAACTTACTTACCTGATGCAACACATTGTGCAATTGCCTAACAGGGGAAAGATTTATTTATTTATTTATTTATTTATTTATTACATGTTTTTTTTTTTTTTTTTTTTTACTGCATCAGTTTACAACAGCTTTAAGAAGCAGGAGAGAGAGAGAGTCTTCATACTGGCATTACTAAGAGTTGAAATATTATTATGTGTCTTTCCAGTCTGATTTGAGTATATAACACAAGGTACATGGTTTGTCTTAATTTTTATTTCATTATTTTTCCACATAAATCCATCTTTATATACTTTCACATACACACCTGACGTAAAAGAGATGGCAAACCTAAAGGGTAAATGTCCATATAGCCTTATGCTATTTGCTTATCTCACAATAATTGTGTTATGCCCCATACACACGTTCCGATAATCGTACGATAAAACTCGCTTTCGACCCGATCGCACGATAATCTGATCGTTAGTACACAGCTTTCCACAGCCGATCACGACAGTTGGTCCAACAAAATCCGAAGGGACAAACAGGAAAACTTCTGTTGTACGATAGCCCCGGGAACGACAATAATTTCATCAGTACACTATGCGTGCGCTAAAAATCGATCAACAAAGACCGCGCATGATCAGAAACACTAAAATAGCACGGAAAAAGCCTGGCTGCCATTGTTTTTGTTTTGCACCATCTGATACGTAGATAAGCAACCAGGAAGCTTTTCCCGAATCGTACAAAAAAAATCATTTGTACGCATTGTTGAATTCGATGTTAGTATCATGCAACAAAATGCAAACGATAAGTCATCCGATTATCTGAACGTGTGTACAGGGCTTAACTCTCCTTCTCATCACAGATTCTCTGCTCGTTTTATATTCTAGCACTCTCACCCTCCATAATTACTCCTCATGACCCACCCTTGGATTGTATCAACATTAAAGTGGAACTAAACTGTATCTGTGCACCACAAACTGAAAATGCTTTTTAATTCATTTTTTTTTTTTAATTCAAAGCAACCTCCTCCACGCATCCATGTCTCCATGATTAATTTTGTTGAGAAATCATTTTGAAAAACACCCCCTAGCATTTTTAGCCATTGCCCAGAGGCGGCTCTAGGCTTTGTGAGGCCTAAGGCAAAACTTGGACATGAGGCCCCACTCACGCCCATAATGGGAAAAATAATTTAAATGATAAAAATTAACTGTATAAATTGCATATATTAAGAGCCTTAACCTTTGTACTATGAATTCACAGTTTCTAGAATTTTCTCTAACGAATTCTTCTTTAATCAAAGATCATAAACATCGGGTATGTATGTATGTATATATATATATATATATATATATATATATATATATATATATGTCTGCTCTTACATCACAGTCCCCAGCATTTCCCTATAGGTCATGATTCCCTGAGTCCCTCCTTACATCAGAGTTCAGTGTCCCCCCTTACATAAGGAGTTCTCCTTTAAATCATATTTTCCCCCATGCATCTCCTCACATCAGAGTCCACAGAATTCCTCTTTACATTAGACTCCCCCTCTTAAATCAAATTTCACAGAGCCCCCTCAACCTCAGAGTCTCCAGAGTTTCCCACTTACACTGTAAGAGGGAACTCTAAAGACTCTGATGTAAGAGGAGTTCTGGAAACCCTGATTTAGGGGGAATGTTGGGGACTCTGAAGTAGGAAGAGTTCTGGGAACCCTGATTTAAGGGGGAATGCTGGATACTCTGATGTAAGGAGCGTTCTGGGAACCCTGATTTGATGGGGAAAGCTGGGGACTCTGGTGTAAAAGGGAACTCTGTGGTCACCAAAGCTCCCCCTTGCATCAGAGTTTCCAGAGACCCCCTTACACTTCCCTTCCTTAGTCCGCCACAGTCTAGGGAACGACAAGTCCCACTGTAGAAGGCTGCCATACATGAGTCACCACAGAGGGCACTGTAAATTCCAGTATAGTGCACTGCCATTCCTCCCCAAGTGGCCCTCTCCTTCGCCCCAACTACCCAGGGGCCCTCTCTTCCTCAGCCATCCAGGGGCCCTCTCCTTTTCCCCTAGCCACCAATGGACCCTCTCCTTTTCCCCTAGCCACCAATGGGGCCCTCTCCTTTTCCCCTAACCACCCATCGGCCCTCTCCTCCTTCTCCTCAAGCCACCCAGGGTCCCTCTCCTCCTCCAGACACCCAGGGTCCCTCTCCTCCTTCTCTTCCAGCACCCAGGGGCCCTCTCCTTCTCCCCCAGCCACCCAAGGACCATCTCCTTCTCCCCCAGCCACCCAGGGGCCATCACCTTCTCCCCCAGCCACCCAGGGGCCATCACCTTCTCCCCCAGCCACCCAGGGGCCATCTCCTTCTCCCCCAGCCACCCACGGGCCCTCTCCTCCTCCCTCAGCCACCCAGGGGCCCTCTCCTTCTCCCTCAGCCTCCAAGGGGCCCTCTCCTTCTCCTTCGGCCACCCAGGGGCCCTCTCCTCCCTTAGCCATCCAGGTGCCCTCTCCTTCTCCTTCAACCACCCAGGGGCCCTTTCCTCTTCCCCTAGCCACCTAGGGACCCTCTCCTTTTCCCCTAGCCACCCAGGATCCCTCTCCTTTTCCCCTAACCACCCAGGGGCCCTCTCCTTTTCCCCTAGCCACCCAGGGGCCCTCTCCTTTTCCCCTAGCCACCCAGGGACCTTCTCCTTTTCCCCTAGCCACCCAGGGACCCTCTCATTTTCCCCTAGCCACCCAGGGGCCCTCTCCTTTTCCCCTAGCCACCCAGGGGCCCTCTCCTTTTCCCCTAGCCACCCAGGGACCTTCTCCTTTTCCCCTAGCCACCCAGGGACCCTCTCATTTTCCCCTAGCCACCCAGGGACCCTTTCCTTCTCTTCCAGCCACCCTCTCCTTTCCCAGCCACCTAGGGCCTTCTTCTTCTCCTCCTCCACCAACCATTCTAAGACTCTACCAACTTCCCTGGGGCTATTCCCCCCTTTGCGTAGTAGACACCTCAAATCTATGACCAGCCTGCAGAGTGAAAAGTCGGGGCCTGGTTACCTGTATGTTCCTGGGCCAGGGCAGAGCTCTCCTCCCAAAGCAACAACCGATGATAGCAGAGTGAGCCCACCGATTCCTCCACATCTTAGGATTACATGATCGGACTGCCAATCCCCAGGCAGAGAAGGCGGGGTAAGTGTCAGCGGACAACAGACACCTGGCAGCTGCAGTGAAGGGACTGCAGCACACTGCTGCAACTTTTATATCCGAGAATTTAAAACAATCTTTTACTTTGGAGATTTCCCTGACTGTGCCCTTCTAAATGTTGTCGCTCCGCCACTGGCCACAAGGCCCCTGTAGGTGTGAGGCCTTAGGCGACCGCCTAATTTGCCTAATTAGAGAGCCGCCTATGTTGCCATCTAGAGTAAGGGTAGATGATTCATGCAGCATTTACTTCCTGGAGTCCATCAGCCTTTAGCTCAGGCATGCAAGCAGGAGGGTATGACATCACGTTTGCCTAGTCCAAAAACCAGAAAGCAGTTAAATAAATGCAATACCTTTCTATCTATTTACTAATGCTAGCAGCATTAGGATTAAAATAGTTAATGTTGAAGAGTTTAGTTCCACTTTAATGACAACTTTGTTTTGATGTCATTATCAATACCCCTCCTAATATCCCCTCTCTGTTCTCCCTCTCCTCCCATCCTGCTGAGGCTGTGCCCCCCTATTTTACAATCTCTATTCTTTTATTAGCAAAACCAAAGCTCTCTATAATGTGTGCTATGTAATTAAAAATAAAAAATAAAAAGGAAAAGGGAAGGTGAGGAGGGGGGGGATTGTATAGGTGGGCATCGGATTAGCCAACTACTTGCCTCGCCTCCTCCCTCTCCACCCCCCATGGGTCAGGGAGATTAATATTTATTTTATGGTTTGGTAGAACCAGGTAGATCTACCACCGCCTATTATTCTCCATTGAAGATTTCACCAAGCATCTTTAGGCTGGGTTCAGACACCCTGTAGAGTGGTTCACAGCAGGGGGTCCGATGCGGCGCCGCTCTCCATTTCAGGAGCAAATCAGGTCTGAATTTTTGCTTGAAGTCGGATCTGAAACTGAGCCAAAGACGCACAGGACCCTTCTGCAAACTGGACCTCGGCCGACGCAGAGCTGTGTAAACCGGCTCCATTGAGAGGCATCAGTGTGAACCCAGCCTTACAGTTGTCTATAGGAAAAGTTCCCAAACTTTCTTGGCTACCCAGTGTTCTGCATCAATGTTATGCTTGTCTTGGGCCTTGACTAACATTCTTAGATTAATTTTGACATTTCCATAGAGGAGAACATACAAAAGAATGAAATGTGAGCAAAATGATTGAGTTCCAAGAATTTTGTTGTGCCTACTTTAGGAAGTATTGTCCACACACTTTGCACATGATGTGTTCATTAAGGCTGTAAAAACAGATAGATCCCATCACCAGGTATGGAATGTTATAAAATAATAGGTCCATGGACACAGAATAAAATTTTTGGGTTGGGATCACCATTATTGATGAAGATTGTTTTTTTTATACCTGATCTTCTATTTACCTCTGGAAAATATGAACGTGTATGTCTGGTAAACAAAATATCATTCAGGGGTCTGATTATTCATTTTCTCAGCTCTTCCAGTTATTCCAGGCCAAGCTTACAATGCAGATCCCCAATATTTCCCTAACTGCACGCACAACTTCTAGAGAAGAACCTCACAGCTATGTATAGCTGCACTTATTACCCGGACTTAGTCCTGACATTCCAAATCAATGTCTATAGCAGTGAAGAATGTGTATTGAATTATTGAATAATAATGGAGTCCTGGCTCTCATTCAGGCTGGACTCTGGCCTTTTCCTTCATCTGAAGAGCATTTACAAAGCCTGGCACCAGGGAAATGAGAACTAAGCAGGCGCTGTGGTTTCCTCCATCTGTGAGCAAATGTGGAGTTTGAGATGACCATCAATCGAATCCCCAAAGGTCCTTATCTATTAAACTGTGTTTGTTTGCCCTTCTGCAGCTGAATTCACCACTGGGAATAATTGTGGCTCCTAATGTATTTAACTTATGTTATATATTTTTTAAAATCTATACAGATTCTTTTTTAACATGTTATGTGCCTAAAGTGTTTATAAAGCCTAAACATATTTTACTTTATTGCATTCCTTGCATTAAGGTAAAAAATGTTTAGATGGTAATATTCCCCCCCATCCACTTACACTTACCTGAGCCCTTATTCGATTCAGTGTTGTGCCTGTGTACAGTGGCTCTCTCCCCTCACTTCCTGGTCTCACAGGCTTTGCTGAGGCAGTTGGGAGCCATTGCTGTCAATCAAGGCCAGTGATGAGGGAGTGGGGGACGGTGCTGAACCTCGCTGTCTGTATTTACAGACGCAGACAGTGGGGCTCAGGAGTGAGTCTGCATAAGTACCCACATAAGTAACTGCTTTCTATGGGGGCACTCGCCAGGGTGGAGGAGCCAGGAGTGTCAGCCTGAGAGCCTGAACCTGAGGAGAAGAGGTTTGGGGCCACTCTTGGGGGCACTCGCCAGGGTGGAGGAGCCAGGAGTGCCAGCCTGAGAGCCTGAACCTGAGGAGAAGAGGTTTGGGGCCACTCTGTGCGTTTCCATTGCACAGAGCATGTAAGTATAAACCTGGTTGCTATTCATTTTTTTTTTTACATTTAAATCACTTTAATGTCTTCGTGGGTAGTGAATTGTCAGCTCTCAGAGGTTAGGTTGTTGGAAAGTTAGGTTTTCTTAGTATTGTCATCTTTTGATGCTGCACTGGATATAATTGAGGTGTTTATTTGCTAAAGCCTCGTACACACGCAACGATTATCGGCCGACCAATCGGCCGTCTTTTATCCAGAGTGTTGTTGTGTTGGTTGGAATGTGCTCTAGACTGCACACAAATTTTCTCGGCCAACAAAAACCAACTTCAGAAATGATGTCATGTGCTGGTTTACTTTCCGTGTGTTTTTTCTTCTCTGAGCATGCCCAGTCTTGCTCATCAGATTTTTGTCTGCCGAAATCTATACTGACTGACGGAGAATCAGCCGTTCTGTTGATGGCCAACAAAAATTTTATAGCCTGCACACCAGATTTTGTTCGGCCGAAAAGTCGGAGTCGGTTGTCGGAAGCATCATACTAACAAGCCGAAAATCGGCCGATCGGACGTTGGCCGAAAATTCACGGCCAACAATCGTTGCGTGTGTACGAGGCATTAGTCACTTCATACCTGAGCAGAGCATATTCCCAGTGATTCTGAAGCGTTGTTTTACAGGTGGTTTTTAGAAGCTTTGTGCACTTGTTTTAAGGTTTAGATGCTATTTCCTGGGCTTGGCGAGGAGAGCAGAGCAGTTCTAGAGTAGGAGAGCTTTTCAGGTGCAAGAATGTATGCCAAAATGTACACACATGCATTACAGGCACACCTATTAAAGTCTATTGGGGCACAAATGTCTAAATCTATTAAAAAAAAGCTAATTTAATTAGGACGTAAAGTGTAGGGAGGCTAAGCATACAATTGTAAACATGGACAATCAGAAATAATGGGATTCTGCATGTTGCGTATAGTCAGGTGTGGAAACAAGCTGAAAAATGCTCATGTGTGAATGGGGTTAAGGCTCGGTTCACACTAGCCCGACTCCTAAGTTGCGTGACTTTGGAGACAGACTTTGATGTGACTATTTACACTCTGTGGAATTTAAGTCATATCTAAGTTGGACCAAATTAGTGCAGGAACCTTTTCTAAAGTCAGACAGACTTGCGTAGTATCAGTTAAGACGGCTCTCATAGGGAAACATTGAATTTTACATTTCATCCAACCTGAGGTCTCACAAGTCCCATCCTATGTCGCACAAGTGTGAACTCAGCCTAAATCAGAACAAAAGGGGTTATTACGCACCTTTCCAATGGTCCTTTGCCGTCATCTTCTACTGTGTGCCAGTCTTTGGCCATATTCATTGGCAGGCCCAGGATGACATCACTCCTGGGCATGCAAAGCTCATCTTTCAGTGCCAGAAAGGACAGCAAGCAGACATCTAGGGGCATTTTTTTTTTTTTTTGCAGAAGAAACACTGTAATGTTTCTTCTGCAATGAAAGCCTGTCTGCTCACTATTTGTTAAAACGAATAAGCCAAACTTCAGTTCCGCTTTAAGATGTAGGAAATATTTTACCACATTGCTTTTGGCTCTTTTCTATCTCACAATAGTTTTCTCATAAATAATATTCAGTTCATAAACAAAAATGTCACATAGATGTGGAATTGGCATTTTTTCCGAGCATTGAAAAATGACATGCTGGTTTATACATTCATGCTGAAATACCTTGGTTTGTTTCTGCAAACAAAAGCTAATAATTTTCCATTGTTGCCTTTCAGCTCCTCCCCTGCTAAAAGCCTGTAGGCAGGTGCAGTCTATGTTCTCCACGGCAGGTGGTGCTCTTCCCCAGCACTGTTGTTGGAGAGGAAGTCAAGAGGAACAGGGTACCGCTATTGTTTCCTGAGTCACTGGGGAAGCTATCCTATTGGATGCTGTCACCCCATGTGACTCGAGCTGCCCTCTTGGGTCAGGCATAACCTATTTAAGGCCCTTGCTCCCAGGTTTGGTGTGCATTTTGTGGGTGGGTAGAGTAGGGACAGGCACTCCGTCTGTTAGGGACAATTTTAGAGTTAAGGAAAAATCTTTCTGACGAGGAGGGAAAGTGTAAGGTCGCTGATCTTCTGGACATCTTCCCAATTGGGCATGAGATGGCCAATCCGCAATCTGCCACTCTGTACAGACGCTGTCAGTCTGGCTGGAACCCGCTCTGTTTACGTTGCTGGAAACCGTGAGTGCGACTGGCCAGTCTTTCCACTGGATTTGATGTTAAATGTTGTTGCATTAGTTCAATACAAATTTTATATTGCACCTGACTGTGTGAATTCTTGCTGCCACACCATGCTGCACCCCACCTACAAGCCAGATTTATGAGTATTTCTGTGTTTGAGCTCATGCAAACCTTAGTTCCCATGCCCACTGTTCAGTGAGTGCACCTCTCACACATTAAAAATCAATTAATAAAATTATTTCTATACATAGGTATAAAGATTTGTTGATAGATCTCTGTTTTTATTTATATCCTGCATTTACCTTGGGTATATTATAGAGCCATGTGCTACTGATTTTCCTCTGCATCAGTCACAATGGAAAATGAAAGAGAGCACTTACACACGTCTTTCCCTGCAGAATTGTTGAGCAAGCATTGCTGGAGCTCCGGTGTTGTTCCAGTGCTGGACTCGGGCAAGCACCTTGTGCCCAAGGGAATTCAAATTAATTATTATTCTGCTTTATAGCAGCATGGTTGTACAGTGGTGCGGAGTGGGGGGGGGGGGGCGCAGTCAACCAACTCTGGATCCACACTGCTCTGATCAAATCGATCCTGAGGATAAAGAATATTGATGATTGGTGAGACTTCTTAATTAAAGGGATATTTCAAGCTGACATGCAGCAGGTATACCTACCTGAATTTGTCTGAAGGTTCTTGACACAATAGTCTTCAGGCTGGTAGAGGGAGGTAACAGCCAGCATTGTACTTTGCTTCTCCTTTACAGATTATGGCTAGGGGGCCAGTTGGTGATTCAGCAGTACTTTTTAACGGGCATGCTTACTAACTTGTGTAGGAAAGATGTACTGTATATACTTACCTATTTTAAGGCTGCTCTGGTCCAGTCACATGATCCCAAAACCCTGTGTCAGCCAACGCAGCTGCAGGGGAGAGGAGGAAGTGCTGACTTCAGATGGGCCATCGAAACCTGTGGGTGATGTCACGGCTCCAGGCTTTACTGGAGTGTTCTCCTCTCCCCTGCAGTTGCCACTGGCTCCAGGCATTATTGGAGCGTTCTCCTCTCCCCTGCAGTTGCCACTGGCTGACACAGGGGAGATCACATGACCAGACCGCAGTGCTCCTATAAACAGGTAAGCATATTTATTTTATTCTTTTATTTATTTCAGGTACTTATACTGTCAATTTACGCAGCGCTTTACATATACATTACACATTCGCATCAGTCCCTGCCCTCAAGGAGCGTACAATCTAAGGTTCCTAACTCACATTCATACATAGTAGGGCCAATTTTATACAGGATCCAATTAACCTACCAGCATGTCTTTGGAGTGTGGGAGGAAACCCACGCAGGGACAGGGAGAACATGCAAACTCCAGGCAGGTAGTGTCGTGGTTGGGATTGGAACCAGCGACCCTCTTGCTGCTAGGTGAAAGTTCTAACCACTACACCACTGTGCCGCCCTGCATGCAGATCTTTCTTACACAGGTTAGTAAGCACAGGTGTTAAGAGGGGGGAGGGGACAGTTTTAATTTTAAGAGTAGCTGGGGTTCTCTTTAAAATTCCATTTTATGGAAGAATAACCTGCGTTATAATCTTTGTGAACTGATATAAAACAAACTAATGAGTAAAAACAAATATATAACAAATTTAAAATGTAAGTTTATTCTCAGCAACATTTTCCAAAAATCTTCCTATGCAATTCTGAACAGTACATACCAGTGTTCCTCTTGTTTCAAATGCTGTACCTTTCCAATTACACATGCAGCTGTGTGGGGCCTCACTACAAAACTAGGCCCCTTGATCCCCCTCTGTCCTGCCTGTTGGGGGATGGGCTGGACACTACAATTGTACGCCCCCTGGAGGATGCTCTGGGCTGTTCAAATTGCAGCATGCTCTCTCCTTCTCTTGTTGTAATGGCTGAGCTCACCTGGAAAAGGAGAGAGCATAATGCGCATGCATGCAGTTTGGGCATCTCAGAGCAGCCGCTACTGAGCTCAGCTAGGGAAGGAGAGAGCATACTGTATATGTGTACAGGTGGAACAGCCCGGAGCGTACACAAAAGGGAGCATAATTGTAGTCCTGCATATGGTAGGGTGAAGGGAAATGAGGGGGGTAGCAGGAAACTGTTGCTAAAAAAGTGAACTTACACTTTACCAATGCTAAAAAAGTCTTACATCTATTCTTTACATCCTCTCTACTGTGTCATCTCCATTCCAAAAACTATGCGCCCAGTCATAGTTAGCTCTAAGGTGTTAACCACTACCATGGTCCTATGCAATTTGGATGGGATTAGCAAATTGAAGAACCAAGGAAAGATTTTTACCATCAATGTTTACTGTTGAATAACTCGAGGATAACATGCCTTGCCACACAGGAATGCCTTATGCAATGATTCACTCTATTTATCAGTGTATCACTCTTGAAAAAAAAGCATTACCACATAAATAGAATTTGGACAAGAGACTTGCAATTTTTCAGAAAACAAGTTTTTTTTTCTCTTTAATTCATCCATTAGGGTTCCATGAACAACCAACTGTTGCCCTAGAGCAGTGATGGAAAACGCTGGCACTCCAGATGTTATGGAACTACATTTCCCATGCACTCTACAGTGTAGTTGAGCATCATGCGAACTGTAGTTCGAAAACATGTGGGGTGCCAAGGTTCGCTATCACTGCCATAGAGGATTTTATCTGTTAAATTGCAAGTCCCTTGTGCCAGTTGTATTGATATGCCTACTGATAAATGACAGGGGCACTTCAACACTTTTTTTTTTCTTTTCTGGGACCACGACTTTAGAGCTGGGTTTTAAAAAATTTTGTCATCTGCTCCTACTATTACCACCGGGCAGAGACTTTCAGTGAAAACTCCATATTTTATTAACCTCCCTGGCGGTCTGATTATGTCCAGATTTCTGTGCTAAAAGCGGTACATTTTTTTGCATAGAAATCTGTTGTTTTACATTTTAAAACTCACCTTCCCCTGCGATCCCCCGCCGTCCTCCTGCTGTCCTCTCGCTGTGTGCTCGGCAGATGCTGGCACCTGTTTTCAGGTTCCCTTCCCTGCGAGCGTTGCGACACAGGGGGGTGGAACCGGCGACAATTTAAAAATTGTAAATACACTAAATGACATGATACAAAGTTGTGATCCTAACGGATTACACTGTATCATGCCATTTCACCACAGGACTGCACCTGGTGACTTTTCCAGTGCCCTGCCTGTGCTTTTCCAGTTCTTAGTGCCTGGAAAATTGAGAACGACCATGGCGTCCAAAAAGCATTCTTTTTTGCGCAAAAACTATTTTATATAAACTGGAAAACAGCGACAGCGAAACTGAGTTACTTGAGTGATTGCGATTCATGGGAAAATTCATCCTCAGGTATGGAAAGTGACAACAGCGACAATTCTAATGTCTCTTTCTGGCACATCGCTCTGTTGGAAATTCTGAAGAAACATTTGATATACGTCCCAAATTCCACAAGCTATGTGCCAGAAAGAGACATCAGAATCGTCGCTGTCGTCACTTTCCGTACCTGATGACGAATTTTCCCACGAATCGCTATCGCTCAGTTCTTCAAGTAACTCCGTTTTGCTATCACTGTTTTCCAGTTAGACTAAAAGCGCTTTTGCGCAAAAAGAACGCTTTTTGATCGCCATGGTCGTTCAAACTTTTCCAGGCACAAAGCTCTGGAAAAGCACAGGGAGGGCACTGGAAAAGTCACCAGGTGCAATCCTGTGGGGAAATGGCATGATACAGTGTAATCCGTTAGGATCACAGCTTTGTATCATGTCATTTAGTGTATTTACACTTTTGAATTTGCCACCAGTTCCACCCCCCTGCGTCGCAAATTTGCAATGCTCGCGGGGAGGGAACCGGAAGGCAAGTGCCGGCAAACGGCCGTGCACAGAGCGGGAGTATGGCTCGGGGTTACTGCTTTTGGTACTGAAAGTTAACCCCGAGCCACACTCGTGAATATCGCTAAGGAGGTTAATCATTAGGCAAACCAATTTTTAAGTAACTTTCTATATTTCCTGTAAAAATAATGGTTTTCCTGCCACCCTTCATTTCTCAAGCCATTCCATTGATCCATGATGTTGTATATCACATTAAAGGACAAGTGCAAAGGCTCAGAAGATGGGTAGGGATAGAATCAAAAGGGGAAATTAAATTCCCCATATGTCTGGATCTATTAATTGTTTTGACATGTGATTTTCATTGAAGGCAACCCTTGCTTCAGCTTATGCATACTTCAAATTGCCCAGGTTTTGGACAGGTTTACTTTACTCTAGAGATAGAGGAGCCAAGGATTGACCTGGAGCTAAACCCTCAATTGTCCAAATACTATTTTATAAAAAAAGTCTCCTGCAGTATGTCCACAGTCTCTGCCCATGTTTTGTATCATGTCTGCAATTCCTGACTATCTCTTGTATTATGTCTGCAATCTGTGACCATCTACTGTATTATGTCCACAGTCTCTGACCATCTCTTGTACCATGCCCATAGTCTTTCATTATATCCTGTTGTGTGTCTGCTAACTCTGATAAAGAATGTTCACTGAATTGTATGCATGGTCCTTTGGTGATGTCGGAGGTAGCACTCAAGGCCCCCATTTTTAAGAGAGTTGACCACCACTGCTCTAAAGTAACTAATATAAAATGGAGTTTTTCTATGTACTATGATCATGGTGGGTTGGTGCTTATTTTTGAATGTCATGTATGTAAACCTAGACCCTTCCTTCAACATGTTGCAATTTCAAAGTAGAGTTGAAATGGATTTGGTTGTGTAATAGGTAGACAAACAATGGATTAAATATATTGAAGTGCATGTCAATCTAAAAATGACAACTCAGTTCTCAGCTATGGAAAAAGAGTGTTTGAGGATTCATTTAGGTAACCCAGATGTGTGTAATGACATTTACAGCACATCTAAGATATTGTGCCTCTTGACAGCAGCTGCTTTCAGTCATTTCATCTTTTTGGCAGTTTCTACATTTCACACCAGAAAGAGCTGTTTGAAGTGTATTAGAACCCGCAGAGAGTCCATGGTGAGGACGGAGCGTGCATAGATACTGGCCAAGAGGATCAAACGTCAGCTTGATACCCCCAGCAGCGGCAATAAAAACAAACACATTGCACAGGTGGAGCATTGTCATAATCAGCTGAAAACCCAATATGCTCTTGCTCAAACAGGAACCCTAGGGACCAAGTAAGGTGAGGTACTGATAATAACATTCAAAAACACTGCAAAAGACAGAAAATCAACTCAGTGTGCCCAGTTTAAGCTTTTAAAAACAAATACTTCCATAATTTATTGCAACTAATCTGAACAGGGCCAAGGGAGAATCCCCAAGTGGGTTCCTAAACTCTTCCTATTCATTTTGTGCAATCTAACATCCCAAAGCCCCCCCCCCCCCCCAGTGCACACAATAATTCAATGGGGTGGATGAGCAGTATCAATAATCTTTCTCGCATTGATCAGAGGCGATTGTAACTATTGTGTGATTGTTTCAGGATGAACAAATTTTCAATGTGTGTGCTTGCCAAGGTGTATCAACTATGATGTCAGATAGGTGGAGTTTGGTACTTGGGACCTGACCGGTATATTCACATGATCAGGAACAGGGAGGTCCATCTTTCTGGGTTATTGGAACCAGAACAAGTAGGGGAAATCACTTAAGCTCACCACACCAGTTACGTTTGAACGGCAAAATTTATTTCAGATCTACTGTACAATAATTATGTAGCGCAGGCCTGCCTGATTGGATACAAGTTATTTAAGGAGGTCCTAATATAGGCAGGGCCAAAGAGAATGTGGGCATACCATTTCATTCCCAGGTACCATTAACAGGCCTCATGCCCTAACTTCCCTAACATCTGTGTTGGTGTGAGAAATAGAACAGCAGACAAGATTCAGACACCAGTTGGCAGTACCCTTACCAGGGAGCGATTACTTCCTCCTGACCCAACAACTACTCCTAACTAGGGTTCTAGGACCTCTTCAGGTATCACCCAGCCAGGAAATACCTCACACTTCCAAGGCAGTCCCATGGTGGCTGACTCCAGCAACTATCTCCACTCTGTTCTACTTCTCCACTCAAAACTGATTTTATCTCACTCTACACACCTTTTTTAAGCTACCAGAGCAGCCTAGTGGCCAAACTGGGAATTTGTGGCCAAACTAACACCCCTTACACTCATATAACATAATTTTAGCAAATCTAAAGGAGATTGTACAAGGTTTAAACAGTCAAATTGTAAAATGTATGGTGAGCTTAATGTGTTGATGGGCTTTTGCTTACTTTAAAGTTTGTTTTTTAATTTCCATACAAGTCTAGGGGGAAGAAAACCCCACAAATGTAGATCCAGATGAACTCAACTGCAGGTTCAATTCATCTGCCTATAAATTCTGAACAGTGTTGCCAACTTACTACATTGAAATTAACTGACGCGACACCCAAAATTTACTGGTTCAGCCAAGTTTGCACTGGCATTTTCAAAAGTTTAAAAATGACATGCAATTAGCAAAGTGATTTAGGGAAAAACATATTTCTTATTGTCAGTACAGTAAAGAGAGAAAGAGACTGCTCCACATTTCCCTGCACAGAGAGAGAGAAACTGCTCCTCATTGTCCTGCACAGAGAGACATAGAGAGAGACTGCTCCACATTGCCCTGCAGAGTGAGAGAGACTGCTCCACATTGCCCTGCACAGGGAGATAGAGAGACTGCTCCACATTGTCATGCAGAGAGAGAGAAAGAGAGACTGCTCCACATTGCCCTGCACAGAGAGAAAGAGAGGAAGCACTCCACACTGCCCTGCGCAGAGAGAGAGACGAAGAGAGAGAGAGACTGCTCCATATTTCCCTGAACACAAAGAAAGAGGAAGAGAGGGAGACTGCTTCACATTGCCCTGCACAGAGAGAGAGAGAGAGAGAGAGAAAGACTGCTCCACATTGCCTTGCACAGAGAGAGAGACTACTCCATGTTGCCCCACTGAAAGAGAGAGAGTTAGAGAGATTGCTCCAAATTGCCCTGCACAGAGAGACCGCTCCACATTTCCCTGCACAGAGAGGCCACTTCACATTGCCCTTCACAGAGAGACTGTACCACATCGCCCTGCACAGAGAGAGAGACTACTCCATGTTGCCTCACAGAGAGAGAGAGAGAGAGAGAGTTAGAGAGATTGGTCCAAATTGCCCTGCACAGAGAGACTGCTCCACATTGCCCCACACAGAGAGACCACTCCACATTGCCCTGCACAGAGAGGCCACTTCACATTGCCCTTCACAGAGAGACTGCTCCACATTGCCCTGCACAGAGCAACTGCTCCACATTGCCCTGCACAGAGAGGCCACTTCACATTGCCCTTCACAGAGAGACTGCTCCACGTTGCCCTGCACAGAGCAACTGCTCCACATTGCCCTGCACAGAGAGACTGCTCCACAGAGAGACTACTCCACATTTCTCTGCACAGCCACAGAGACAGACAGACTGATGTTCCCCCACAGAGAGACTGCACTACAAATTCAGCCTGTCCAGCAAACAGAGCTCGGCTCTTGGTCATCTCCAAGTGCACATGCCGGTCCTAGCCATTTTTCACTGGCACTTTTCTCCTGCTACAGGCATTTACAGGCAGAAGAAAAGTGGCTTTTACAGGCTGCTTCTAAACATAGGGGCGGTTGGAAACATTGATTCTGAATGATCTCAGAAGCATCTCACGCTGATTTTAAACTGGTGTCATTGACACAAGCCCAAAGCCCTTTCACACTTGCCCATTGGGAGTTTAGATGAAGCGCCACACAACCAGTAATAAAAACATAGTACAAGTTTATTGAGTATATGTCAACAATAAAACTGGGAAAAGGTGTCATAGTGCCAAAAAGTTGGCCGAAGTATACAAATCTATTACATTGGTACATACAGTAATAGTACATAGTAAATGTGTCATGGCATCTGTGGTGACCCGACGTGTTTCATGAGTTCAGTCTCACTCTACAGGGATTGATGCATAGACATAATCTATAAAGAAAATGATTAAAAAAATATAACATAGTAATGAACATAGAAATGTATCAGGTAGATTGGAATGTGGGAATCAGACTAAGCGATCCATACTCACAAAAATGCAGGATGCTGCATGCCAAAATCACACTGGCAGTTTCAAGGTCTTACCTTGCCTACCTGTTGGCAGCCATCTTGGACATGTGCAGACTGCTGTCTCTTATAAACTCTGTTAGCATCATCACTTGCCTGCTGCCTAGGCCGTTGCTCAGTGATGATGTTGCACATCTGACTATATACAGTATATCACCTGATAGCTTGCAGTTCTTCCTTTGTGTTTGTGCTCCAAGGTGCATCACTGCTGGCAGTTTCTGGTTTCCGTGTTCCTCCGTGCATGGCCTGGCTTGGCTGATGACTTTCCTGGCTCTCTTTTCAGCATTGGCAGACGACCCCGCACCAGCAGACGATCTGGCATCGGCAGACTACCTGCTGCTGGACTCGACCCTGACTTGGATGACTACCCACTTCTAGACTTGATCCCAGCTTGGATGACTACCCGCTGCTGGACTTGACCCCGACTTGGATGACTACCCACTTCTAGACTTGATCCCGGCTTGGATGATTACCCGCTCTGGACTTGACCCCGACTGTTCCAGATTTCGCTCCTCACTCTTGCTGTTGCCCTAATAAACTGCTTTATTTTACTTGCATCTTCGTGTGGTCTGGTTTCCTGGCACCCTGGCAGTACACAAGGGCTATGAATCCTGATGATGCAGGTGCTCCTACGCTTCCCATGCTGGTTTCCAGGCTCGATCAACAAGATCACCTTTTGGGTCACTTCACTCAGTGTTGAAGACGTTGCTTGAATGCACAGTACACCTTGCTCCTGGTGCTGCTTGGCTGGTGGTCCCTCCTGCTGCTGCTCCTACGCCGCTCCTGCAGCTGCAGCTTGAGTCGCTGTTACCAGAGGGATGACTGGTTCAGCCCCTCTCCCACAGTGAGGGGGGTGAACCGAGTCAGTGTTGTGGTTTCCTAAACCAAGTGGGCATTTATTTTGAAATGGTTCCTCAGGCGTTTCCCTCTGACATGTCCAAGGTGGGCTTCCTAATCTTGTTACGAATCCCTTATGGGAGAATGATAATACAGTCATACTCGATTACCAGAGTTTTGTTGCCTCCTTTCGTAGGGTATTCGATGTGCCTGCTCGCTCTGTCTCTGCTGCTAAGCTGCTCCTGTCCATTCAACAGGGTATATGAACCGTTGTGAGTATGCCTATTGGAGCTTTCCCATTACTTCTTGGTCTGAGGAAAACTCTAAAATGGTCATCAGAACAAATACAGGGTAAATCTCCCCAGCAGGGCCGCTGTTAGAAATCATGGGGCCCCATACAGCCCTCCTGACAGCGTCCCTCCCCCCCCCAGGGGTGCCGTGGAAAAGCAGCGCTGACTTTATCTGCCTACACCTCAAAAATTTTAAAAAAGTCCCTCGCCTTTAGGCCCTGGTAAGCAAGTAGGAGTGAGGTGTGGACTAGTAAAAACCATTTATTCATTTAGGCAAAAATGAACAATAAAGTTGCCCTGGGACCCCCTTTTTAGCTGATGGGGCCTGGGCCTCCCTGTTTAGATGATGGGGCTTGGGCCCAGTATAACAGGAATTTATTGTACTGCCTTGTCAGTGGCCCTGCTCCCCAGTGGGGACACAGCTATAAAGACTAGACAGAGGGTCTAACCCTTCCCCAACTTTATCCAAAACTAACAATAAAGATACACTTTAAACCATATCAAAGCCCAAAAACAGAAATGGCATATATTGTAGCTTTACTAGTCCTTAGGTGTGGTGGCTGCATTCACTATAATTTTTACATTTTTTTTATTTTCACCTGATGATCCTGTCAGTAACACACTTTCATTAGTAGGGTGACAACGCTCCCTCGCCCCTAAGCTGGCCATACATAGATCGAAATTCAGCTGCTTCAACAAGGATCAGACAAATTTCGATCTATGAGCGGTCACTGAGGTTAAACATAAGTCATCTACCGATCAACTTCTGTTAGTATTTTCCGCCCAGTGCATGCTGCAAGCTACAGACTGCAATGCTGATGTGTATATTTTTTTGGTGGGGAAGTCTCCCCCCACTATCAGAATACAATGACTCAGTGGGGAAGAATCTTGCATCCACATCGAGTGTGTGCATGGGGAATCAGGTCAGTTTTTTTATTCAGTCTGCTGGTTGAATGAAAAAACTGACCCAGGTATGGCTGACTTTGGTTGAATAATGAGCGAACACCGCTCAGAGTGTGTTTGTTTGGTGGCCACACATTTTGGATGGACGTCAAAACTTTATTGCAGCATATCAAAAGATAAAATCAAAACAACACAATAAGTAGCGTTGAGCGAACCCGAAATGTAAAGTTCGTGTTCGTACCGGACTTTAGGGATTTTGGTACCCGGACCTCGAACATTTTACTGTATGTTCGATATCGAGTTTGGTGTTCGGCAATTTAATGGCGCATTAAAAAGAGCTGCAGGGCAGCCAATCAACAAGCGTTTAACTCGTGTGCCCTTAGAAGTCATCACAGCCAGTGCAGCATGTGACCCAGCCTTTATATAAGCTAGAGTCATGTAGCGCCGCACGTCACTCTCCTCTATCTAAGTGTAGGGAAAGGCTGCAGCTGCTGCTTTGAGGGAGAGAATAGGAGTGGACAGAATTAGAGTTCAGCGGACACCTGGATGCTTTATTCTTTAATCAGAACTCAGTCAGCGTGCAATCTACATAGATTTTTTTTGTGTGGGTGCAGTGCACAATCTTTTTCCCGTGCCCTCAGCCCAGTGACAGAGAAAAAGTACTTTTATCCGTCTGTTAGTTAGGTGGGCGGGGGGGGGGGGCATTTTATGCAAGCTCAGTGCACCAGCACTGCATATGTGCTTTTGTGAAATTTTTTACACCCTTTTTTGGCAATACCCCCAACTGGGGCCTCTGCAGCATTATTCAGTGGGCATTTTAAGCTACAGTATATAGCTATAATGTTCTGGGTTTTTTAAAACACCCTTTTTGGGCTAAAATCCACAATTTTATAGCCCTTGCTGCATCTGTACGAGTAGAATTCAAGTGTTATATACTGCTGTCATATTGTGTTAGTAAAAAAAACATCCTTTTTGGGCAAAATACACAATTTTACAGCCCTTGCTTGGTGCATCTGTGATAAAAACAAGCTTGAAATACTTCAAGAATTTTCAGGCTTTGAAAAAACACCCATTTTTGGCAATACCCTCCATCTGGGGCCTCTGCCACATTATTCAGTGTGCATTTTAAGCTATATAGCTATAATTTTCTGGGTTTATAAAAACACCCTTTTTGGGCTAAAATCCACAATTTTATAGCCCTTGCTGCATCTGTCATTGTGAGATACACCCTTTAGATACTGTTGTTCTATTCTGGGCAAGATCCTAAATTTGAGAAATATGAGGAGAACTCAAATAAGGGACGTGGCCCTGGTCGTGGTGCTGCTGGTGGAGCTCCTGTTGCAAGGAGAGGATGTGGCAGGTCTGTGCCAGCTACACGCACAAGTGAAACACCTTCCTGAGGTGTGAGTAGGCGACAGAACCTGCAGCAGTATTTGGTTGGGCCTAATGCGGCTCTATGAATGTTGAGGCCAGAACAAGTACAGGCGATAGTAGATTGGAGTGCCTCCAGTTCCATCACATTATCTCCCACCCAGTCTCCTGCTGAAAGATCAGAGTTGTCACCTGCAGCCAATGTCCATCAGTCTTACACCTCACCCCCTTGCAAATCAACCAAGCAGTCTGAGCCCCAAGTCATGCAGCAGTCTCTTCTGCTTTTTGATGACTCTGTTAGCAGGGTTTCCCAGGGCCATCCACCTAGCCCTGCCCCAGAAGTGGAAGAGATTGAGTGCACCGATGCCCAGCCACTTATGTTTCAGGATGAGTACATGGGAGGACCATCGCAGCAAGTCTCAGATGATGACGAAACACAGGTGGCAACTGCTGCGGCTTTCGGAATTGTGCAGACCGACAAAGAGGGCAGGGGTGAAGACTGGGTGGAAGATGATGTGGAAGATGATGAGGTCCTCGACTCCACATGGAATCAACGTCCTGCAGGTGACCTGTGTGGCACAGCAGAAGAGGGAGCAGGGTGCAAAAGCGGAGCGGCCGTCCCCTAGACAGTGCGCCTGCTACTGCCCAACGCAGCAAGGGACCGAGCACACCAAAGCCAGCTCCAAGGAGTTCCCCAGCGTGGCAGTTCTTCAGACAATGTGCTGATGACAAGACACGAGTGGTTTTCACGCTGTGCAATCAGAGCCTGAAGCAAGGCATAAACGTTCTCAACCTGAGCACAACCTGCATGACCAGGCATCTAAGTGCAAAGCATGAGCTGCAGTGGAGTAGACACCTCAAAAACCAAGAAAGGTCTCTGGCTCCTCCTGCTTCCTCTTCTGCTGCAGTCTCGGCCTCTTCATCCCCCTCTGTAGTGACAGTGGCACCTGCCACCCCGCAAACAGAGGATCTGCCAGAAACACCACCACCTAGGTCACCAACCATCTCCACAATGTCCCATGGAAGTGTTCAGCTCTCTATCTCCCAAACACTGGAGCGGAATTGGAAATACCCCCCTACCCACCCGCGATTCCTGGCCCTGAATGCCAGCATTTCAAAATCCCTGGCCTTTGAAATGCTGTCATTCCATCTGGTGGAGAGGCAGAGTTTTAAAAGCCTTATGGCGGTGGCTGTCCCACAGTATGTCGTGCCCAGCCGCCACTACTTTTACAGGGGAGCCATCCCTTCCCTGCACAACCAAGTGGGGGACAAAATCAGGTGTGCACTGTGAAAACGCCATCTGTGGCAAGGTCCACCTAACTACAGATACGTGGACCAGTAAGCACGGTCAGGGAGGTTATATCTCCCTAACAACACCCTAACAACACACTGGGTAAATGCATTGGCGGCTGGGCCTGAGGCGGATAGCAGTTTGGCGCATGTCCTTCCACCACCAAGGATTGCAGGGTGCTTCAGTTTGCCTCCTGTTGCTAACTCCTCCTACTCCGCTTCCTCATCCTCTACCACCTCCTCATCCGGTCAGCGTAACACCTTCACCACCAACTTCAGCACAGCCAGGGGTAAACGACATCAGGCAGTTGTGGAGGGCCATGGAACAACAGACCAATGAGTGGTTGGTGCCAGTGAGCCTCAAGCCCGGCCTGGTGGTGTGCGATAATGGGTGAAATCTCGTAACAGCTCTGGGCCTAGCCGGTTTGACGCACATCCCTTGCCTGGCGCATGTGCTGAATTTGGTGGTACAGAGGTTCCTTAAAAATTACCGTGCGAGCAGCAGCAGGCGATAGTGGAGTTTCAGCTGCAGCATGCACGCGTGAGTCGCTCTGCGGAACAGCCACGCTGCTGGATCCCTGTTACAAGGACAATGTACCATCCCTTATTCACTCACTGAAGAGTGATCGTAAGATTCATGAGTACAAGCGCACGCTGGTAGACGGGCTGCTGGTGGCATTCCCACCTGACAGCGGAGGCACAGTGGAAGCACAAGGCGAAGGCAGAGGAGGGGGAAGAGGTAGCCAACGCAGCCGGGGCACCACCAGCACCTCAGAAGGCAGGGTTAGCATGGCCTAAATGTGGAAAAGCTTTGTCAACACGCCACAACAACCAGCACCACCAGCTGATATGGAACGTCTTAGCAGGAGCCAGAATTTCACCATCATGGTGGAGCAGTATGTGTGCACATGCCTAGACTTACTGTCCCCATCCCATTAGGAAAAGGGAGCACAAAATGATGCCCCTTTTCCTTTCATTTAAAAAAAAATTTAAATTAAAAACAAAAACCACTGTTGGCTACCTCGTCCTCCTCCACCGCCGCTTCCACCTACACTGCCACATCCACCGCCACCTCAATCTCCTACTCCATATGGACCTCGTCCTCCTAGATCAAGAATCAAGATTATTCTTTTTTATTTGTATGTATTTTATGTTATTTTAAGTTATTTCCCTATCCACATTTGTTTGCAGAGCACTCTCCATGCTCTTAACAACATTTTGATGCCATTTGCAGCCCTCTAGTCCTTTCCATTACTTTTTTAGAGCCATTTTAGTGCTCAAAAGATCAGGTCCCCATTGACTTCAATGGGGTTTGGGTTCGGGGTCAAGTTCGGGTTAAGTTCGGGTCCCGAACTCGAACTTTTTTGCGAAGTTCGGTTGAACCCAAACATCCAGGTGTCCGCTCAACTCTAGCAATAAGCATAAGGAGATGAATGTTAATGCATTTCATGCAAGTAACAGCCTTTGATCATAACACCACATGTTATGATTAACTGTTATTTGCATGAAACGCATTACCATTCAATCATCTCCTTATGCTTATTGTGCTGTTTTGTTTTGATTTTATCTTTTATTATGCTACAATAAAGTTTTGACCTCCATCTTTTGTAGTGTGTGGCCACCAACATTTTTTTTGTTCCAATGGCTTGCTTTGCTCTATTAATGGAGGAGCAGTGTTATCACCCTTGGGGCAGGTCTACAGAACCCCTCCTTCTCTTCTCTTCTCCATACCATAGTGGGAAAGTGTTCTGTAGTACAGTACTGAGAACAATGTTCATAACAGTGCAATAAGCAGAGGAAGTTATGGGGTTGCTGGATTTATCTGAGGATCAACAGATATTTTTGGGGGGCCATGTATTCAACAGATATAAAACTTTCAATGGTATATTAAAATGAATGTATATAGTGAGGGTTTACATTTGCTTTTAAAGTTAGGATTTCTTCCCCATTGCAGACATGCTAGTCTACTCAAATCTTGATCAAAATGGGTGAAAATAGTCCAGTCTGTTGTCATCCCTTCATTCAGGGCACCCTCAACAGGACCATTGCGTGACAAGGGGACACAAAGCTCTGAGCAGAGAATCAGACCTCAAACCAGCATTAACACAAGACTCTACACTTTTTATGTCGCTTTTAGTTAATTTCCCTGCTTTCTCCCCAAGCAGAGATCAGTAATCACATTACCTCCGCTCCAAGCAGCACCTCCAATAGCAATGTATAGAGAACAAGAGCAGAGCCAGGAAGTATGGAGATGGGGGCAGTTCAAGGCTGGAGATCACACCATCCATATCACCCCATTACTACCACCACTGACCCATCTCATCATCATGACAATGGACTACACAAGCCTGCAGATAGATTGATTGATTGGGGACTATGCGTATGTACAGCTGTATCTATGATACGGGAATTTTGCATAATTAAAGGGATTTTGTTTCAACCTTTATATACTTTAAAAAAAAGGGAATTAAAATCAAATGTTGCTTCTAAAATAAATTCTGGTAAATGTTGCTTTCGTGTATGTTGACCATTATGTGGAATCAGCATGAAAATGTGTTTAATTTCAATGCATAGATTTGCACTGTTAAAAAAGACTATAGATAGATAGATAGATAGATAGATAGATAGATAGATAGATAGATAGATAGATAGATAGATAGATAGATAGATAGATAGATAGATAGATAGATAGATAGATAGATAGATAGATAGATAGATAGATAGATAGATAGATAGATAGATAGATAGAGATTTAGATTATGTTATTACATCTACCGTATATATACTATATCTATCTATCTATCTATCTATCTATCTATCTATCTATCTATCTATCTATCTATCTATCTATCTATCTATCTATCTATCTATCTATCTATCTATCTATACAAATAATAATAAATAATTAGCATAATAAACTTATCTAAATATATATATATATAGAGAGAGAGAGAGAGAGAGCGAGAGAGAGGGAGAGGGAGAGAGATAGAGAGAAATAGAAGGAGAAGATAGAGAGATAGAGAAATATATATATATTTATTTTTATTTGTATTATGTTATTTTATTACATATATACTGTATATATATATATATATATATATATATATATATATATATATATATATATATTTAGATAATTTTATTATGCTAATTTTTTATTATTATTATTGTTTTCTTACATGATTTGATGATTTCCTACCTGTTCCTTTATATATATATATATATATACATGTGCGTGTGTGTGCTTTCTCCATAATTGGATCGAAAAAGAGCATGGTATGCTTGAAACTGTACTGCAACCATCTGTTTTGGTTATGGTAGATAGATAGATAGATAGATAGATAGATAGATAGATAGATAGATAGATAGATAGATAGATAGATAGATAGATAGATAGATAGATAGATAGATAGATAGATAGATAGATAGATAGATAGATAGATAGATAGATAGATAGATAGATAGATAGATAGATATAATAGTCTCTCTCTATATATATTTTTTTATGTTTCTGCAATTAGCTATATACATTTCCAAATTATTAATTGTATTTTTCAGTTATGTTATGCTCATAATACTGATGGTGTTTATTACCCTTGTTGTGACTATTCATAAAAATGACATATTACAGCAGACAATGGACTACAAAGCACATGATATAGAAAATAAAAGAAAGTGTTAAAAATAGAACTATATTGAGAGCAATTGAAAAAGAAAACAAAAATAAGAATTACTTAATAATAGACGAAAAATTAACACTATTCAGAATTGCATTAAACAGACCTCGTTTATCACGAGGCAGATTGTTTTATTAATTTGAAACATTTTTTTTTTCAAACATATGACCAAAACTAATAAGATTTAAAATTCTAAAATTATGTTCTTTGAAGAGATCGAATATTTAAATTGTGCTTTAAATTTCCAAAATATGCAGGCTGAATACACATGAATATAGAGCATAACAAATGAAGAAAAATACCAATAGAATATACAGAAAATAAAATCAGCAGTTCCTATAAAGGGATAGAACATTCACACACGGAGTTAAAGCGTTTAGCATAAATTGGAAAAACTTTGTATGGATTGTCTGTTCTTCTCAAAAGCCTTTTAGCTTAGATTGATAATGGGCACTATTGATTTGGCTGTTCCTGTAATTGCAGAAAGTTGAAATGTAAATCGCTTGTTATCGGCAGGTCGTTGTGTCTGGCGGAGTGTAGATTGTATATTCCATAAGGGCAGACCGCAAATCTCCACCGCCGGGCACTGCCAATACCTGCAAGACACACACAGCCATCACTACCCATCCTCAGAATCCTTACTAAAATCCTAGAATTACTAGAATACTTTGACAATATTTACTAGAACTAAAAAGATCAATAGCCACAACAAAATAGAAAATAGTTCAGTTTTTAATAGGCTTGCAATAACAATTTGATCACTGAACAGAGAAATAACTTTTATCATGATTTTATTAAGTGCAATAAAATATTTAAATAGTCACAAAAATAGACAGATGTTCTTTTTACCTGCTTGCAGTTAAAGGTTATTATTTTTTTTTTTTTAAGTCAAAAGGGAAAAATGTAAAATTGGATTATTAATAATATTATTTGAATCACCATTCATCATTATGGTTGCTGTTGTTGTTTTCTTTTCTTTACACTGACATTTTTGCTCCTAACATAGCCAGCAATTGTTTGCTAAATCGTTCTATTATGAAATGTCAGGGTTTATTTTTACAAAATAAAAGGAAAGAGAAACTAAAGATCAAGCGCAATGACTAGATCAAACATACAATGTAGCAATAGCATCAAATAAATACAACATAAAATATAAAATAGGATCACATAAATACAATGTATAAAGTAGGAACACATATGCAAAATATAGAAGTATGATCACATATTCATCATGTAACAAAAATGAAGAAAAAAGGATCTCCTATTTAAAATGCAGCAGTAGGATCACATATATAAAGTGTAAAAGAGTGATTACATGTGCACATTGCAGAAATACTGTAGATCTCGTATATAAAATATGGCAGTAGGTACTCATATATTAAATGTAGAACGATTTATGTATACACAGTGTAGAACGATTATATATATATATATATATATATATATATATATATATATATATGTGTGTGTGTGTGTGTATATATATATATATATATATATATATATATACATACACAAAGTAGCGACAGATCGCATATATAAATTGTAGCAAAATGTGGAAGTACGTTCACATACAGTATATACAATATATCAATAGATCTCATATATAAATTGTAGAAGTATGATCACATATAGCAACGACTTCATATATAAAATGCAGAAAAAGATCACATATCTTAAATGCAGCAATATGATCTTATATATAAAATGTAGAAGTAGGGTCACATGAAAAAATATAGGTAAGGTCAAAAAATTAAGAAGTAGGATTATATATATACACGGTAAAATTAGGATCTCACATAAGAATTTAGAAGTTTTAATACAGTAGATAGATAGATAGATAGATGTATCTATCTATCTATATCTATCTATCTATCTATATACATATATATATATATATATATATATATAGATATATATATATATATATATATATATATATATATATATATATATATATATATATATATATCTATATATATATATATATATATGTATATATATATATATATATATATATATATATATATACACATATATATATATATATATATATATATATATATATATATATATATATATATATATATATATATATATATATATATATATATATATATATATAGTTTAATTCGTACAGGACACACACAGAACAATATGGAGATGCCAGGGAATTAATGTAAAAATGTCACTTGATTGATAAAGTTCCTAATATAGTGAATAGTTAATAAATAAGATTAACATCTATTAAATCTGGATCGTGAAGATAATCAGATGTAGCTGTGGGAATAATTCACTGATCAGCTGAGACCTGCAAGTGACAGGGGAGGTTTTTGCTGCCATGAATGAACAGAAAGAGACATACTCCATGTAGAATATCACAAATACGATTAATGAGTAAATAATAATATACTATATTCGATTATTTGGGCCATATTGGTCATCTGTGTGACTGAGAGAGAGAACTATCACCTGACACAGTAAATATTCCATTTTGCCCTGCAATTACCTTCATGTGTGCCCCCTATTCCTAGGCTGGTACAAAAGCCTCTTGTGTTACCTAGATGTCCTCAGATGTCCCCATGTCTCCTCACTGTGTTCATGTGAGCTCTAATGGGACTCTTATGAAGGGCTCAATTCACACGCAGACAGATTAGAGGGGGGACATGTGACTATTCCCACCACACCATCATCACATCAGGTACTGGAGGGGCTGCAGTGACAGCAGGGAAAATTCCCCCATTCTTCAATGTGACCTACTGAGTGCAAGCTACAAGTCCCAGCCTGGCCCATACTGTGCAATGTACACTGGGCTCATAGCACATATGGATGGGCTGATAAAGCTCAACTAAGTACTGTATATATATCAGCAGCAACATGTCACTACTAGGACTAGATTGACATGGGCATAAACATTTTACTAATCTTATTATCCATGCTTTTTTATGTTGCAAACATTCCTGCATATTGGATTCGTTTTTAAATGCATGAAATTGTCCTTTTTTTTATTTTCAATACCTGCAGTTGGTAGACCTGTATGAATATCTCCAGATGCAGATTTTTGGATTTTGTGTTACTGATCTGAAAGCAGGGCATGTTTATGCACCTGTATTAATATCTCAATTGAAAACAATGTAGCCACATTCAGATCCTTAAAAAAAAATAATGCTTGTAAATGATGTGTTATGGCCTTTTGAAGGTATCCTAAATCTTCATACTTAATTCAGAGTCAGTAGGGTTCATTTTTTAAAGGAATAGGGACTGTTCAATTATAGCAGAAGGTATGTTTACTCTGGAAAGTGCATGCTCTTTAGACATGCTGGTAGGTTAATTGACTCCTGTCTAAATTGGCCCTAATATGTGTATGTATGAATGTGAGTTAGGGATCTTAGATTGTAAGCTCCTTGAGGGTAGGGACTTATGTGAATGTACAATATATATGTAAATCGCTGCGTAAATTGACAGCACTATATAAGTACCTGAAATAGATAAATACATTTATATAGTGAAGACATGTTAACTTTAAATACCCAATCAGATATTAGGAAGGTTAAAAAACAAACAAACAAAAATAAACAGTTTTGCTTGTATTTGATTGGATGATTGAAAACAACCCAGCTTTACTTTATCTTTACTTTATATGTGAACAGCCCCTATGCCTTTAGTAAATCAACTCCTGTGACTTAGAAAGTACTGAGCCAATTGGACCAGCATGACAGCCAGGGAATTTGAAGTGACTGTTGCTTCCCAAAAAGAAATCAAAAGCATTGCTCCTGCAATAGAAGAATGTGAATACTAGCCTCTCAGACAGACAGTGAGTTCTCAAGCTGGACATACACTTGCCCAGGATCAATATAGCATGAATAGGAGACTCTTCTCTGCTGGGTACTGTATTCTGACAGCTGGCACCGCGGCTGCCTCTGATTGGATGTAGCTGCTGTTCAGCTGACAACTTTCCACCCAGCTCCATTGATTGTCAGATGGATGGATGTCGAATGGAAGGGTGGCAACTGGGCCACCCATGTCTCGAAATTTCCTCCAAGTATGGCCAGCTTTAAACTGTACAGCTTCTGCTAAAGTCTTTAATACTTCCAGGAGTATTGAACGTCGGAGACCTCCCCACCACCTGCTATGCTTCCTTCCCATACCCCCTACAACACTACCGAACACAGTAGGGGCCAGCAAGAGGAACCATTGTGGGCATCAGGGGGCACAGCCATTCAAGAATCCTGAGGGCCAGTTCCCACCAGAATGTGGCATGTGAGTAGTACCATGCAACCCAGTTCCTGTGCATTTTTGTTAAAGTAGTGCATGCACTACTTTTGGTGCAGTCCAGTGCAATTTCAGCTCATTCAAATGAACTCGCTGCGCTTTCCTGTTCCTATTTATGGAGTGAACCGGCCCTGAAAGTATCAAATGCTAAGGCTGGGTTTACATATGTGCGAATTTGATGCGTTTTTCACCAAATCCAATTCTCATGACATGTGAGTGTGACTGGTTCTCAATAAAGAAGGTTCACACGTGTCCAGGGGCGGCTGAGGTGCAGATTCCAAAAGGGTCCTGTGCCTTTTTGGGTCTGGTTAAGGTGCAAATTCAGGCACAAATTTGGACCAGAATCGCACCTGAACCAGTGAACAGAAACGCACCAGACCCCAGGCTGGAAACTGCGGGCGCACATATAAAAACCCAAAGGCAAAAGTGGAGGCTCAGGAGGTATGGAACTCCCACACCTGCCATTTATAACATTGCTGAACAGTGAAAGGTGCAGTGATGAGGAAGAACAGGAGACAGCACCTGAAGGCTCAACTCATCTAAAACTGGCCATACACAGTTTCCCGCTGAATCTGCTGGAATTTGATCTGTGGCTGGTCCTGCCGGCACTACCAGGCTTGGCAAACTTCAAGCTGGGCAGAACATTATCAGCCAAACAGTAACTTCACTCATTTAGCTGCAGTCCTTGTTTGGGTAATTTGACAGCTATGTAATTTGGCTGTCAGAATATAATAGTCAAAAATTAAAGATCCATGGATGAAGGAATCTGTTAGATCTATGGATGTATGGCCAACTTAAATCTAATACAAGTGTTGAGGTTTTCTTGGGTGGGATTGGAGAATAATCAATTCCTGGATCAGGTGAATCTGGCAAATACAGCTAATTTTTCTTGGCCAACTGCAAATTTTTGATCAGCATGCATAGATTACCCAGTGCATTTTGAAAGCGGTGCTGGACAAACAGACAAAAAACAGACTAAAATTTACAAACAAAGGGATAGAAAAAGATGGGACTTTACGGGCCAGTGGGAGTAGAAGGATCAGGCCAAAACCAACTTATATAAAAAAAACAAATTACATTTTATTGAGTTTCAAAGTAAAAAAACATGGGCGATCACGCGCATGTTCACAAGGACAAGATACATAGAAAAATTCCTATAAAATCAATTAATAAGAGTCATTGAAATAGAAATACATAAGGGAAAAAAACAAAAGCCTGTGTAGGATGGAAGATAGGTCTCAGGTGGAATGCGGTCAATGTAGGTCCCCAGCAAGCCATGACCTACATTGACCGCATTCCACCTGATCCTTCTACTCCCACTGGCCCGTAAAGCCCCATCTTTTTCTATCCCTTTGTTTGTATATCTATTAGGGGTAAGGGCCTATCCACACGGTACCCTTTGTTTCAGACTAAAATTTCTCAACACACTTACCAGCTAGCCTCCAAAAAAACCAAAGTGACCCCATCTAACAACCTATGTTAGAAACAGAGGGTTTAGTTGCACACATTTGCAAATATATGTGGTTCTAACTCTATGTTTCAGAGTCTTCATGTTGGAGCATATACAGTATATAGCAGCGGATAGATTAGGGGCAGATTTTCCTGGAGCCCAGTAGTATAGCAGTAGTAAATGTTAAGAAGAAATAAAACTTTTCCCCCTACATGCTAGCACATTATGAAAGATGTACTTTGAAACAAAGCCCTCCAGCGGTGCGCTGTCACCACTGCAGAGGTTTCCATCTTCACCCAGTCTTCCTTCCAGGTTCAGGGGCTGTGGTCACTTGAATGTCTGAGCCATGAGGACCTCACTCCCACACATGTTAGCGGGAGTCACAGCCACGGCACAGGAGTGGAGAAGGAGTGACATGGGTATGCCATACCTTCAGAGCAGGGGTGTATCTACTGCAAGGCAAATAAGGCGTTTGGCTTGGCCAGTATTTTTCAGGGGGGCGCTGCCACCCTCAGGCAGGATGGCAAAGGCGGCTCTTTAACCTCTTCCCGTCCTTTTGGTGGTTGTACTGGGCTGATGCCTGCAGCTGCATACGTCACCCAGTAGTATCCTTTTTAAGAGCCAACAGTTGGCTCTCTTGTAATAGCAATCATAGCGGCTTACTAGCCGCTCTATTGCTATTGCAAGCATCGGTAGAGGATTCCTTCCGCGGCTCTCTTGGGTCCTTGTGTGCCACCGGGAGACCCAAGTGACCAGCCATTGCATCCTACAGCTGGCCGGACAACCAAGCAAAGCCAAGATCTTGATTAGCTTTTCAAAACAGTAAACCGGAAGCAATGACATGACATCACTTCTGGTTTATTTGGAAACCATCAATCCGTGCCAGTTTTTAAAAATCTAAAGCATTCAAAAACACAGATCTTGGTATTTTTTTTACATAGTTACATAGCGAGGTTGGAAAAAGACACCACTTCATCTAGTTCAACCTATGATGAGTGTGTGTGTATAAGTGTTTGCTGTCAATAGTACATTGTATACCCTTGTATGTTGTGGTCGTTAAGGTGCCCATCTAATTTTTTTTAAACTATCGATGCTCCCTGCTGATACCAATGCTTGTGGAAGAGAATTCCACATCCTTACCGCTCTGACGGTAAAGAACCCTTTACAGAGTTTAAGGTTATACCGCTTCATGTCCTTTTATATTTCCTTTCCCTGAAAAGTTTGTTCTCTATGCTAGGGTCACCACCAGTACAGTATTTGTATATTGATATCACATCCCCTCTCAAGCGTCTCCTCTCCAGAGGGAATACGTTTAGTGCTTGTAGTCTTTCCTCATAGCTTAAGTCCTCCATTCCCTTTATTATCTTTGTTGCCATTCTCTGGACTCTCTCCAGTTACAGCACATCCTTTCTAAGGACCAGTGCCCAGAACTAGATGGCATATTCAAGATGTGGTCGGACCACAGTCTTGTAGAGTCAGAGAATATTCGCTTTATCTCTGGAGTGAATCCCCTTTTTTATATACATGCCAGTGTTCTGTTGGCTTTGCTTGCAGCAGCTTGGCATTCCTTGCTATTGCCAAGCCGGTTGTCCGCTAGGACCTGCAGGTCCTTTTCCATCTTAGATTCACCCAGAGGTTCCCCCCCAGCGTTCTTACACCCAAGTGCATTACCTTACATTTTTCAACATTAAACCTCATCTGCCATGTAGTTGCCCACCCTATTAATTTGTTCAGGTCTGCTTGTAAGGTTACCATGTCCTACATAGAAAATATTGGCCTGCATAGCTTAGTATCGTCCACAAATACCGAGATTGTTCTGGATATCCCATACTCTAGGTCATTTATGAATAAATTAAATAGGATTGGTCCCAGGACAGATCCTTGTAGGACCCCACTTTCCACACCTGCTCAATCCGAGAATTCCCAATTTATCACCACCCTCTGGACTCGCCCCTGGAGCCAGTTCTCAGTCCAGGTACTCACCCTATGGTCCATACCTACGTACCTTAATTTGTACAGTAAGCGTTTGTGAAGAACTGTGATGGGCAGTAACGAATCATGTCTCAGGGTTTGATGAGAAAGCCGCAGCTGTTTACTATGAACAGCTGCAGCTTCCCCCGTCAGACCCTGGGAAAAGAACAGTATACCATGGCTGGGGTGGGACAAATTTAGATGAAGACGGGTGCCCGATTTTCATCTTGCCTAGGGCAGCACAAACCCAAAATACACCACTGCTTCAGAGTGCATGTGCTGGTGACATCACCAGCTGCTGTTTACTAGAATATCTCCTAAATAGTGAATGTTTAGGAAGTATTCATTTTACCTACATGTATGCTTTATTATAAGCTGTTACCTATAGGTAAAAATCAAATTCAGAAGTTTATTTCCACTTTATAGGCTTAGGGACAAAGCAAGAACACAATGGCAGCTGAAGACGTCTAATATGTCCCCATGCCAATCCAGCGAATAAGCTATACAAAAAGATGACAACTACCCCAGTTTATAATTGAAAGAGGAAAGCGGGTTTCGTGCACGGCATTCTGGTGTGAACAAACCCTAAATTCATAAAATCCTAGTTCTTTTTCCTCCTGCTCTCATTTCAATCTCACTTTTTACATCTGTGCATATGCATTCATATAAGTTTACACATCTTTGCATGTAATATGCATATCCTCAGACACAGATCTTTTGATTTTTGGTTATAGATCTGAACATCACAGACAAATGCCCAGAGCGCAAGAAGTCTCCATTCTGGGCTTCCTCCCTGGGCTTAAAGAGGTTGATTTACTAAAGGCAAATAGACTGTGCACTTTGCAAAGTGCAGTTGCACTCTACAAGAGCAGTTTCTCCAGAGATTAGTAAATGAGGTAAAGCTTCACTTTGCAAAGAATACCCGAACATGTTCAAGGAAAGGAGGAGGGAGGATGGGGTGACATCACACATGTGAGGAGTCTGAGGACAGATCAGTCTATAACACTATACAGTAACAGAATATCAGTGTGTGTTCTTCACTCACTGGGGCTCTGTTCTGCTCTGCATCCAACGACCCTCCCTCTGCCAGACACAAACCCTGCCTCGGTGTCTCCAGGCTCCAGCTGTGCCATTGTCACCAACGAACCAGGCACGAGGAGGCACTGACCCCTGGAGCACCCAGGGGTTGGCGCCTCTTCCAATCAGCTATAGGCTAGCATGTCACGTGATGCTGCTGCTGTACAAGACAGTCCGGCTGGGAGGGAGAGCAGCCTCTAGGAGCTGTACTGGTCTAGAATGGGAGTAGGATGATCACTAGAGAGTCTCTGAGAGGTCACAGTCAGTCAGTGTCACTGATTATAGAGGTGCGCAGCTGCGTCAGCAGGGGATGTTTCATTTGCTTCCATTCAGTCACCGCCGCCAGGAGACTCGGGACATGTTCTCCAGTGCTGCGCCCTAATGACTTGGTAATTGGGCGAACGCAAGCTTCCAGCGCAGAGACCAGTGGGAGAGTAGGGAAACCAGTGGCTTGGGCGCCCTAAGAGGCTGCCTAGTTTGCCTAGTGATAGTGCTGGCCCTGCCCCCAGTAGTATTCTTTTCTGCAACTAGGTGTCCCCAGTCTGTTGGCCAACATCATTTAACACAAGTAATCTGAACTCAGGTCGTGTGGGACCAGCTCCACCCTGTGACTGGACAGTGAAATGAGAAGCAGCACAGTGATGAGCTAATTTCTCTCTCACTCTGCTTTCTCCTCTTATCAGCATGCTTCTTGTCAGCACATGAACTGATTGGTTCCTTGTGCTGCTATTTCTTCCCACGCTCCAGTCCTGCTGTACTGGGACTGCAAAAGGCAAAACTCAGGTACTTACAGTGCTTACATTTATAAAAAAATATTTTAATGATGTTTAAATAATTACAGAGCTGTGTCTTTTTTATCTGCCTAGCGTTGAGTTTTAGCTCTTCCCTACTTTGTTCAAAATGAAAAATAAATAAATAAATAAAATTGTCTGGAATTAGAGTTTGAAACTTCGGACTATATTGAGGAGATGAGCTAATTTCCCCTCCCTTCTGAGTACATTCTGCATTGTGCTCCATACAGCAGCGCGTCCTCCTATGACTCCTTATCACTGCACAATAAGCCTGAAGAAGGCTTACATCAGATGAAAGGTTAATCAGATGTTAAAGGACTAATACACACAAGTAGCACTGTTGCACTGATGTCGAGCTGTAAAATCAACGATTGAAATGACTTCTGTTGTGTCACTATTTCAACTCTCCATTTACTATGTTTTCAATTCTCTTAATAAGTAAATGTCTTGTTTGCATCTGTTTCTGGTAAATGTTAATCAGAATCATATCCTTCGTGGTCATCTACAAAAAAATGCATTAGCTCAGCAGTTTTCCTGACCACTAAAACTATTGAAGTTGGAAATCTGAAGTAGAAAAAAAAAACGTACGTTGCACTTTAATTTCTATCCGAATTCCCAAAAGGAAACATTAAAATATTCCACTATAGATTGCCGTGTGCCGCCACATCAAAGAGAAGCTTTTCTGCAGTGATTGAAGCCATATTATTGCAGAGGTATCAGAATAATGGCATCTTGGTATTTGACTCTTCTGCGCATTCAGTTAATTGAATGGACTTTACTGGTAAGGCTGTGGCAAGACACAGATGAGTAGGAACTTGGCTTGGTTCTATATACTGTAGAGCACCACTAGCCTATCACTGATATATTAATATTGGAAACAGTTCAGAATTTTCTAACATGTTCAGAGATTGTGGGCTCGTTCACACTTCTGCACTATGCCAACGCACATGGCATCACACCTTCTCTATGTGTGCTGTGTTGCCTTGCCATTCATTGTAAATGGCACCACAACACATTGTACAGTAGAGCCCAATGCACCACAATGCATACATTGTGTGTTGTTGTCTGCTGTACTTTACAAAAACATGTATTTTTTTTATCCATTGTAGTGTGTTGGCAGCCAATTCATAATGAATGATTTGAATCTTCTGATGTCCTTGACACTGCGGTTATTGGATGAGATTTATCAAGCTATAGGCAAAGGCTGACAGAGCGGCGGAGGATCAAGTTTTATTTATTGAGCAGAATAACTCTGAGTTTTTCTTTCCAATCATATATAATATATGCCCTGGCCCAGTCCATATACATGGACTTGTTAAAAATTCTGAAATATGCATACCATTTTATGAAGCCTTACGGTTTGGGTTGCATTGTACAGTATTTTGGGGTCTGGGGAGGCATCCTTTGGGTTGCACCTAAAAGATAGGTACCTTTTAAATGGACAACTGTGCCCTTGGTACAAGCTATCTGTTATGGAATGTCCCCACCCCCCTGTGTTCAACCCACCTAGTACAACACTTATATCTGCCCTCCATTTAAGTGTGGCCTTGCCCAGAACTGCACAGCCTCTCTTCTGCCAGGGCTTCTTTGGACTTTGCATGTGCACTGGAGCCCAGTTCTTTTCTATGTGGCGTCATTCTCATGGTGGCTTCCATCAGACTTTTAGACTACGCCTCTCTCTCCGTAATAATTAGTTGGGCCACAACACAGCAGTATGTGCAGGGGTAAGAAATATGCATACCATTTCATGCAGACTTACAGTTTGGGGGACACTGTACAGTATATTGGGGGACAGTGGAGTGTCCTTTAGGTGGCACCTACCGGATAGTTAACTTTTAATTACATGGTTTAAAAGACAACTGTACCCTTGGTACAAGTTGTCTATTGAGACTTGTCCTCATTAGTGCAACCCACCTGATCCAATACTTATCTCTGTTCTCATTCCAGTGTGGAGTTGCCTGAACACAGCCTTTCTTCTGCCAGAGTTTCTTCATCCTGCACCTCAGCCCCATTCTTTCATATGCGGAGACGTACTCTTAATGGTCTCCATCAGCCCAGTAGACTACTTCTCTCTCCCTATAATAATTTATTGGGCCATGGCACATATGTGCAGGATGAAGCATATGCAGGGGGACATTGCACTACCTTCCTATTGTCCTGATATTCCTTGGGGATCCTATTTAAAAATACATTTTCATGCAGTGAAATGTTTGCCTTTTACTTTAGGAAAACGGACAAGTGTTATCAGGCCCATACCATGCAGAATTACTACACAAAAGCATTGATGTGTCCTTGTGTTCATCGGTTGTGCGCCTTTGAATCCGCCATCCCTGTGCGACTTCATCGCAGCTTGCATACGACTTCTTGAACAGAAGTCAATGCAAGTCATACCAAAGTAGTGCAGAGTGCCTTGATTTGCACCAATTAGAATGGTTCTATTGCCGTTAATGGGGCGCGACTTGTAATGTGACTTTGAACCCTCAAGTCGAATAATTCAAAGATTTGGCAATCGCCAAAATCTGAACAATAAAGAAATTCAGCTCCCTGGCAAAGTTTTCTGATTTTCAGAACCCCTGACAAGTTTAAATTGAAACATAGAAACATAGAATGTGTCGACAGATAAGAACCATTTGGCCCATCTAGTCTGCCCAATATATCTGAATCCTATGAATAGTCCCTGGCCCTATCTTATATGAAGGATAGCCTTATGCCTATCCCATGCATGCTTAAACTCCTTCACTGTATTTGCAGCTACCACTTCTGCAGGAAGGTTATTCCATGCATCCACTACTCTCTCAGTAAAGTAATACTTCCTCATATTACTTTTAAACCTTTGCCCCTCTAATTTAAAACTGTGTCCTCTTGTGGTAGTTTTTCTTCTTTTAAATATGCTCTCCTCCTTTACCGAGTTGATTCCCTTTATGTATTTAAAAGTTTCTATCATATCCCCTCTGTCTCTTCTTTCTTTCAAGCTATACATGTTAAGGTCCTTTAACCTTTCCTGGTAAGTTTTTTCCTGCAATCCATGTACTAGTTTAGTAGCTCTTCTCTGAACTCTCTCTAGAGTATCTATATCCTTCTGGAGATATGGCCTCCAGTACTGCGCACAATACTCCAAGTGAGGTCTCACCAGTGTTCTGTACAGCGGCATAAGCACTTCTCTCTTTCTACTGCTTATACCTCTCCCTATACATCCAAGCATTCTGCTGGCATTTCGTGCTGCTCTATTACATTGTCTTCCCACCTTTAAGTCTTCTGAAATAATTACTCCTAAATCCCTTTCCTCAGATACTGAGGTCAGGACTGTGTCAAATATTCTATATTCTGCCCTCAAGAACAAGAGGTGGAGGGAATTTTCCCTAAGTCCAAATGCCCTTCTAACTTCTGTTGTGTCCCAAGAACAGAAAATGAAGCAAAATCTCACAAATAACACAGGCAGCAAAAATATATCCTTTACCTTTCCTTACTCTGCCCAAAACTAAAAAGAACTAAAACTAAAAATAAACATTTTGGCTATTTTGGCCTCTGCATGTCCTCCTTGTGCCTTCGTGTGTTTCCTCCTGGTGGTCTTGGTTTCCTCCTAAACTCCAAAGACATGCTGGTCGGTTAATTGGCTCCTGTCTAAATTGGCCCTAGTATGTGTATGTTTGAATGTGAGTTAGGGACCTTAGAATGTAAGCTCCTTGAGGGCAGAGACTGCTGTGAGCGTATAATATATATATGTAAAATGCTGCATAAAATTGTGCTCCAGCTATAGTAAATCTCCCCCATAGTTTCCTTCGTCCCTGGGCAGTGCTCAGCATTTCACTGTAGCAAGATGAACCATGGAGACTCCCCGCATCCTCTTGGGTGATGTGGATTTGTGCAGGAGAACACACACAAAACTGTGTACCTCTATGGTGGAACAGCACCCTAAGGAACAAAAGTGTTATCAATGAAAGTCAACTGTAGAAATCAATGTTGCCAGATAAACTTCTAAAAAGCATGTATTGCTTTCTATGTGTAATGTTATTATATCCAGAGCCACTTCAACACTTCAAAAACTTCTTTGTAGAACACTGGGCTACTGCTAGCCATACATTAGAAGATTTTTTTTAAAAAAGTTTGTAGGTGATGAATATAATTTAAAAGGAATTTTCATTTGCTTTTAACTAGTGATCGACCGATTATCGGCAACACCGATATTGCCGATATTTCGGGAATGTGCTTGTACCGGAGTGATGCCTGCAGCTAGAGGCATCACCCCGCTACCGGTGTCCATAGCCGACGGTCGGCTGTCTTGTAATGACAACCGATGCGGCTGAGAAGCCACTTGGCTGTCATTCCAAGGAGCCGGAGAGGACATCCCCCCCCCCCCACCGCTGCCTTCCGCGGCTCCCATCCCAACCGTAGACCTGGACATCTTACCTGCAGGGTCGCCGAAGAGAAGACACCGCATTCGGCTCTGACCAGGTCTTCATCTTTTTTAATTCGACGGCGCCGAGTACCTGGAAGTGATGTCATGAAATTACATCACTTCCGGGTACTGGCGGCTCCGAATTCAAAAAACTTACAGCATTCAAAACAGCCAAACTTGACGTTTTGAATGCTTTTAAGTGCAGAGGAGGGGTTTGGGGTCTTTTAGACCCCCAGATCCCTCCACCACAGTACCTGTAGACATTAAAAAAATATATATTTTTAATGTTCGAAAATATCGGCCAATATTGGCCGATACCGATATCCGATGACCAAAATATCGGTATCGGCGTTAAAAAAACGATATTGGTCGATCAATACTTTTAACATTCAGTTTTGGATTGAATGGACTTTCCTGAAGGAAAACCACATACACTGTTAGAAGTTTTATACGACGATTTGGCCCCATTACAACTACAAAAAGCAAAGAACATTCTAAAATTAAATATTTATGAACAATATTTAAAGTGTATGGCCTGCTAAACAGGGATATTGTTGGCCTCAGACTAAGCCTCGTACAAACAATAGGTTTTTTTTTTTTTGCTGGGTTGAGCGAAAAGAAAACTGGCAGCTCAGATCGGAGCTGCTGTACTAACAATCCGATGTTAGTACAGTGATTTCCCCTGCTGTTCTATTGTGTGCTGACATAGGGACGCCCCCCCCCCAGCCTGAACACTCAGGTCAGCGCTCTCAGCCATTGGCTGAGAGAGCTGATCGGGAGCTGGTCAGCAGACCTTTTTAGTCATGAGCCTTCGACAGAAGCCAAACAGCCCAATGCCCAGCTTCTTTTGGACCGTCTGCCATACACACGTGTCGAATATTGGTGGGGTTTCTATTGAACTGGCCAACATTCGCCCCGTGTGTACTAGGCTTAAGTGATTAGTAATGTTGGAAATAAGTCATAAAGAAAAAAAAATATTGCTACACATATCATGTCATATTTGTCATTTCACACCTACCAAAACCTTTCTTCCCTAGACTTAAGAAGTAAGACTTGAGACTTTGTCTACCTATCACAATCAAAACAAGGGCATCTCAATCTCTCTGCCAAATTTCTGTATTACGGAGATTGCAGCGGCAGCACCAAAATTCGCCCTACTATATTCAGAGAAGTAAGTCTTTGCACAAACGTACGACAGACCTGAGAGAACTAGCTACAAAGGCCCTGAGAGACATTAGAATCCAGAGGATAAATGTCTGAACCATTTATATATAAAGAGCAGTAAGCCTTCCTAGAGTGGTGAGGCTGAGCTGAGATCTCCATCTGGGAGATTTAGCCCCAGAGTCCCTAAGAGGTACAAAAATCCAGTTTTCAACCATAGCTGCATTATTACTTTTGGTAGATACCTTTAAAGTAAAAAAATCTATATAAGGAAATTTGGAAGTTACCATTGCTATACTACATTTATGAAAATATTAGTTGGCTACTATGCTGATCCAATGGATTTAGTAGTTCTTTTTTTTTTTTTTTTTTAATCAAGGAAGACTTTATTAGGTAAAACAAGGTCCATCCAACAGAGACTTATTACAAAACGAACCATGACAGGGGTTTCACATCATCACACAATGTCAGGAGATGCATAGCACAGTACCATTGCATAGTACAGTATGTGTATTAACAATAAATGCCTACTCATTTGCGGTAGTGCCAAGCTTGCCCTCTTATAGCTCCCTCAGAACGCCCCGAAGTAGAGAATATAATAGTCCAATCCTCCCCTTAGTATAATAAAAAAGATGACATCTTTTACAAACATGTACTCAAAAAGTCTACTTGATATTAAAGCATAAATAAACTGTATCTGAGCATCACAAATGGAAAACACTACTTCATTCTTTTTTAATATTCAAAGCAAACTTGCCCATCCGTCCATGTCTCCATGCTTTATTTTGTTGAGAAACCACCTTGAAAATCAACCCCCTTGAATTCGTAGCCACAGCTATCTTGAGTAAGGGCAGAGGATTCATGTAGCATTTTCTTCCTGGAATACATCTGCCCTTAGCTCAGGCATGCAGGCAGAAGGGTGTGCTTAGGTGAGAAAACTCCTCCTCCCCTCCACCAGATGAAAACAAAAAAAACAATGCCTATGAAGACTCCTGATATGAAGACTGATGATATTGTTCTGACTTAGGCCAGAAACCAGGGAGCAACTGAAGAAACTTAAAAAAAGTTTACAACAAGTAAATATAATATACCTTTCTATCTACAGTATTTACTAATGCTAGCAGCAATAGGATTAAAAATAAATAATGTTGAGTGAGAGAGTTTACTTCCGCTTTAAACCCAAAGTGCAAATACACCGGGCATCAACCTCTGTGCTGAAAAATATATCACTCTAATGGCACTTTTCCACTGCAAGTACCGGCTCGGCTCCACTCAGCCCTGCTTGGCTCGGTTTGGTTTTCCACTGCATGGTACTGCATGGTACGGTGTTGGAACAGTTCGGTACGGTTTGGTACAGTTTGCTTTTCCACTAATAGTAAGTGGGTGGGATAACAACGATTCTCTGACCAATCAGTGGCTAGTAGTGACAAACAGTCAAGGCTGCATGCAAAGGATTGTGGGATACAGTACCGGTACGGCCCTCTTGGAACCACAACCGAGATGGTACTGTTTAAACGAGCCGTACTGCTCGGTTCCATGAAGTGGAAAAGAGCCACTGTACCGTACCGTACCGAACCGTTCCAACACCGTACCATGCAGTACCATGCAGTGGAAAAGCATAAAAGGGAACCAAACCGTTTGGTTCCATGCAGTGGAAAAGCGCCATAATCTTAGGATAGTATTCATATGGTAAACCCATTCCTACACTGTATCTATAGATCTCCAGTGTTGTAGAATTACCTTCCTAGCCTGGAATAGCAACACCATCACAGCCGCTCTGGTAGCCTCCAGTACTTTTTCTTTTATACCATATGATTTATTGAAGTTTTTCATAGAAGATACAACAATATCGGACATCAGGTATTGTAATCAGTAACACTGAGAGCCGGTTCACACTGGGGCGACTTGTCAGGCGACCTGGTCGCCTGACAAGTCGCCGTGGGTCGCCTGCCATAGATTAGCACAGGACCCGTTCTAATAGGAGCGACGCAAGTCGCTCCGACTTAGAAAAAGGGTCCTGTACTACTTTGGGGCGACCTGGAGCGACCTGCATTGACTTCAATGATATGACGTCTGTGCATGCCGCTCCGAGGTCGCGGTGCGAGCTGCGCACCGCGACTTCACAGGTCGCCCCGGCAAGTCGGGTCACACCTATGTGAACCGACTCTCAATGCACATTCGTGAAATCCGAAAAAACAATAAAAACAAAATTTAGTAAATAAAAAAAACAAAGAAAAAAAACAAAAATAAGAGAGGAGTATCAAGGGGAGGAGGGAAGCGGGGAGATACAAATGACAAATATATTCTTATTATATAAACACTTACAGTATCTCAGAAAAGTGAGTACACCCCTCACATTTTTGTAAATATGTTATTATTGTACTCACTTGTACTCACTTTAACTTGTTGAGTTATTTTGAGGGGACAGCAAATTTACACTGTTATACAAGCTGTACACTCACTACTTTACATTGTAGCAAAGTGTCATTTCTTCAGTGTTGTCACATGAAAAGATATAATAAAATATTTACAAAAATGTGAGGGGTGTACTCACTTTTGTGGGATACTGTATTAGAGGAGTTTTCAAATAATAAAGCCAGAAAAAAGCCAGGAAAACAGCAATTTGAAAATAAGAAAACAATGGCAGAGTCATATCTCTTTTAGCCCCCGTTCACACTGGGGCGACCTGTGAGGCGACCTGGTCGCCTCACAGGTCGCCGCAGGTCGCCTCCCATAGGGAAGCTGCGGACCCGTTCTGATAGGAGCGACACAAGTCGCTCCGACTCAGAAAAAGGGTCCGGAGCTTCTTTGGGGCCACCAGGAGGCGACCGCCATAGACTTCAATGTTACGAAGTCCGTGGCGGCCGCTCCGAGGTAGCGGCGCGCTGCTCGCACCGCGACCTCGGAGGTCGCGGTGCGAAGTAGCGTCGCCCCAGTGTGAATGGGGGCTTAATGTACAGACACAAGCTTACTTTATTGTACCTAAAAACCATTGTAGGTGTCTGCAGAAATTATCATGATAAGGAGAGAATCAAGGGGGTTTTTGGGAAGCCATAGCCCTCAACAGAGCTCTCTCTAGGAAAAGGCTTTAGGTAGGAAACTTCTAGTGCAGGGGCATCAAACTCATTTCATTGTGGGCTGCATCAGCATTATAGTTGTCATCAAAAGGCGGGTTATATCTGTAAGTTTATATACATTTTTGCAGAGCCTTTTGTTCTCAGAGAATAGGTGCAGGAACTAACCACATCCCCTTACCGAACCGCATTGAGCGGTGGGTGTGGCCAGATTGTGGGAGGATCTTAAAATAAAAGGGCAATAAGTTTCAGGAGTGTGTTATGTGTGGAGTTTAGGGATGCACTGTGTACAAAGTTCAGGGGTGCTCTGTTTACAGAGTGCAGTGTTAAGGAGTGCGCTACGTACAGAGTGCAGAGGTGCGCTAGGTACAGAGTTCAGGGGTGCGTTTTGTAAAGAGTGCAGTGTTAAGGAGTGCGCTATGTGCAGAGTTCAGAGGTGCGCTAGGTACAGAGTTCAGGGGTGCGCTTTGTAAAGAGTGCAGTGTTAAGGAGTGCGCTACGTACAGAGTGCAGAGTTCAGAGGTGTGCTAGGTACAGAGTTCAGGGGTGCGCTGTGTACAGAGTGAAGTGTTAAGGAGTGCGCTACGTACAGAGTGCAGAGTTCAGAGGTGCGCTAGGTACAGAGTTTAGGGGTGCGCTTTGTAAAGAGTGCAGTGTTAAGGAGTGCGCTACGTGCAGAGTTCAGAGGTGCGCTAGGTACAGAGTTCAGGGGTGCGCTTTGTAAAGAGTGCAGTGTTAAGGAGTGCGCTACGTACAGAGTGCAGAGTTTAGAGGTGCGCTAGGTACAGAGTTCAGGGGTGCGCTGTGTACAGAGTGCAGTGTTAAGGAGTGCGCTACGTACAGAGTGCAGAGTTCAGAGGTGCGCTAGGTACAGAGTTCAGGGGTGCGCTAGGTACAGAGTTCAGGGGTGCGCTAGGTACAGAGTTCAGGGGTGTGCTGTGTACAGAGTGAAGTGTTAAGGAGTGTGCTACGTACAGAGTGCAGAGTTCAGACGTGCGCTACTTAGAGAGTTCAGGGGTGCGCTTTGTACAGAGTGCAGTGTTAAGGAGGGTGCTACATACAGAGTGCAGGGTTTAGGGGTGTGCTATACACAGTGTAAAGGATTCAACTATCTTTTACAGGCTGTTCATATCTCACTCCCCCCCCCCCCCCCCTCTCCCTGGGTGTGAGAGCCACATGAATTAACCAGGAAGGCCTGGATTTGGCCTACAGGCCTTGTCTTTGACACATATGTTCTAGACTATAGCCTATATCAGATAAGAGAGCTGCCTGGAGTGTCTGCAGTGTGCATAGATATTAACACCCACAGGATACATGCATGTGTTTATTTGCTTTGGGCATGTCAAGACCTTCATTGGCACGCAGAAAGTTTCTTTATGTCCAGTTGTCTATGAATGGCTTTGGACTTCAATGCTATACAGGGAATAACGATATCCTACAATTTACACATATGAGCTTGTTTGTGCTTTACATTAATATAATATGACTTCACACCTTCACCTCTTTTTTTTTACAGTCAACTGTAGTCAAAGTCAAACTTTGTGAAGCCCTTTCATTCTGTCTCATATTTTGAAGTACGACTCACGAAATGTTCAACTGAAACCTGAATCCCAAAAAATATATAGAGGGGTTAAAGTGACAAAAGACAAAAACACATTTTCTCCCTTTCTGTTACTTTAACCTTTACACCTTGTGTATGCTCCTTCCTTGCTCAAAGCACATTTCTGGGTCCTCAAGGGCTGCTAGAATGTGAGAGTCTGAGAATTTTTCCTATTATCACCTAATTAAACAATTGACTTGGTCCTAGATGATATAAGATAAATATTTAAATGTTTGCTGGCCTCGAAGCCTGGCGTGCCATTTGCCCCCTGCCGTCCAAGCTTAGCACCATTGTTATGGCATCAGATTTCAAATGTCCCTTTCGTTAGTCATTATTATTTCACAGCTGACACATTTGATTGAAAAAAACTTCCAAATGATATAGCCTACTGAGAGTTTAAGTGTCCAAAAGTATTTGATGTGGCACAGCTATATACAGAGGGTGATTCACAGAAAATTGTAAAAATAGATACCAACCTACAGATGCTGTGAAGTATTAGCTTGGTCTTTAGCTCTAGAGCTAGTGACATCAATAGAATGCAAAAAAATTGTACCTTGCAAAATGTCCTTGTCTTATCTAAACCTGAGGCCTCAGTTTATTAGGTTTCTATATGGATGTTTAATATTAATATTATTATTACTATACGGGATTTATATAGCACCAACAGTTTACGCAGCGCTTTATAACATGAGGGAAGACAATACAGTTACAATACAATTCAATACAGGAGGAATTAGAGGGCCCTGCTCGTTTGAGCTTACAATCTAGAAGGGAGGGTCAAGTGAAACAAAAGGCAATAACTGTGGGGGATGAGCTGATGGAGAAATTGGAAGTATAGTTGTTAGGTGTGGGAAGGATAGGTTTCTCTGAAGAGGAGGGTTTTCAGGGATCGTCCAAAAGCTAATAAAGTAGAAGATAATCGAACAGATTGGGGTAGGAAGTTCCATAGGATTAAAGAGGCTCTGGAAAAGTCCTGGAGGGGAGTATGGGAGCATGGTAATAGCAAATACCAATGGTATTAATCAATATAGAATACTTATTCCTAATTTGTAAGTGTAGTACCCCAAAAAAATAACCGATCAGGATTCTCTCTGCTGAAATCATTGCAGGCAGATTGCTTACTTTTGTTTAGTCAGTTGATCCAGCTGCCCAGGTTGGGAGGGAAGGGGCAATGCTTATGCCACCATTTCCTTTGTGTTTGCGGGTTTTCCTTCAGGGTTCAGCCTCCCTCCTGTTTGATATAAAGGGAAGAAGCCCAGATCCTAGGTAGGGGGAACCTATAACAAGTCGGGGGACCTAGAATGGGCTATGGATGCATGTACAGAAACTCAGAACTATTCAGTAAGAAGCTTGCTGGATATCTTGGAACACTGATCCATCGGAATGCTTCCAAGGACATTAACTCCTTTGCCTGAGTTATCTCCAGTTTGGACGCTTCCTGGAGATGCTACACCCGTACAGGTAGCCTGGGGAAGCCACAGTTAGGTTTAGTTAAGGAAAGGACATTGCCGAATATTGTACATGTTCTGCCAAATGTTCAGTAAAGTTGTTTCCACTGCTCAAAGCCTGGGCTGAAGCTACTCAAGGGGTCCATGTGGAGTCCTGGTGACTCAAGAAACCATGATCTAAAATAGCACATTGGGGTCCCTGAAACATCACTAAAACAGGCTAGGACTAGTGATCCTGTTCATTGCCTGGCATAGCATAAAGAACCCACCCGGGGGCAGGCCTCCTATGTGACCCTCACTTGGCGCCCAACATGGAGGATGTGTCACCTACCTGACCTACATTATACCAGTACAAATTGGCTTTTAACTGATTATAATTGCACTTAGGATCACTATGTAGGAACTCTTTATAAAGTTATATGAGTGCAGGCGCTGAAGATCTCCTAACATGGGGACAGCTGGGGATTTCCCAGCATTTAGACAGTGCTCATGTTTTTAAAGAATTAGCTCAGCAGCATTTACCTTGTAATAAACTATGAATTATACTTTTTTCCAGATTTTTTTGTTACTAAACATTTTTATTGAAATTCCAGTATGAATATACAGTATGAGTTCAATATTTACAGCTGTAATTGCAGTCTCTCAAACCAGAGTGCCTGCAGGGTAAAAATGACAGATTGAGTAACATGCACACAAAATGTACAATAATCAATCATGGTATAGTAAATCATTAATAGAACAAGGTATCAATTGCTTAGTTATTCTACAGGCATACTCGTGAGCACAAAAGACCTTCCACTGATACAGTACATATGATAATAGCCAATGAGCCGATATGAAACAGTATGTAAAGGAAAAAGGAAGGCTCTACCTGCATGACTTGGAGCAACAGGGCTATGGGAACAAGACATAATAAAGGAAGACAAGATAATTCAAGAAAAGGAGAAAAAAGGGAAGAACAATAGAATAAGAAAGGACAGGTAAAGAAGAAAAGAAGGGAAAATAGAATTAGAAGGGACAGGACAATAATAAAAGGTAAGGTTTGTAAAAAAGGGAAATAATTGAAGATAAGGCGTAGGAGGGATGGAAGAGATAATGGGAGAAAAATGATAAAGGGAAGGAGAGGTAAAGGTTATTTACAGGCTGCTAGGATAGTTGTGATAGGTAAAAGCTTAATCTAGTTGCCTTTAAATCTCAAAGTTAAAGGAGACATGAGGTTTGATGTGAGGGGAAGAATAATTAATTACATTTTTGCCAGATTGAGAGAAATTTGTTCTGGATGTCTTCCAGTATTGTGGTTAATTTTTCATTGATAAATGTACCCTGTACCAGAGACTTAACCTACATAAAATTAAGGTATTGGGACTTCAATGCCTGAAAAATGGTTTGCCTAATGGCTATAAAAAGTGTGTCATAAAGCTTGAGTTGGGATGAGGTATGTTGGCAATGAGTTTGAGAAAATAGTCCTTCCCAAAGGTCCTTTTGAAGAAAAATCAGTAAGACTGAATTGATCATAGTGTAGACAGGGTAGATTACGTGATCAATAAATGAGGAATCCAAACTGTTTTGTCTTGCAAAACTCTACTTGATGCTTTGTTACCTACCTTAAAATTTCTAAATATATACCCATTCCTGTTTGGTAAACAGACATAGAGCAGAAGTTTTATAGGAATTTTGTCAAATTTGTCAAATTAGCCAAATCCCATTTTGAAAAATGAACCAACCAGCTTATTGGAGAAAAGCCATTGTCGTGCCAATATTTAAAAAAGGGCAGAGACATATTCCAGGAAACTACAGGCTAGTCAGCCTAACATCAATAGTAGGTAAATTATTGGAGGGGATAATAAGGGACTATATCCAATAATTTGCTGATAAAAACTGTTCTAGCGAGACCAATCTGTTAACATTCTAAGAGGAAGTGAGCTGCAATCTAGATAGGGGAAGGCCTGTGGATTTGGTGTATCTAGATTTTGCAGAAGCATTCGATACAGTTCCCCAAAAACCCTTAATCTAGAGGCTGAAGTCTGCAGGCATCGAAAATAAGGTTTGTTTTTTGGTTACAGAGGCGCATCCAAAGGGTAGTGATAAATGACATGTACTCAGAATGGTCTGGAGTGGTAAGTGGGGTACCCCAAGGTTCTGTCTTGGGACCAATTATGTTTATTTTATTCATAAATGATATAGAGGATGGGAAACATAGCTCATTCTCAGTTTTTGCGGATGACACAAAAATAAGTAGGTCAATAACTTCACATCAGGATATAGAAATCTTACAGAAAGAACTGAATAAAATAATAGAGTGGCAACTACGTGGAAAATTAGGTTTGGAGAAATGTAAAGTATTGCACTTGGGGGCTAAAAACATAAATTCAAAATACTCACGAGGGAGAGAACTTCTTGGGGAATCAAGGATGGAGAAAGATCTGGGGGTCCTAGTGGAAGACTGAGCAATACCATGCAATGTCAAGCTGCAGCTACCAAAGCTGGCAGAATATTAGCATGCATAAATAAGGGGATATACTCCAGAGATAAAATTATAATCCTGCCCCTTTTAAAACTCTGGTCCAGCCACATCTGGAGTATTCTGTCTAGTTCTGGTCACCAGTCCTCAGAAGGGATGCGCTGGAGCTAGAGAGAGTCCAAGGAAGGGAAACAAAACTAATGAGGGGATTTGAGGAGCGACCTCAAGCACTAAATTTATTTTCGCTAGAGGAGACATAATAGCAACTTACAAACACCTCAATGGTGAATCCAGCATAGGAAAAAAGCTATTCAGTTTCAGGGAGTGTAAGAGGACACGTAGCCACACAATGAGATTGTAAGAAAAGCCGTTTAACCTTAAGCTGTGCAGGGGATTTTTCACTGTCAGAGCAGTAAGAATGTGGAACTCTCTTCCACAATTGGTGGTGTCAGTGAGGAGTATTGACATTTTTAAAAGACTCTTGAACATGCATCTTAAAGAACACAACATACAGGAATATGGCAAATGTTTATCGACACTGACACATAGACACCTAAACAGGTTTAACTTGATGGACTAATGTCTTTATTCAACCCTAACTACTATTTACCTATGTAATGCTAAAATGTGTGTGAAGTCTACCCTAAACTGGTGTTTCAGTTCTTTGTGGTTGTTAACAAACGAAATTAAATGCCAGTTTCTTATAACAACTGGGGACTCCAGAAGCAAGATATCCCAATCATGAGTCTGTAGCTATTAAAAACCAAACTCTGGTGTCACATTATGATTTCTGCATAACATGAAAAAAATACTATGGCACCTGTAACTAAATTGCAATGGGGATGTAAGATTATAGAAAAACAACTTTCTTTTAAAGATTTACAGAAGAACCTGTAGTTTACAGCCAATGAGCACAGACGTACCAGCACTCTTGTGTTTAGAAGAACTGGTGCGTGTATCAGTGCAGCAAAATTACAGTCAAGTATGGAGACAGATTAATCCATAATGTATTTATCACTACTAAGTATTTTGTTGAGTAGGAAGCTATTGTGGACATTATATATGTTAGTCCTCTGTGCTGGATATTTCTATCTTCAGGTTATTATTAAATAGTGACACCTTAGTTAATGCTTCATGGAAGGCGGAAGAAATAAAAACCACTATGAAAAGCCAAGTCACTGAGATTCAACCAACAGGTTTTTGCACCATGCCCAAAAATGATCTAATGTTATAGGCCACTCTGGGCTTGTGATGAAGTAACCCAAACTTACTGAACCTGTGGGACATCATTTTTCACAACCGGACCACACTATAGAAGACCTCAATGTTTTAGTTCTTAAAGGGAATTTCAGAACCATGCAGGAAAGGAAAACTTGAATTAAGCAAGGCCCGAAGCGAAAAAAAAAAAAAAAATAGCGCAGGGCAGACATGACCATGTGAAGAGGGGAGACAGGGCAGGTGTGAGTTAAATTAAATTGTTTTGAGTTGGGGGGTATTCAGGGATTGGTGTATCAGGTTTGGGAGGGGTTGAGGTACAGTTAGGAGGGGTGGCCCCTCAGATTGGAGGTCAGTGGAAGTTCAACGGACGAAGGAAGAAGAAGCTTGGTCACCCACCTTTTTCACTGCAGAGCATCTCACCTCAGCTTCCCTGGTCTGTGATGGCGGATTTGGACGTTTTGCTGGAGCAAATTAAGGCCGCTGCCGCGGTGAAGGGGACTGAGTGGCTCCGGTCCCAGGTCTCCACGTTGATGGGGGTTCAGGACTCTGCACAGGATTTGGAGGGGCTTGCGGTCCCGCGGGCTCGGCGGTCACGGCCGCCGGAGCGTTTTTCACCGGACCCTTCCCCTCGAGCTCAGCGTCATCCTAGGAGCCCCGACAGGGACCCTTCAGGGCCGCCGGCTAAGCGTACTCCTGCTGCGGCCGTGCGCGCCTCTGGGAGGAATCCTCTGCATGGACGGAGCTCTGGGGGTAGTGGGGGGAGGCGGCCTTCGGTCTCTCCCCGTCCCTCTCGCCGGGGTGCTACTGGACTGGCGGGCTCCCCTACTGGCGATGCTCCGGTCGGAGGGGTGCCTCGGCGTGGGAGCGGCTTCATGGCGGCCGGTGGCAGCAGTGATCGGCGGGACTCGGAGTCGGCCTCGGCTGGGCGCGGAGAGATGACGCGGCGGGGCAAGTCACGTGGCCGGGTCATCGGAAGTTCGGCTGGTTCACAGAGGTCTCCGTCGGGCGGAGCTGGAGTACGGGGGCGTGGACGCCTGTCGCTCGGCTCTGCAGATGGCGGGAGTGCGACACCTGGTGGACGGATGTCGGCGGTGCCCGGGGACGATCGTTCGGAAGGCGAAGTGTCCGGATCGGATGTGGAAGAGGATGTCGGTGGTCGGTCGGCGACGAGGGAGGCTGGATCGGCGGCTGGGGGCGCCCCCCCTGGGCAGACAGGTGAGGTCACAATTCCTTCTCTGGCTTTGTCTGAGTTGCGGGGCTTGTTTGATGTGGGGGGTGGGAGTGCTGGAGGGGCTCGGGGGGTGGGGGTGTCCCGGCCAGTGGGGGCGGGGACCCCGGAAGGGGGTGATAATGGGGGTTTGAGGGGCTTCCTCCTGGGTCTACGGGACCTCTTGGGGCGTTTGCCCCCGGGGGACGGGGGCCGCTTGTCTCCAGCGGCGGCTTGGGTGCCTCCGGCGGGGGGCTCGGGCACGGAGCCGGGGGGGGGCCCCGGGGCTGGCGGGGCCGTCTTCCACGGGGCTAGTTGCGGGGGGGGCTGGGGCCCCTCCCCAGGTTGTTGGTGCTCCGGCAGTGGTGGCGGTGACGGCCGGGGCGACGGAGGACAAGACAGGGACGGCGAAGGAGGGGAAGGCGGACGCTGTTCGCCTGGACGATTCAGCGAAAGGTGAGGTATATGTTTGTTTTGAGGGCCCGTTGGGGGCACATTTGAAGCAGGAAGTCCGGGAGAAGATCTGGAAGGGTGAGTACGTGGAAATCTTCACGCTGTTGCCCCTCGAGAAGTTTCACCTGGACAGGGTTAAACCGGAGGAGCGCAAGAAGGAGGACGAGGAGGCGCGACGCTATCGGCTTATCCCTCGGACCTTCGCCAATTGGCTGCAGGCCTTTGCCATTCTGGCGGGCGTCATAGGGGAAAAGGCGCCGGAAAACTGCTCGGCCCTGTTCTGCTACATGGACGCTGTAGGGGAAGCCTATCGGGTTTACGGGGGGTCGGCCTGGCTGCGGTACGACGAACAGTTCCGGCAGCGGAAGGCGGTTAGGCCGTCCTTGCGGTGGGACCACAAGGACATCAGCCTGTGGATGCGGCTCATGTCGTCTGCGAAGGCTCCGAATCAGTTTTTTCCAGGGGGGGCCGGTGGTTCTGCGACCCCGGGACAGCCGGCCGCAAAGAGGAGGGGTTTCTGCTGGCAATTTAATGAGGGTTCCTGTAAGTTCGGTGGCACATGTCGCTTCAAACATGAATGCTCCGGTTGCGGAGGTTCCCATTCCTTGGCTCGGTGTTTTAAGTCCGGAAAAGGGCGGTCCGGAGAGCCTTCGCACAAAGGGGACGACGCCGGTGAGGGTGGAAAGGCTGCGGCCTTTTCTAGATAGGTACCCCGATAGGGCGGCTGCTCGACTTCTGTGGGAGGGTTTTGCGGTGGGTTTTCGTATCCCTTGCTCTTTGGCCTCGGTGCCGCCGGTGGCGAGGAATTTGCGTTCGGCATTGCGCCACCCTTTGGTGGTGTCGGATAAGTTGCACAAGGAAGTGGCTCTCGGTCGCATGGCGGGCCCGTTCTCGGAGGTGCCGGTGCGTGACTTGGTGGTTTCGCCGTTGGGGGTGGTTCCCAAGAAGGAACCCAACAAGTTTCGCCTCATTCACCACCTCTCCTTCCCGAAGGGTGGGTCTGTGAATGACGCCATCGACCCGGAGGCCTGTACGGTGTCTTACATTTCCTTTGACGCCGCGGTGGCCTGGGTGCGACATTATGGGCGGGGGGCCTTGATGGCCAAATCGGACATTGAGGCGGCGTTCAGGTTGCTCCCGGTTCACCCGGACAGTTTTCGATTGCTGGGCTGCCGGTGGCAAGGGGCGTATTATGTGGATCGCTGCCTTCCTATGGGCTGCTCCATATCGTGCGCGCTGTTTGAGACCTTCAGTTCCTTTGTGGAGTGGGTGGTTCGGGAGGTTTCCGGTGTGAATTCGGTGATCCACTATTTGGACGACTTTCTGTGTGTGGGCCCGCCCGCTTCCAACGGGTGCGCGATCCTGCTTGCCACGTTGCAGCATGTGGCCGGGAGCTTCGGCATTCCGTTGGCCCCCGACAAGACGGAAGGCCCGACCACGGTGCTCAGCTTCCTGGGCATTGTCGTGGATTCGGAGGCCATGGAGTGTCGCCTACCGGAGGATAAATTGGGGGCTTTGAGAGCTGAAATTGAAGGGGTGCTGGGTTTGCGCAAGATTCAGTTGCGCAGCTTGCAGTCGTTGCTGGGTAAATTGAATTTTGCCTGCCGCATTATGCCCATGGGCCAGGTTTTCTGCCGACGGCTGTCGGCGGCGACTTCGGGGGTGAAGTTGCCCACTCACTTCGTCAGGCTCAACAGGGAACACAGGGATGACTTGCGTCTGTGGCACGGTTTTTTGGCCACATACAATGGTAGATCCTTGTGGATGGCCGGGCCGATCAGCAACTTTGATTTGGAACTGTTTACCGATGCTGCTGGTTCGGCGGGGTACGGGGCTTTTCACCGGGGGGCGTGGAGCGCCGCCCCTTGGCCGGGGGCATGGCAGGTAGCGGGGCTGGTCAGCAACTTGGTGTTGCTGGAACTGTTCCCGGTGGTGGTGGCCCTGGAGATTTGGGGGGCGGAGTTCAGGAACCTGAAGGTTCGCCTCCATTGCGACAATCTCGGGGTGGTTCAGGTGATCAACCGCGCGTCGGCTTCGTCTCAGCCGGTGGTGCGCCTCCTCAGGTATTTGGTTTTGCGGTGTCTACGGTTGAATGTTTTCCTGTACGCTGTGCACATTCCGGGGGTTAAGAATAATATTGCTGACGCGCTGTCTCGTTTTCAGTGGGACAGGTTCCGGGAGTTGGCACCGGCAGCGGAGCAACGCGGAGTCACGTGTCCGGAGTGGCTATGGGGGATTGCCTTGGGGTCCTCGCTGGATGGATCAGGCAGTCGGTGAGCGAGTCCACGTGGTCGGCTTATTGCAAGGTATGGTTGGAGTGGCTCGAGGTGTTGCGGGTGGCATCGGTGGATCCTCTGGGTCCGGAGGTCAGGTGGGTGTTACTTTCTTTTGTCTCTGATCATTTTGAGAGGGGCGCGTCGGCTTCCGCTGTGGCTCGCAAGTTGTCCGGCTTGGCCTTTCTGTTTAAATTTCTGGGTTGTCAGGATTACACGAAGGACTTCGTGGTGAGACAAGCGTTACGGGGCTATTCCAGGGCTTATCGGAGGAGGGACACTAGGCGCCCGGTGTCCTTCGCTCTTTTGCAGGACGTCTGCCGGCAATTGGGGGAGCACTGCGCCTCGAGTTACGAGGTGGTGTTGTTTAAGGCGGCCTTTTCTCTCGCTTTTTTCGGGGCTTTCCGGATTGGGGAATTGGTCAGTTCCTCCCGGACGGTGCCGGGGGGCCTATTGGGTCAGGATGTCTCTGTCGGTCGGGAGGGGGTTACTATCCTCCTTCGACGGTCCAAAACGGACCAGAGTGGCAAGGGGGTCCGTGTCCGGTTGTTCGCGGTGCCGTCTTCACCGCTGTGCCCGGTAGGGGCGGTTCGGGATTACTGGGCAATCCGCCCTTCGCGGCCCGGTTCATTTTTAATGCATGCGGACGGGTCGTCGTTATCTCGTTTTCAATTTGTATCGGTGTTCAGAAGGTGTGTGGGCTCTTTGGGTTTGGATGCCAGTAGGTTTGCATCTCATTCCTTTCGGATCGGGGCGGCCACTGAGGCTGCACGCTGGGGATTGAATGACGATGCGGTCAAACGCATTGGGCGCTGGGAGTCTAGGAGGTTCTTGTTGTACGTTCGTCCACAGCTGTTGGTGTAGGGTATGTACGGGGGGTGGTTTTGTCGCTGGGGGGGTGTGGGCCCGGCTGGTTATCTGATTATTGGTTGGTTTTCTTTTCCTTTTGTCCCCTTTTCTTGTAGGTTTGGAACCCTGCCTTGTTTGGATCGTGGGACACTCGTATGTTTTCTGGGGGGCCCGGAGAGCTGATGTGCGTCCTAATGGTAGACAACTTGGTTTTTCTCGGCACGAGGCTTGTGTCAGGTGGCTGGGGGTGCCGGGGCTTAATTGGGGCAGGGTCCTTCCCGAAGTGCATCGTTTCGCCCAGTTGGACAGGCAGCCAGATGTTTTGGTGCTGCATGCCGGGGGCAACGATTTGGGGGCCAGGTCCGCGCGGGCCTTGATCAGGGACATAAAGTTGGATTTCCTTCGGCTGCGCACGGCTTTTCCGGCGCTGCTTGTAGTTTGGTCGGATATGGTGGCCCGCACGTCCTGGCGCATGGCCAGGTCGGTCGCGCGCCTTAATAGGGCTCGGATTAAGTTGAACAAGGAAGTGGGGCGCTTTGTGTGTCGGAATGGGGGGTTGGTGGTTCGCCACCTGGAGTTGGAAGTGGACACATGGCGGTATCTGCGGGATGATGGAGTCCACCTCAATGCGGTGGGTATAGATTTATGGGCCCTGGGATTACAGGATGGGATCCAGCGAGCCTTGAGGGTTTGGAGGGGCACGCAAGGGTAAGGTGTCACCCTTGGGTGCTGGTGGCGTTTTGTTGGTCTTTGCTGGCGGGGGAGGTGAACAGTTTAGGATAAGGGTATGGTTGGGACTCATCGTTGGTATGGGTCCCTATGGTGCATTCCATTTAATGTCAGTTTAAATGGAATTCAAAATGGTGGCACTGCGGGGAGTGGTTTGTCTCCGAGCCGGTGACGCGGCTGGAGGCCTATCAGGGCACAGGTCCCGCAGTGCAGGATTTGGAATTATTTGGAGGAGCCTCAAAGACCAACAGGCCTAATGACTGATTGTTTTATGTTTGTAAGGAATGTTTTTTCTCCTTATGTTAATTTTAAGGTAAAAGGGTTAATAAAATGGCTGCTGTGGCCAATTAACTCCAAGCACGGTGTGGTCTCAATTATTTAGGTAAAGGGAAAGGTTTATGGCATGGGGGTGGAGCCTTTGGCTTTAAGCAGCCTAAGAGTTTGGGGGTGACATCTATTCTACATTGGTCAAGCAAGGCCCGAAGCGAAAAAAAAAAAAAAAATAGCGCAGGGCAGACATGACCATGTGAAGAGGGGAGACAGGGCAGGTGTGAGTTAAATTAAATTGTTTTGAGTTGGGGGGTATTCAGGGATTGGTGTATCAGGTTTGGGAGGGGTTGAGGTACAGTTAGGAGGGGTGGCCCCTCAGATTGGAGGTCAGTGGAAGTTCAACGGACGAAGGAAGAAGAAGCTTCCCACCCGCCCTCCCTAATTTCTGGGACTGTTATGGTTGATTTTGATTCATGTCTTTTGTGCTTTCTGTCCTTTCTGGGGGAATTTTATATTGTCATGGCAGCTGGGCGTTTTGTTGGTCTTTGCTGGCGGGGGAGGTGAACAGTTTAGGATAAGGGTATGGTTGGGACTCATCGTTGGTATGGGTCCCTATGGTGCATTCCATTTAATGTCAGTTTAAATGGAATTCAAAATGGTGGCACTGCGGGGAGTGGTTTGTCTCCGAGCCGGTGACGCAGCTGGAGGCCTATCAGGGCACAGGTCCCGCAGTGCAGGATTTGGAATTATTTGGAGGAGCCTCAAAGACCAACAGGCCTAATGACTGATTGTTTTATGTTTGTAAGGAATGTTTTTTCTCCTTATGTTAATTTTAAGGTAAAAGGGTTAATAAAATGGCTGCTGTGGCCAATTAACTCCAAGCACGGTGTGGTCTCAATTATTTAGGTAAAGGGAAAGGTTTATGGCATGGGGGTGGAGCCTTTGGCTTTAAGCAGCCTAAGAGTTTGGGGGTGACATCTATTCTACATTGGTCAAGAACGATACTTCTTTTTGACACTAAACATAACGGCTTAAACTTAGACATGGGTTTCCTTGCTCATTATCCTACAGTTTGACGACCCCCTCTGTGACTTCCCCCCCCCCCCCACCTTCCCCCCGTCTTCAGTTCTCCCTCTGTCTTATCTTACTAAATATGCTAGTTTTACAGAGATGTATAGTAACTAAGTAGAACTACATCACTACTGTACTTAAGTACCGAAAGGCGGTATCTGTACTTTCCTGGAGTATAATTTTTTTCTCCTACTTTCATTTTTACTTCACTACATTTTTTCAATGATTTCAATACTTCTACTCCGATATTTTTTTTTGTACTGCATAGTTACTCATTACTATTATAAAAATTACCACTGCCAGAACAGTAGATGGCAGGTTTCATGAAGCTCAAAACATGTGTATTATCAGCGCATACAAAAATAAATGCTACTGTATGTATAAAGAAAAGCTGCATTTGAAATAATAAAAAACAATATGATGTTCAAACTTTTGACTTCTTTCTTTAATAACTACATAACACAGTACTTGTACTTTTACTTTCAGTACTTGAATAGCAATTTTTTTTCAAAACTACTGGTACTTTTACTTTCAGTACTTGAGTAGCAAAATTAAAAAAAAAAAAACTACTTGCAATACTTAAGTACAAAAAATGTTGAATACTTTAGTACTTCTACTCAAGTCACTTTTTGATTGAGCACTTCCACTTCTACTCAAGTCACTTTTTGATCGAGTACTTGTACTTTTACTCAAGTATGGGTTTCCAGTACTTTATACAACTCTGTAGTTTTATTACCATGCCAGTTAAATTTGTTTGGTTTTCTCCTTTTTTTTCCTTTGGCTTAGAGATTTTGTGTTTTTTTTTACCATTCTGCTAACATTTTGTGAATCAGTACTGCTTGGATCTTGATGAAGGGGACATACCCCGAAAGCTTGTCCTGAAAAATTGTATGTTAGTGCAAATAAAAAAAGTATCACGGACAGTACTCAATTGTCTCTGAACTCCTAAAAGAACTTGATTAAAAACCACATCAGAGTTTAAATGTAGTCACGCAAATCTGAAATACCTGTTTCCAATGGATTTAGTATTTAAGAGTGTCATTGCTTTTGTCCTAAACATTACACATCAGAGTGTGAATGTCCATGCAATCTGGTGACATCCTAATGCTGTGTATCAAACAACTTAATTTCTCTGTTCTCAACACAAACACAATGACCTCCTCCACTGCTCTCATTCCACAGTGTTGCTGGAACTTCCCTCCAGCCCTAATTCCTCACTAGTACATTGTTTCCAAGTGATTTGTGCTTTCTGACAAGGTCAAGCTGCCGTTAACAAAGGTTAAACAAACGGACCTTATAAGCTTCTAACAGCAAGCACTGCAGCTCCAGAAAGTGCTGTGTCTAAATCAAAAACAAATCTGAGGTGAACATACTCCCCAGGAAAAAGAGGAGGAAGAGAAAAACCTATTTAGAATAAATGCATGAATAATTGACGGGATTTTCAGTGTTATTCCATCTTCTCAGTGTGTGCAGTGACCTGGCCCTCCATCATTTGGTAAGTAGTGTCCCTTGGCTGCCTTTCACTGGAAAGCTTGGAGGGAAAGATTGACTCTGGGCCTCATATGTGTTTCTCCTTAGTATATATATATATAGCCAGGCAAGATTCGTAGAAAGGCTTTATAGGCCCATAAGAAGATAAAGCAAAATTGAGATACATAGTTACATAGTAGATGAGGTTGAATAAAGACAATAGTCCATCCAGTTCAACCTGTGTAGGTGTGTGTGGCTGTAATCATCTCACATAGCCCTGAATGTTCTGATCCTTGAGATGTACGTCTAATAGTCTTTTGAAAGCCTCCATACTACCCACAGAAACCACGTCTTGTGGTAGAGAATTCCACAATCTTGTAGCCCTAACAGTAAAGAACCCCCCACGTTGCCTGAGGTTAAAACGCTTATAATCGCATTGTATGCCCTCGAGTCCTCATGCAATCCCTTCAACTGGACAGCTTTTTTTCTAAGCGGAGATCCCCATTGAGATATTTATAAATTGCTATCATGTCCCCCCTCAGGCGTCTCTTCTCCAGGGAGAATTAATCAAGGTCCTCCAATCCCCTAATTAGTTTAGTTGCCCTTCTCTGGACTCTCTCCATCTCCAACACATCCCTCCTGAAGACCGGCGACCAGAACTAGACAGAATACTCCAGATGCGGTCGGACCAGAGTTTTATAGAGTGGAAGGATTATAGACTTATCTCTGGAATACATCCCTTTCTTTATGCATGCTAATATTCTGCTGGCTTTGGCAGCTGCCGCTTGACATTGCATGCTATTGCCTAATCTATCATCAACCAAGACTCCCAGATCTTTCTCCATTTTTGATGGAGATAATACATTTTTGTTTTTGTTTATTTTATTCTAAACTGAATAACTAAAATTTTAATAATGTGCTATCTAAGGTAGCCTTTGGGGTAATACCTAACATGACTTCATTATCAAGGTGAATCCTTATTTTATCGTGGGCATGCTAACTTACTGTATGAATGTCCTTGACCATGTCAATGCAACTAGATGTACACCTCTCTCTCTCTACTTTGCAGATCAGGTAAGTATTCTATGCAGATTTGGTGACAGGTACATCTCTATAAATCAGCTTTTTCAATCATGGTGCCCAGGCACCCTAGGGTGTCTTCAGGTTTCTTCAGAGGGGCCTTTACAAAATGCCTAAAAATTGCCCCAAGATTGTATACAAGCCAGCAAGTGGATGAAGCCTGCCTTTCAGTTACACAAAGCCATAGGTTTTCTTTGTGCACTATTACAATCTATCAGTCGTGTCCTAACCAACGATGTCATCAGTTGATAAGGAAGACGTCGGGCGCCTGCACAGCATCCTTGTTTGCCCCTGCCCTGCCTCTCTTCGTCAGCATTGGTGTAGCATTAGCTGAGTGAGGGTGAGAAATGGAGGGAGAAGAGAAACAATGAAATACTAATCATTACCAGAGTGCAAAGGTGTATTTGCTTTGGAAGAATAACTCACCTCCAATGTTGGGTGTCCTACGTGTGTGGATGTTGCTGCATTATGTAAAACTTTAAGTTTCGTTTTTTACATTTTAGAGAGGGGTGCCTCGAGATAAGGCAGAATTTTAAAAGGTTCCAGACTGAAAAAAGGTTGAGAAACATTGCTGTAGATCAGAGGTCGCCAACCAGTGGAGAAAATTTTGTTGGTCCCCAGGGGTTCTGCCGCAAGTCAACTTTGTAGTGGATGTATACCGCCCAATGTTTTTTCCAGTGTTGTTCTCAATGGGCGTGACAGTCAACACTGTCAGCATGCATTGATATCTGATGGCTCCTCTGTAGTTTCCCGCTCCTGTGAACTACTGAGGGAGGCACTGGATTAGAGCAGAGAGCGGGAGGTGAAGAAGGAGGGGACTTCCAATGGCAACGCTGATCACAGATTGTGGGAGGGAGCATGAAGCTCAAGCACATGAAGTCAGAAATATAATATTTGTATACTATCTTTCAATGGAAAGAGTAGAGAGAGAAGGTGAGCGGCTTAGAGTGAGACAGTACTGATTGGAATCAGAGTTTTGACTTGTCTGGGGGATGTTTTTTCAGACATCAGTTGACCATCTGGGGTCTTCCTCACCCTAAGACCTGAGACCAGCACTGATTTCATGGTGAGACATTCCTCACATGGCCTTACAAATAGCATTTCCTATTGTTTCTTTCATAGTAAAACTGTCTGTCTATTGAAGGTACAATATCTGGTGCCTATCTATTGCTCGCTCTGTTTCCAATCTTGATCTGCAGATAGGAGTAACACTGCTCAGGTGAATCTGTATCTACAATCCAAGGAGGTTGCTAAACCTCGGCTCGCCACCGCAAACAGCATACATGAAGAAATTGGTCGCACACCACCAGGAGATTCAGTGAAGAAGAAGCTCTTTATTTGTATATGCAGAGGTACAAGGTACAGCAGGATGGATATGGTAGACGCGTTTCACAGGAATTCCACGTGCTTGTTCACATGGAATTCGTGTGAAACGCGTCTACCATATCCATCCTGCTGTACCTTGTACCTCTGCATGTACAAATCAAGAACTTCTTCTTCACTGAATCTCCTGGTGGTGTGCAACCAATTTCTTATGTATATTCAGTCTTGATCTGCCTAGTAATTTCTTAAGTCTATAAGCATATTTAGGCCTTTTTAGCTTAAATGATCCTTGTTTTCAGTTATGCCAGATGGGCACGGCCGGACTGGCCTTCCCGGGATACTGGGAAATTTCCCGGTAGGCCAGCAACTTCCCCCTGCCCTGGGACTGCTGAGGACCTGTAAAAAAAAAGTCCGTGGCCAGCCCGACATGCGTACGGAAAGCCCGTACACGTTCGGCTATTCCCGGGCAGACGGCGCGTGTGCAGTGACGTGTTGGCGCTGGGCAGCGCCATTTTGTTAAATGTAAAGCGCCTCACCAAAAGGTAAGTGAGACTCCTCAGGAGATGCAGTGCTACGGGCATGCTACATGGGAATTTCTTTCCCAGTCCGGCCCAGCAGATGGGTCTGCCTCACTCGAGATCAAAGCTAGGGTCATTGTAATGCATAAACAGGAAATTTATCCCCAACATCATTTATGTTCCCAATTCCTCACATGTCCTTCCAAAAGCATTTCATCAAATTCTTCCATAGTAAGGGTCCCTATTCATTAAAGTGACATTATCTAGTGCCAGCTCTGCAATAAATTTTCACTCAGTTCAGCTGTTTTTTTTTTTAGGTCCATAAGTACATTTAAGCCTTAAAGATAAGGAAGGGTTCAAATTCTTCCTGCTGCCAGTTATGTTGAGTAGAAGGCATGTCAGCTGCAACTCACACATACGTAAGAATTGTGAATGGGCACTAACAGAGACTGAACATAGTTTGTCTTTCAGCACCTGCTGCATATTTGGGGGAACAAAGAGAAATAAAGGCCTTAGGGAGATTTTTCTTACTTAGGGTATTCTCCATAGACCCTAATGGAGAAGTTGTCTATTGCCAGCCAAGAACTAGCCTGCATGTGGATAGCTTGTCATTTAGGGTCTATAGAGAAAAAAATGCACATTACACCACAGACTGCTGCCTCAGTGAAGAAGATAGAGGAGCCAATCCAGAACTTTTCAGGCTGCAGCCTGTGGACTCGGGGGTCTCCCATGGGCACTGTGTATGGGATGGAGATGGAGAAATGAGCTCAGTTTGCTCCCTCGTTATTACAACTTTAATTAGATTAAGGGACAGCCAAATTATGAAAAAATGTACAAGCAGAGCCATAAAATAAAATGTGGCAATGTTGCTATCATACTGCTTCAAGTTCTGCCCATCAAGATCATTATCTTCTTATTATTGTTATAAGAATAAAGCTTCCATCGATGTCGTTGCACTCCTGACCAATTTCCAAATCTGTGCTGGGTCATGGAAAAATGTAATGAATTTCAAATAATTTATATATGCTTTATATAAAAATTTTATATAAAAATGTATATAAAAAGTTATATAAAAATAATAAAATTAAAAAATAATAAAATAATAATAATAATAATAATAATAATAATAATAAAAAAATAATAAAATAATAAAAATAAAATTTATATAAAAAAATTTATATATGCTTTCCCAACTAAGAAAGTTTTAGATTGTGTCAATCAAGACAAGCTGAGGAGAGACCTACATGTACAGAATGTGCCAACACATCTAGTTAACCACTTTAAGACCGGAAGGATTTCCCCCCTTCCTGACAAGGCCCTATTTTGCGATTTGGCACTGCATTATTTTAACGGACAATTGCGCGGTCGTGTGACACTGTACCCAAACCAAATTTACATCCTTTTTTTCCCACAAATAGAGCTTTTTTTGGTGGTATTTGATCACCTGTGCGATTTTTATATTTGCGCTTTAAACAAAAAAAGAGCGACAATTTTGAAAAAAAAAAAAAAAAACAATATTTTTCACATTCTGCTATATGACATTCCCAAAAAGAAAATTTAAAAAACAAAAATTTTTAACATTTTAGGCCAATTTGTTTTCTGCTACATATTTTTGGTAAAAAAAATCGCAGTAAGCGTATTTCGATTGGTTTGCGCAAAAGTTATCGCGTCTACTAACTACGGGTCATTTTTATTGTTTTTTTTATTTTTTTTTACTAGTAATGGCAGTGATCATTGATTCTTTGCAGGACTGCGACATTGCGGCGGACAGATCGGACCCCTGACTGACATTTTTGACACTTTTGGGGGGACCAGTGACATTACTACAGTAATCAGTGCTAAAAATATGCACTGTTACTGTAATAATGCCATTGGCAGGGAAGGGGTTATCCCTGTGGGCGATCAAGGGGTTAAATGTGAGCCTAGGGGAGTGCTTCTAACTGTGGGGGGGTGTGGCTTCTGAGATGACCATAGCAGGATCACATGAGCTCTGTGATTATCCCAGGGAGAAGGACGGTCGGCTGTGTTTACAACAGCTGATCGTCCCTCTCTGACACATGCTTCGGCTTCCCCCCTGATGAGCGGGGGCCGGAGCGCGCCGGCGGGGTGCGCTCACCCTCTAGCCTCCTGAGAGCGAGCGACGTCGACCTGCGTTGCATTGCCCAGGAGCGGCTGCCTGCTGCAGTGAATCTGTAGGCGGATCCCGATCATATTGTCGCGATATTGCTCCACCCTGGACTGGATTTGAAAATGGGTCACAGGAGAAGTACAGTCTAATACATTATGGTTAGTATTAGGAATGAACTTTAGGTCAAATGTTAGGCTGTCAGGGTTAGAGTCAGGGTAAATGTTAGGGTCAGGAAAGTGTAAAGGGATCATTTTAGGCACGGCTTGGGGGTTAAATATTAAAGTGTTTGTTACCCCAGCATTTCATATTCCTGATATGTGCCTGCTGCACCACATGAAAACATATCCTGTTCTCTTTGTATTGCTTCCTTTGTGTGAATTTCTTGGTGATCCTGCCAGTCCCTCTGCTTTCCTACTAAAAACTGACCACATTAAGCAGGAGAACACACAGTGGTCAGTTCTCTAGCTATGCTGGAAACACAGCCTGCTCAACTCCAATGGTCAGACTTGTCCTGACACGCCCACAGCCTTTTACTGGAAAGATCAGTGTCCTGTTGTTTTTCCTCCCCCCAGCTCTTATACAGCTGAGAAAAGAGGGAACAGAGGGAATGCAATCTCTTATACAAAAGGGAAAAAAGTATAATTTTTTATATCTATATACAAATGTTTTGCCTTTCATTTGAATTTTAAACCGAATGGGTTATTTTACAAGATGATTGTTTACAAACACTTTACATTTTGGAGGGTTTTAGTTGGATGGTTTAGGTTGCAGAGCATACGTGTTATACTCCTTGTTGTAGGAGTTTTGGTTAAGTTTTGAAGTCTAGAGTCAAAACGTTTTTGTCTTATTAGCTTTGGATAGAATGGTGGGGTTGGGACCTCTGTCAGTATCCCTATTAGACTCTCTGTTTATCTTGGTGATTATTATCTAAAAGTGAGAGAAAATCCAGAATGTATTATCACAAAAACAGGAAGTGAGGTGGAAGCTTCCCATGGGTACACTTCCCTCTATTAGACGGACATTACAGCAAAGCAGTAGCCCCATGCAATGTTGTTGCAAGCCTATGAAGGTGATCATATTTATTTGTTAGAAATACAATTAGAGCAACGCAGAGAGACTGCAAATCAAGTTAAACAAGAAAAATAAGATGATCCTGTTTTGGCCCATATACATAGAGATTGTCAAACAATTGTGCTAAATTGTCCTTGTCATGCAATCATTTCTTTGGACGGGTGGCTACCTACTTTATTTGAATGGAAGTTGTTTTTATTCCTTTGAGTGAAGAAGCGGAAGAAGAGATAATGATATATATGTGGTGGACTATGCTATTCATGCGGAGGAATTCTCCAGATGGGCTGAGCTATCACTGAGATCTCCACATTCTTCACAGGCTGAAGTTTAACTCAGCGTTCTTAATTTTGTCTGACTTCATCTTGTCAGGTGGCCACTCAGTGGAAAAATTCACTAGCATGAAAATAGTTGAGGCAGTCCTAAAAATAAAGAGTGTCTCACCGCTCTACCTCCGGAGAACCTACACCGACCGACTCTTCTCATCTGATACTACTAAACACTATCCACATTCTGGGCCCTAGAACAAGGTGGGTGCATGTGTAGTGGGCTCTGTGAGCAGCTGGGGGGGAGGCAGGAAGAATTTGGCTCAGCAGTCATGTGATTTCAGATTTCAAATAGCTCATAAAAAATCCTGGCATATCAAAATAAAGATCTGGATATTTACAGTTCACCTCCTCTAGATCGGTTCATCTAGATCTCAACTGCTAGCACAGAAGGGCAATGGGTTTTCCTGTTCTTGCCCTATCTTAGTCATCCCTTCCAGGTGTACTGTATATTCACAAAGTGGGTCTACTCTCTCTTTTGGCTTCCCCACTCCTAGGCTCAATACACTTTTTATACGACGTGCCATCTTGCTAGCGAGGTGCTAGGACTAGCTAGTCATCAGCCACTGTTTGTAGTAATCTGTATCTCCATTCTAGAAGTATGATCAAAGCACAGCCTTATCTCACAGTGTTGTTGATTTTTGGTTAGTTATTTGCATGCTCATCCTGTCATTCCATAAGGCCCCCCTATCTCCTGCCTGAGCTCAATTCTGATAGCTAGGGCCGCTGATAGAGGGTTAAGGGTGGCCCTCCCATTGGGTCAGTAAGGGGGCTCAGGCTGGCTGGGGGAGGCTGAGAATTTTAATTTGGGGGGGGGGGGGTTAAAGCATTCACCCCCCTCAGTGTGTCAGAGGCATGGGCAAAACTAATGACTGACACATGCCCCACATCTCCTGCTTGGTGCCCTATGTATATTACATAGTCCTGACCCCTGCACTATTTACATTACACACACCTGACCCCTGCCCCTACACATTACATTCTTCTGAGCCCCGCGCTGGGCATCACTAATTCTGGCCATCTGCTCCACATCTCTTGCCTGGTGCCCTATGTACATTACATAGTCCTGACCCCAGTGTTATGTACATTACACACACCTAACTCCTGCGCTATGTACATTACTCAAACCTGACCCCTGTACAATATACATTACATACACCTGACCTCTGCACTCTGTACATTACATACTCCTCCTGACCCCTCCACTCTGTACATTACATATTTCTCCTGACCCCTCCACTCTGTACATTAATAATTCTCCTGAACCCTGCACTCTGTACATTACATACTCCTGGCCCCTGAACTCTGCACATTACATCCCCCCCCGATCCCTCTCCTCTGTGCATTACATAATCCTCCTGACCCCTCTACTCTGTACATTATATGCTCCTCCTGAACCCTTCACTCTGTACATTACAAACTCCTGAACCCTGTACTCTGTACATTACATACTTCTAAACCCTGCACTCTGTACATTACATACTTCTGAACCCTGCACTCTGCACCTGCCTTGCATCTCTTGCCTAGTGCCCTATGTGGATTGCATAGTCCTGACCCGTGCACTATGTACATTACACACACCTGACCACTGCCCTCTGTGAGTTAACCACTCCTGACCACAGTACAATGTACATGACACACATCTGACCCCTGCACTCTACGTATTACATACTCCCGACCCTTAAACTCTGTAGATTACATACTTTTGCTCCCTGCACTTTGTATGTAAACTCAAGTTTTAAGCCCCTCCCACTCAGTGTAACCTTGCCACACCAACAATTTGTCAAATTTTTCCTCTCTGGGTGCCCAAGGGTAACTTCAAACGTTTACACCCATGTGTATGCCACCCAGTCTCCACAGGTAGATCCTTAGTGAGGATGATGAGATCCTTCTCCATACCTGGACTTCAGAACAGTGCCCTCCAGAAAAATCCATCAGCAACCTTCTTCACCCTGCTAAGGCTGCAATTTTTGTTCCATTATGGTTGCCTCTCAGTGGCAGCTGCCCCAGGAAAACTGGAACCCTGCTTGCAGAGAAAGAACTCTCCAGCCACCTTTTAGATGTCTACTTCTGGGGATTGGCTGGGGCATAATAAATATTCATACTGGATATTTGACTCTCCCTGCCCTATATTCCAGAAGTAGGTGGGAAAAATCAAACACGCGGGTTAAAAAGCACTGATAGGACAAAAATAATAGATCACTGCTCCACTGACTACAGTGAAACCAATAAATTACCTAAAAGTGGATATAAAGTATCTTTCAATGCCCATTTCTGAATATGTCTTTATGGATGCAGTGTAATTTTTATTATTATATAGGATTTATATAGCGCCGACAGTTTACGCAGCACTTTACAACTTGAGGGTAGACAGTATAAATACAATACACTTTAATACAGTAGGAATCAGAGGGCCCTGCTCATTAGAGCTTACAATCTAAGAGGGAGGGTCAAGAGATTCAAGAGGTTATAACTGTGGGGGATGGGCTGATGGAGAAAATAAAAGTACAGTTGTTAGGTGGTTGCCAGATAAGATGAATTTACTTATTATTAATATCATTTTTTAATTTGAAGCAGTCAAAGGAAATAACTTGACTACTTCCTGTCCTGGTGACCACACACAAGAGAGGAGAATTTCCCAGCAAGGTCAGGGGAACCAGTGGAATTAGACTGTGATTAGAATCTCTACCCACTTAGCCCAAAGTGTTTCTGTTTATGGCTATGCTGGAGTTAATTTGCTGATTTCCTGTCACAGCATAGGCATGCGCACAGGGTGTGCCAGGTGTGCCCGGGCACACCCTATTCATCCTGTGTGGTGCAAATTTCCACTGTTTAAACCCCTGATATTTCAGCAAAGCCCTCTAATGGGGCTCTAAAAAATTTGTAAAAGATAATTTAAAAAATAAAATCGTAAAAAATAATTAAAAATAAAATAATAAAAATAAAAACTACTGGCACCATCAACTGCCATAAGGACATCAATCTCTGCCATACTGACACGGTCCACTGCTCTATTGACACCATCAGTATACTGTATATAAAAGTATATATATTCAGAGGAATATATTCTTCGCGCCTAGGAAAGCCTAATTAAACAGATTAATTGAATAATAAATATATAAAATTAAAGTTAAATTAGCAGCTGCTATAAAATATAAAGGAAGTAAATAAAAGAACCCCAAGATAAATGGGATGATATAGCGCTTGCTGGTAGGAGCAGGATCATCTAAAAATGTGAAATCGGTGGTTGGATGTAGTTAAAAGAACTAAAACCATAAGTTATATAAAATATAAACCCATAAATAAACATACAGTGTTAAATGTATTATCAAATAACAAAAGTGTCATACAAGTGCATATAAGTGCCAAGTATAGTCCATATAGAATTCATAAGTGACTTGGTGAAGGATATTACACTTAGGTGCAAAGAAAAAGTGCAAAGTGCTCAGTGTTGGATCTTCCAGTGGTCCATAAAACCAATCATAGAAAGTGGCTTCAGGAAAGGATAAGGTGTAAACTCACCAGAAATGGTGGGTCTCAATTACCTTACGGTAGAGAGACCTATAGCGCTTTATGACCTTCCCGGCCAAAAGAATGGTAGCTGCTGGGCTGTGTTCCCCAAAGACTGAAATCCCCTTCCTGTGTAGATAAGGTCCTCCAAGTACAGTTAGGGAAAGAAACTATAGCTCCAGATGGTGCAGTACCGTTTAAGTATTTTATTGAAGTTGCTGATCAAACGGATGCAAAATAGAGATAGAACATAGTATATCTGCGCCTGCTGTAGTGATGTCTGTAGCGTGGACAGCGGTAGCTACCGGATTGCGTTCCACGTGACTTCCGGGCTGATGGCGTGCGTTCCACCTGACGCGCGTTTCGTCAGAGCGTATGACGTCTTCAGAGGTGGACGTCATACACTCTGACGAAACGCGCGTCAGGTGGAACGCACGCCGTCAGCCCAGAAGTCACGTGGAACGCAATCCGGTAGCTACCGCTCTCCACGCTACAGACATCACTACAGCGGGCGCGGATATACTATGTTCTATCTCTATTTTGCATCTGTTTGAATATATATATCCCTACCACTTGCTTACCTTGCTGCCCCCCCCCCTGTTTTCCCCTTTCCCCGACAGCACTGCTGGCTTCCCTCCTTTGCTCTGCTGCCAGCATCTGCTGTGGGCACACAGGGGGTTGTTTCAGGATGGAGAGCAGTGGAAGGGACTGGTAAATATATAATTTACTGATCCCTTCCATTCCTGAATGAACACAGCAAGCGATCAGTACCAGTCACTCCTGTGTCCTTTCGTCACTGAAACATAGTAGGAGTACAAGTAGGAGACCACGGAGCACTGGGCTACAGAGAAAGGGACTTATAAATCTATGTCCTGTCACTTTAGGGGAAGGGGGCCCTGTCAGGTAGGCTGTATGGGGCCCCCGAGATGTCTAACAGCAGCCCTGGACCCTATACTGGACTTAAAACTGAACTCAAGGCAAACAGCTAAATACACAGATCAAATCTATATAATGGGAGTTCATTTACCACTATTTATATCCAACCAGCCCTGAGATTTACACAACTCTGCTACCCAGCACAGCCCTGTCTGGCAGGGTGGGCAACCTGATTTTTTTGCAGTTAGTTAACTCTTACATTTCTTGCTTCTACTCCTGTTATCAGGCAGTGAAGGAGAAGCAGCACTAATGAGCTCATCTCTCTTTAATCGATCATCCTCTCTTTTAAAGTGGTTGTAAAGTCACTGTGCCTAATTACTAGAACCCCCTTTGTCATATGAATCTATGTTGTACAGTGTTTTTATAAAAAGTATGCAGCACAATACTTCATTTCACAGTGCCGCTGTGCGGTCACGTGACATCCCGCCTCTCTTCTTCCCCGATCTGAGGACTACAGCGGAAGGGACCGAGATTCCCCTCTGACATCAGCCAGGAGGAGAGTGGCGGGCGATCACATGACCACACAGCGGCGCTGTGAAATAAGGAATTGAGCTGCATCATTTTTATATAACAAAGACACTGTGCAACATACAGTAGCTTCATATAACAGAGGGGATTCTAGTGATTAGGCACAGGTACTTTTCACAGAATAGCAGCAGGAGGGGAGGGGTGGGGAGCAGATCTGCACTGACTCAATACCTGACAGGCAGGGAGGGAGGGAGGGGGAGAGACTGTGGGCTGCCATAAACTGACCCCAGTATCAGGGATCAGCAGCCATGATTACCGTGGTCAGCACACACAGGGGGACACAGGAACATGCAGGATCAACCAGGAATATTTCATCATAGAGAGGGATGAATGACTCCACAAGCACTCTGCTGTATATTGTGCTTTAAAGGAACAGGATATTTTATTTTTATTTTTTTTACAGCCGCTTTAACATGTTCCTTGTTAGCACATGAGCACTGCAGAACAACAGATTGCCTGCTTGTACTGCTTCTCCCTCTCCCACTCTGTGCTCTGCTGTAAAGGGAAGAACATCAGATCCAAGTCAGGTACTTTCACTTGTATTTGAAAAAAAAAAAAAAACAATGAAATTTGATGTTTAGCTTAAATGCAAATTAGTTGATTTATTAGGGGGTTAAAACTGTTCACATAGCCAAGTGAATATTTACTTTGGAAAGTGTATGGTCATTGAGCTTAGTAAATAAGGTGAAGCTGAATTCAGTTTAAATACCCAATAATGGAAAAGGGAAATTCAAAACAAAGATTTTTGCTGGCAGGGGATTGAATGGCTGAACACATCCCTTACCTTATTCACAAAACTAAGTAAGCTTTTACTCTTCCATGCGAAAAGTCTTTATTCCTTTAGTAAATCAACCCCAATGTCTAGACAAAAGTGGAGTGAATTAACAGTCTGCTTCTTTGCTAAAGTGCTTTGAGTAAATAAATAAATAAAGTGCCCAAACTGATTAATTTTAATTCATGATTACTCAGCAATGTAGGTGTGGCTTTAAATAAACAATACAATATCAGCTCTGTGATCTTTAACTACATAGAATATCTACGCCTATCCCTGGTGCAGCAAAGAACAGGGGCGTAATAAAATACAAAAACATGTGCCACGTCCTGAATATCAGAATGCAAAAAAGGGGGGGAGGAATAAATGGACTTTGAAGGCACCGTAATAAAAAAAAAAACAACACTTTATTTGAGATACGCATTAAGACCACAAAAGTGTGTATCGACCGATCAACATGGACAGTTTCATTGATCAGAGGATACAAATGATAGGTGAGTGGGGAGGACCTCACACCTAAAACATACAATGCAACGGACAATACAAGATTGCATTTGAATGATGTACAAAGGAGAAATAGGGCGCTATACGCTGCACACAAGCCGCACCACGGTGCAGGCAACGCAGAGCGTCCTGTACAATAAGATAACAGCTTCCACAAGGAAATAAACCAATATATCCAATTGCTCTACATGTTTCGCCTGGTGTTCAGACTTCATCCGGAGCGGTTTGGAATATAGCTTCTGTGTGGTAGGATACAATGGGATTAGTATAGCAACATACCATCAGTAAAATGAACATTGATGTTGCAAGTTGAATATGTCCAAGCAATTAACATGTCGCCAGTTAGAACACTAGCTGGCAAATTGCTAGAGTGTTCTCATGATTAACATCTAAAATAGTACAGCTGGCACAGAGGGAAAGGGAGATGGTAGACTCACCTCCAGTCATGGTCAAACTGGGTGGGCTATGGGTCACTGATACAAGGGTCTCGGGAGTAGAGGGGTCACTATGGGGAACAAGGGAGAAAGTAGCAAGACATAAAGGATCATATAAGTCAGGTAACAATACCTACCCATAGGAAGATGTTGCTGGAGCCAACCAGTAGGCGCCAGAAGCATAATAAACCAATCTTGTAATTAGTAATCACGAGGGGTGACCTGTTGAGGTAGCTGGAGGAGCACGCACTGCTTATGGTCAGATTAAAAGAGAATCAGGTAGTCACAATATAGAGTAGGCCTGTGGTAAGGAGTGAGATGTCATAGGGCCAGTTAGAGTAGCAGATGACGGCATCCAAAAGATATAACAGGGGGTAATTATAGCGGCAAATAGCAATATACCCAAGCCAAGAAAATGTCCCACGAAAATGGAGATGCAGAAAGCATAAATAGTAGCAATGACAAGAACCAGCACCCACAGGGTTAATGAAACCTAATCGGAAAAGTAGATTAGATATATGGAGCACCAATACCTACAGGGAAAAATCACAGGAGGGAAGTGCCGAATGTCTAAGGACAGAGGCCGTGAAGGGTGGCCAATGTCGGTGTTAAAGTTAGTATATACTTACCTGTCCCATATATAGCCGGACATAAGGCATAAGGTAAAGTAACAGGCAGTTCCTCCAAAGCAAAAAGAGCTAGCAACAGATATACAATCAAAAACTAGACTAAAACTTTAAATAGACAGAGCGGCGAAATAAGGAGATAAAGATTACCATGCAGCGCGTCCTCCAAATGCTCCTCAGAGATACAGATCAGTGACCCCCGGATGGGGAATGACCGCCATAACGGAGGCTGGATATCTGCCTCCTTTATAGCTCAATTGTTCCCGGGTCAGTGAGTCACCCGGAAGTGACGTCAGTCTGACCCCGGCCGTCCAACCCACGCATGCGCCGAATGGCCGTGCGTAGAAGGGTAGGAAACGCCGGACTGGCAGGGCGTGGGAGGGGAGGAGCCCACCAGAAGCCCGAAGGTCTAATGGGCTCATATGCCACATCGAAAGCCTCCAAAGGAAGCGTTGCAATGTGGCTCCCCGGCCGCACAGTGAAACCTAATAAACTCGAGTAGACCGTTGACAATGAAGCAGCGCCACCCAGTGGAACCAGGACATAACAACATCCCCCAATGACAGCAGCACCTATAGAAAGAAAAAGAAGAGAAAAACAGGGATATGTTGAATTAAATATCAGATCCATGAATAAATGATGTTAAATACAGAAAAGTAAATACATAAAATTCCAGCCATGGCAGAAGCCCAACCATATGGGCCTCTGCAATGAGAAGGAACAACCTTCAAACTGAGGAAATATATATCGAAAAATGAGGGCGCAAAGAATGCGCACCAGGTCCAATGAACCATATATGAATCACAGGAGTAATCCAGAAAGGGGGAGGAGGGGGTAGGGTGATGGGAAGGGGAAAAGAGGGGGAAAAAACAATGATAGAATTACAAAAAAGATTTGAAAGACTGTGCCTCATTCAACCCCGGGCGGCAGGTGGCATTGAGGCGTAAAATCCAGAGTGCCTCACGTTGTAGGACACGCCTGTTCCAATCGCCTCCCCGAGGGTCTTGAGGAATCACCTCTAGAATAAAAAAATGTGCACACCGATTATTAAATCTGTGGTGCAGATCTAAGTGTCTGGTGACAGGAGTAAGCATCTTCCCTTTAGAGGAACAGTATACATGGTCGTTAATACGACGTCTGAGTGGGCGTACAGTCTTCCCTACATAGAAGACCCCACAGTCGCAGTACATTAAATAGATCACCCCTTGGGTATTGCAATCCGCTCGAAATGTTGGAAATAGGGTCTCTCCATTAGGTAACAAAAATTGGGTGCCTTCAGCAACCCAGGGGCAGTAAGCACACTGATGGCATCTGAAAGTGCCCCTGTTCCTGGGGGGGGGCACTTTAGACGGTTGATAGAAACTGCTTGTCAAGCGATCGCGCAAGGAGCGCGTCCGCCTGAAAGTCACCTGTGGGGTGGGATTAATGTGTTTGCGGACAATGGGGTCTTCACCGAGCATGTGCCAGTGCCTATTCAAAATGCTTCTAAGTAAGCCTTGGTGACTCGAAAACTCAGTGATGAGTCTAACAGTGGGTTGGTGTGGGGCCACGTTGGGTTTATACAGAAGTTCGGCCCTGTTTTTAGAGCGGGCACGATTATAAGCTTTGCGTAATATGCTTTTACTGTACCCTCTCTGGAGGAGACGGGTACGTAGGAGGCCTGCTTGATGGTTGAAATCAGTAGTGAGCTTGCAATTGCGCCTCAGCCTGATATACTGGGCATAGGGGATGCTATGTAGTAATGTGGGTGGATGCGCACTGGAGGCATGGAGAATAGTATTGCCTGAGGTCGGCTTACGGAATAGGTTGGTCACAACCTGGCCCTCCGAGTCCTTCATAATGGTCAGATCTAGAAAGTTGACCTCAGTATGATGAAAAGAAAAAGTAAATTTCAAGTTGAACTCATTGATGTTAAGGAGTTCGATAAACTTGGTCAGGGTATTGGAAGAGCCTAACCACACAATTAGAACATCGTCAATGTATCTAAGCCATAATTGGATATGGCAGACATACTGAGTGTAAATTTCTTCAGAGAAGATGTAACGTTCCCACCCCCCCAGGTACAGGTTGGCGTAGGCAGGTGCACAGCATGTGCCCATAGCCACCCCCTGCACCTGGAGGAAGTGGGAACCATTGAAGGAGAACCAATTGTGGGTAAGGACAAATGTTAATAGTTTGAGAAGAAACCGATTGAAGGGCCAGGTATGACGATCCTGTTCGGAGAGGAAGGTACCTATCATCCCGACGCCCCGCTCGTGAGGGATGCTCGAGTAAAGAGCCTCCACATCCAAAGTCACGAGCAGGGCGTCAGGAGGAAGGACCATCCCCTCCAGGGTCCTCAGCAGGTCCACAGTATCCTTGATATATGAAGGAAGACCCGCCACATGTGGAAGTAAGAAGAAGTCGATAAATCGACTGGCGTGTTCGGTGAGGTTACCTATACCCGACACAATAGGACGCCCAGGAGGGCAATGTAAATTTTTGTGCGTCTTAGGGAGGGCATAAAATGTCGCCTCCCTAGGAAGACGCACATTTAAATAATTATATGTGTCTTGGTCAATAATGCCATTCTGAAATGCTTCGCCAATAAGGGTTTTGTATTCCTCACCGAACCTGACAGTCGTGGAGCAATTTATCCTCCTATACCACGAGGTGTTGTTAAGTATGTCGTAACACATTTGTTCATAGCTTGCCTTCGTCATAAGAACTACGTTGCCCCCCTTGTCCGAGGCTTTAATCACTAAGTCTGGATGTCGTTGTAGATTATGTAAAGCTCTATGTTGTTTAGATGTGAGATTACCACGGGAAGGTGGCAATTGGCATCTATAGATATCGCTGGCACAAGCTATCAAAAAGGCCCAAATCTTAGGATTGGTGTTAAGATCAGGGAAGGCAGTGGATTTAGGTTTAAACTTCCTGTGGGTAGATGGAGGGGTCGCCTCCAAAGGAGGTGGAGCAGCTGAAAGTAGGCCCAATGGAGGGGAAGAGGGGGTGCGTTCATTTTCCTCCAAAAGGAGGATCAGATCACGTAGAGCCATGAATTCTTTAATAGTGAACTTTTTGATCTGTTCGGAGAGTTCGCGCTCTTTATTCTGGCGGACATGCTCCTGATCATAAATGAACCTGTATGTAAGGTTGCGGCAAAACAGGTATAGATCCTTAATAGTATTGTACCTATCTAATGGAGTTGTAGGGCAAAAAGTTAGGCCCAATTCCAGCAGCTCCACCTCCTCGGGGGTAAGCACATACCCAGTCAGGTTGATGACAGAGAGGTTAGACTTTAGGTGGGAGGGATGGGGGGTTGACTCGGCTGAAAAAGGGAGGGTTGTGACCCTGGGAGACTGAAATGAGAGTCCAGTGTAGTTTGTCTACTGCCAGGCAGTAAACCCAACGAGGAAGATGGGTTAGAGGCCCCTTGTTGGGGCAAAATGGGCCCTACCGCAAGGCTGGTGTTATTGCCCAGTTGGCCCATATTGCTATCAGGGGGATTGCTACTGTCTGCCAGGGTAGGTTGGAGCATCTGCAGTGCCCGGGCCGCAATGTTGCCCAGGTAGGCATCAGGGGCAGGGCCCGGTGTATCCACAGGGCCCAAAGCACTAGAATGGCTGTTGTTAGAATGGGTAGACGGCTGTTTCTTGGCTGGTAGGCCAGACCGTTTGGCTGATTTGAACGGAGGATTGGGTGCGGCAGGTGGGCGATTATGGAGACCATCGCGGGCCCTAGAACGGGTAAGCATGCGATTGGAAGTACCAGACTGTTGTGAGGTATTGGAGAAGGACGATGAATCAGATTCACCGTCCGTCTCTCTGTGGTCAGAAGCCCTGGAACTAGATGTAATATTATAAGGTTGTCTAGGTCGTCTGGAACGAGATGGACCTTGCCAATGATAGGCATAGCCTTCGGTGAAGGCCAACTTGTCCTTTACAAATTTGAGTTGTTTCTTGTGAATAATGTCCTTGTTTAGTTTAGTTGTATATTCCTTGACTTCTGACCATCTTTTATCATAGTTAGCGTGTTTCTTAATATTTTCATATTTGCCATATAGAGTGGCTAGCTCTGAGTCAAGAACCGTCAAGTCCAACCTGTATTGGGTCACCAATAGTCTGCATAGCTCAAGGCTACAATGAGTCAAGGCATGCTCCCACTGTATCTTGAACTCAGCTGAAGTGATCTCAAATGATGGGAACAGTTGTACTCTGAGACCCATCGGGCATATCCCATCTTGAATATATTTGCAGAAATATTCGATGTGCCAAAACAGGTTGGACTTACGTTTGAGTAGTTTCTTGACTGTGTTGATGTATTGATTCAGGCTAATATCATCGCTGACTGGAGTGGCGACACTCTGTTGCAGCTCCGACATGTAGCCAGTCCATGCCTCACCCATAAACTCCATCCCGGTGCCACTGGGGGGGTCCAATAGCCAAGTATTCAGATCACAATTAGACACTGTTGAAAATAAAGAAAAAGGAAAAAGGGGGGGGATGAAACACCGAAAAAGGGGGAGGAAAGAATAGGGAAGAAAAGGGGACACGGGAAACAAACAACAAGCACAAAAAACCTGGTCAGAGACTGGGGACAACCAAGTGTCGGCAGTCAGTGACCAGGAACAAAAATGATTCACAATGGGTATAATAATTGAACATGAGTGATACCGTAGTAACCTTAAGGTAAAAAAGCTGCAAAAGCCAGTATGGCGACTGGCGGGTGCTTCCACCCAAAATTGTTTAACTACATAGAATATTCAACTTGCAACATCAATGTTCATTTTACTGATGGTATGTTGCTATACTAATCCCATTGTATCCTACCACACAGAAGCTATATTCCAAACCGCTCCGGATGAAGTCTGAACACCAGGCGAAACATGTAGAGCAATTGGATATATTGGTTTATTTCCTTGTGGAAGCTGTTATCTTATTGTACAGGACGCTCTGCGTTGCCTGCACCGTGGTGCGGCTTGTGTGCAGCGTATAGCGCCCTATTTCTCCTTTGTACATCATTCAAATGCAATCTTGTATTGTCCGTTGCATTGTATGTTTTAGGTGTGAGGTCCTCCCCACTCACCTATCATTTGTATCCTCTGATCAATGAAACTGTCCATGTTGATCGGTCGATACACACTTTTGTGGTCTTTATGCGTATCTCAAATAAAGTGTTGTTTTTTTTTTTATTACGGTGCCTTCAAAGTCCATTTATTCCTCCCCCCCTTTTTTGCATTCTGATATTCAGGACGTGGCACATGTTTTTGTATTTTATTACGCCCCTGTTCTTTGCTGCACCAGGGATAGGCGTAGATATTCTATGTAGTTAAACAATTTTGGGTGGAAGCACCCGCCAGTCGCCATACTGGCTTTTGCAGCTTTTTTACCTTAAGGTTACTACGGTATCACTCATGTTCAATTATTATACCCATTGTGAATCATTTTTGTTCCTGGTCACTGACTGCCGACACTTGGTTGTCCCCAGTCTCTGACCAGGTTTTTTGTGCTTGTTGTTTGTTTCCCGTGTCCCCTTTTCTTCCCTATTCTTTCCTCCCCCTTTTTCGGTGTTTCATCCCCCCCCTTTTTCCTTTTTCTTTATTTTCAACAGTGTCTAATTGTGATCTGAATACTTGGCTATTGGACCCCCCCAGTGGCACCGGGATGGAGTTTATGGGTGAGGCATGGACTGGCTACATGTCGGAGCTGCAACAGAGTGTCGCCACTCCAGTCAGCGATGATATTAGCCTGAATCAATACATCAACACAGTCAAGAAACTACTCAAACGTAAGTCCAACCTGTTTTGGCACATCGAATATTTCTGCAAATATATTCAAGATGGGATATGCCCGATGGGTCTCAGAGTACAACTGTTCCCATCATTTGAGATCACTTCAGCTGAGTTCAAGATACAGTGGGAGCATGCCTTGACTCATTGTAGCCTTGAGCTATGCAGACTATTGGTGACCCAATACAGGTTGGACTTGACGGTTCTTGACTCAGAGCTAGCCACTCTATATGGCAAATATGAAAATATTAAGAAACACGCTAACTATGATAAAAGATGGTCAGAAGTCAAGGAATATACAACTAAACTAAACAAGGACATTATTCACAAGAAACAACTCAAATTTGTAAAGGACAAGTTGGCCTTCACCGAAGGCTATGCCTATCATTGGCAAGGTCCATCTCGTTCCAGACGACCTAGACAACCTTATAATATTACATCTAGTTCCAGGGCTTCTGACCACAGAGAGACGGACGGTGAATCTGATTCATCGTCCTTCTCCAATACCTCACAACAGTCTGGTACTTCCAATCGCATGCTTACCCGTTCTAGGGCCCGCGATGGTCTCCATAATCGCCCACCTGCCGCACCCAATCCTCCGTTCAAATCAGCCAAACGGTCTGGCCTACCAGCCAAGAAACAGCCGTCTACCCATTCTAACAACAGCCATTCTAGTGCTTTGGGCCCTGTGGATACACCGGGCCCTGCCCCTGATGCCTACCTGGGCAACATTGCGGCCCGGGCACTGCAGATGCTCCAACCTACCCTGGCAGACAGTAGCAATCCCCCTGATAGCAATATGGGCCAACTGGGCAATAACACCAGCCTTGCGGTAGGGCCCATTTTGCCCCAACAAGGGGCCTCTAACCCATCTTCCTCGTTGGGTTTACTGCCTGGCAGTAGACAAACTACACTGGACTCTCATTTCAGTCTCCCAGGGTCACAACCCTCCCTTTTTCAGCCGAGTCAACCCCCCATCCCTCCCACCTAAAGTCTAACCTCTCTGTCATCAACCTGACTGGGTATGTGCTTACCCCCGAGGAGGTGGAGCTGCTGGAATTGGGCCTAACTTTTTGCCCTACAACTCCATTAGATAGGTACAATACTATTAAGGATCTATACCTGTTTTGCCGCAACCTTACATACAGGTTCATTTATGATCAGGAGCATGTCCGCCAGAATAAAGAGCGCGAACTCTCCGAACAGATCAAAAAGTTCACTATTAAAGAATTCATGGCTCTACGTGATCTGATCCTCCTTTTGGAGGAAAATGAACGCACCCCCTCTTCCCCTCCATTGGGCCTACTTTCAGCTGCTCCACCTCCTTTGGAGGCGACCCCTCCATCTACCCACAGGAAGTTTAAACCTAAATCCACTGCCTTCCCTGATCTTAACACCAATCCTAAGATTTGGGCCTTTTTGATAGCTTGTGCCAGCGATATCTATAGATGCCAATTGCCACCTTCCCGTGGTAATCTCACATCTAAACAACATAGAGCTTTACATAATCTACAACGACATCCAGACTTAGTGATTAAAGCCTCGGACAAGGGGGGCAACGTAGTTCTTATGACGAAGGCAAGCTATGAACAAATGTGTTACGACATACTTAACAACACCTCGTGGTATAGGAGGATAAATTGCTCCACGACTGTCAGGTTCGGTGAGGAATACAAAACCCTTATTGGCGAAGCATTTCAGAATGGCATTATTGACCAAGACACATATAATTATTTAAATGTGCGTCTTCCTAGGGAGGCGACATTTTATGCCCTCCCTAAGACGCACAAAAATTTACATTGCCCTCCTGGGCGTCCTATTGTGTCGGGTATAGGTAACCTCACCGAACACGCCAGTCGATTTATCGACTTCTTCTTACTTCCACATGTGGCGGGTCTTCCTTCATATATCAAGGATACTGTGGACCTGCTGAGGACCCTGGAGGGGATGGTCCTTCCTCCTGACGCCCTGCTCGTGACTTTGGATGTGGAGGCTCTTTACTCGAGCATCCCTCACGAGCGGGGCGTCGGGATGATAGGTACCTTCCTCTCCGAACAGGATCGTCATACCTGGCCCTTCAATCGGTTTCTTCTCAAACTATTAACATTTGTCCTTACCCACAATTGGTTCTCCTTCAATGGTTCCCACTTCCTCCAGGTGCAGGGGGTGGCTATGGGCACATGCTGTGCACCTGCCTACGCCAACCTGTACCTGGGGGGGTGGGAACGTTACATCTTCTCTGAAGAAATTTACACTCAGTATGTCTGCCATATCCAATTATGGCTTAGATACATTGACGATGTTCTAATTGTGTGGTTAGGCTCTTCCAATACCCTGACCAAGTTTATCGAACTCCTTAACATCAATGAGTTCAACTTGAAATTTACTTTTTCTTTTCATCATACTGAGGTCAACTTTCTAGATCTGACCATTATGAAGGACTCGGAGGGCCAGGTTGTGACCAACCTATTCCGTAAGCCGACCTCAGGCAATACTATTCTCCATGCCTCCAGTGCGCATCCACCCACATTACTACATAGCATCCCCTATGCCCAGTATATCAGGCTGAGGCGCAATTGCAAGCTCACTACTGATTTCAACCATCAAGCAGGCCTCCTACGTACCCGTCTCCTCCAGAGAGGGTACAGTAAAAGCATATTACGCAAAGCTTATAATCGTGCCCGCTCTAAAAACAGGGCCGAACTTCTGTATAAACCCAACGTGGCCCCACACCAACCCACTGTTAGACTCATCACTGAGTTTTCGAGTCACCAAGGCTTACTTAGAAGCATTTTGAATAGGCACTGGCACATGCTCGGTGAAGACCCCATTGTCCGCAAACACATTAATCCCACCCCACAGGTGACTTTCAGGCGGACGCGCTCCTTGCGCGATCGCTTGACAAGCAGTTTCTATCAACCGTCTAAAGTGCCCCCCCCCAGGAACAGGGGCACATTCAGATGCCATCAGTGTGCTTACTGCCCCTGGGTTGCTGAAGGCACCCAATTTTTGTTACCTAATGGAGAGACCCTATTTCCAACATTTCGAGCGGATTGCAATACCCAAGGGGTGATCTATTTAATGTACTGCGACTGTGGGGTCTTCTATGTAGGGAAGACTGTACGCCCACTCAGACGTCGTATTAACGACCATGTATACTGTTCCTCTAAAGGGAAGATGCTTACTCCTGTCACCAGACACTTAGATCTGCACCACAGATTTAATAATCGGTGTGCACATTTTTTTATTCTAGAGGTGATTCCTCAAGACCCTCGGGGAGGCGATTGGAACAGGCGTGTCCTACAACGTGAGGCACTCTGGATTTTACGCCTCAATGCCACCTGCCGCCCGGGGTTGAATGAGGCACAGTCTTTCAAATCTTTTTTGTAATTCTATCATTGTTTTTTCCCCCTCTTTTCCCCTTCCCATCACCCTACCCCCTCCTCCCCCTTTCTGGATTACTCCTGTGATTCATATATGGTTCATTGGACCTGGTGCGCATTCTTTGCGCCCTCATTTTTCGATATATATTTCCTCAGTTTGAAGGTTGTTCCTTCTCATTGCAGAGGCCCATATGGGTGGGCTTCTGCCATGGCTGGAATTTTATGTATTTACTTTTCTGTATTTAACATCATTTATTCATGGATCTGATATTTAATTCAACATATCCCTGTTTTTCTCTTCTTTTTCTTTCTATAGGTGCTGCTGTCATTGGGGGATGTTGTTATGTCCTGGTTCCACTGGGTGGCGCTGCTTCATTGTCAATGGTCTACTCGAGTTTATTAGGTTTCACTGTGCGGCCGGGGAGCCACATTGCAACGCTTCCTTTGGAGGCTTTCGATGTGGCATATGAGCCCATTAGACCTTCGGGCTTCTGGTGGGCTCCTCCCCTCCCACGCCCTGCCAGTCCGGCGTTTCCTACCCTTCTACGCACGGCCATTCGGCGCATGCGTGGGTTGGACGGCCGGGGTCAGACTGACGTCACTTCCGGGTGACTCACTGACCCGGGAACAATTGAGCTATAAAGGAGGCAGATATCCAGCCTCCGTTATGGCGGTCATTCCCCATCCGGGGGTCACTGATCTGTATCTCTGAGGAGCATTTGGAGGACGCGCTGCATGGTAATCTTTATCTCCTTATTTCGCCGCTCTGTCTATTTAAAGTTTTAGTCTAGTTTTTGATTGTATATCTGTTGCTAGCTCTTTTTGCTTTGGAGGAACTGCCTGTTACTTTACCTTATGCCTTATGTCCGGCTATATATGGGACAGGTAAGTATATACTAACTTTAACACCGACATTGGCCACCCTTCACGGCCTCTGTCCTTAGACATTCGGCACTTCCCTCCTGTGATTTTTCCCTGTAGGTATTGGTGCTCCATATATCTAATCTACTTTTCCGATTAGGTTTCATTAACCCTGTGGGTGCTGGTTCTTGTCATTGCTACTATTTATGCTTTCTGCATCTCCATTTTCGTGGGACATTTTCTTGGCTTGGGTATATTGCTATTTGCCGCTATAATTACCCCCTGTTATATCTTTTGGATGCCGTCATCTGCTACTCTAACTGGCCCTATGACATCTCACTCCTTACCACAGGCCTACTCTATATTGTGACTACCTGATTCTCTTTTAATCTGACCATAAGCAGTGCGTGCTCCTCCAGCTACCTCAACAGGTCACCCCTCGTGATTACTAATTACAAGATTGGTTTATTATGCTTCTGGCGCCTACTGGTTGGCTCCAGCAACATCTTCCTATGGGTAGGTATTGTTACCTGACTTATATGATCCTTTATGTCTTGCTACTTTCTCCCTTGTTCCCCATAGTGACCCCTCTACTCCCGAGACCCTTGTATCAGTGACCCATAGCCCACCCAGTTTGACCATGACTGGAGGTGAGTCTACCATCTCCCTTTCCCTCTGTGCCAGCTGTACTATTTTAGATGTTAATCATGAGAACACTCTAGCAATTTGCCAGCTAGTGTTCTAACTGGCGACATGTTAATTGCTTGGACATATTCAACTTGCAACATCAATGTTCATTTTACTGATGGTATGTTGCTATACTAATCCCATTGTATCCTACCACACAGAAGCTATATTCCAAACCGCTCCGGATGAAGTCTGAACACCAGGCGAAACATGTAGAGCAATTGGATATATTGGTTTATTTCCTTGTGGAAGCTGTTATCTTATTGTACAGGACGCTCTGCGTTGCCTGCACCGTGGTGCGGCTTGTGTGCAGCGTATAGCGCCCTATTTCTCCTTTGTACATCATTCAAATGCAATCTTGTATTGTCCGTTGCATTGTATGTTTTAGGTGTGAGGTCCTCCCCACTCACCTATCATTTGTATCCTCTGATCAATGAAACTGTCCATGTTGATCGGTCGATACACACTTTTGTGGTCTTAATGCGTATCTCAAATAAAGTGTTGTTTTTTTTTTTATTACGGTGCCTTCAAAGTCCATTTATTCCTCCCCCCCTTTTTTGAGCTCTGTGATCTTGCCTCCCATGTCAGGATTTCACTGTAGATGAAACAGTTTATAAAACTAAACTCACACCAACTAAAATAATAATAATAATAATAATAATAATAAAATAAGGGAATAAAAATAGTTTTTTTTCATTACCTATGGTAAGTTTTTGGTGTACTTTCTTATTTTTTTTTTTTTTAAATCTCTGACATTTTTTAATATACTTTGATAGGACAATTGTTACATACTTACATAGTTTGTCAGGTTGAAAAAAGACACAGGTTCCTCTAGTTCAAAGAATAAAAATGTTTGTTGTATTACTATTATTATTTTTAACAATGATATTAATAATAATAATAATACCAATAATGATAATGATGATAATAATAATAATAATAATAATAATAATAATAATAATAATAATAATAATAATAATAATAATAATAATAATAATAATAATTGTATTACTATTAGTATTATTATTATTATTATTATTATTATCATTATCACTTGTTTAATTAATTAATGAAGTAGTAATATAAGGCCAGGTACAGATTAGTACAGGGTTCCATTTATATTTTATTCTAACTGGATTTAAATGAAAAAAAAAATGTGTGAATCGTTCATGAAAGTTGTTTATCTTGGGTAAAAGCATTTGTAAATAGATCTGCATTATATTAAGGGAGAGTATTCTGAAATTACTACAAAAATTATTGTCTTTGATGATTTGCTTATAAGAATAATAATAACCACTGTAATTATTATTATTATTATTTTTGTTGTTGTTATTATTATTATTTTAATTTAATTTTCTGTTGCCATTGTTATTTTTATGTCCCATTAATCGCTATTCTAAAATAAGTGCTACTACCGTCGTTATTGGTGATAATAATAATTGTTATCACACTTCAAACATTTTTTTCAAGCTATTATTGAACAGAATTGAATATTTTGTGATTATTATAATGGTGCAGTGAAAGCTGTCGGGCACTCCCCCCCCCCCCCCCCCCCCCACACATCAACTACATTTTGCAGTAAAGAGTTTTATGTGAAAGTGTCTGCTCATATATTTCATTGCTGTCAGAGTGTCTGCCTACAATGGAGAGGTCTGCCATGGGCTGGAAAAGAGCAGACAATGATCCACACACCGCCCGATCACCGGGCACCGATCCCGGCAAAGTATTGACGCTTTCCAGAAGTTCCATCCAATCACCAATATCATCCAATCTCACCATCACACAGACCGATCGATCTGTAGAGAAGAGGGAGACTTCATATAGATCTACATTATGATATGGAGCCTGGAGAGACAGCTGGGGAGGGGTGCAGAGTCCAGTGTCCGGGAACCACCATATCCCATGTATTTATCTATATATACTGTATATTACTTTCCAATACAGGACATGAGGAAAACTCAGCAACTACATTGTTATATGTATTGCATACATTGTGATATACATACCAACTATAAATATATATAATACTCGCAAAATACTATTCCAAAATAAATCCGATTAATGTAACGCATTGAAACAATGAATAACAGAAGTGTGCAAAAACTGCTAATGAGCTTTGTATATTGTTATCTGTACACACATGTTTTATCTATCTATCTATCTATCTATCTATCTATCTATCTATCTATCTATCTATCTATCTATCTATCTATCTATCTATCTATCTATCTATCTATCTATCTATCTATCTATCTATCTATCTATCTATCTATCTATCTATCTATCTATCTATCTATCTATCTATCTATCTATCTATCTATCTATCTATCCATCTATCTATCTATCTATCTATCTATCTATCTATCCATCTATCTATCTATCTATCTATCTATCTATCTATCTATCTATCTATCTATCTATCTATCTATCTATCTATCTATCTATCTATCTATCTATCTATCTATCTATCTATCTATCTATCTATCTATCTATCTATCTATCTATCTATCTATCTATCTATCTATCTATCATGTCTTTGTTTGGTAAAGATGGGGATGTATAGGTTTATGTAATTAAACAAGAAGAAAAATCTGTACTTCATTGCCCATTGCTTGAGTGTATAATTACTATATTTAATAATATGATCAACCTAATCAATGCGTATTTTTGGATTTTGTACTGCATGAACATTATTATACATCTGGGTACAACGTATAATTTACACATGTAATATAAAAGAAAAAATAAAAATAATCTGAGCCATCTTTCCTGTAAAGGACATAAGGAAAACTAAGCAGCTAGATGTCACCTACATTGTGCAGGGGGTCCATCACAGTGTATGGGGGGGGGGGGGGGAGGTCACACTATATATAGGGGGGGGTGTTGGTTTTCTGTGTAGATACTCACACTGCACAGTGCCAACACCGAGTGTCTCCACACAATATTCCAGCCTGTCATCTCTGATAGGCTGCTGCTAGTTCTGCCAAAACTCATCAAAGGGTGAGCACGGTTACCCTTTGCTCAGGTTAAAAAAAAAAAAAAAAAAAAAAAAAAAATATATATATATATATATATATATATATATATATATATATATATATATATATATATATTTGTTTATTTTAATTTTTTTTTTCTATCATTTTTTTCCTTTAAAAATGGCTGTTTTTTAGTGCAACAGAAATGATATGAATAGATAGAGGAGTTGTGTTGGCTAATAATGCGTTAAGGAGCTTGAGGTTGTCCCTCGGTACCCGCTCAGATGCCAGTCTCTCTCTATGCCCGGTGTGTATGCACGTGTTTGCCGGCTGTGGCCATGTTCTGATGGAATAAAACATTATTATCGATCTGGATGAAGTTGGTGATTTCTGCAAACACACTCAGGTCTCCTCCGGCATGCTGGGGGGTGAGAGGCTAATTAGTGCTCACTGCTCAGCGCTCTTCAATGGACCATGGTGGACCAGGCGTCTGGCAGTCTGTCGGGGACGTCCGCTCTGCCTCCATTCTACTTGTTGCAGCTCCTGCAGATACATGGAGGATTTGTTGTCTTGCTACTGCCCGATGTCCGCATCATTATTCATCATTACCTTCATTAGCTGAGAGCTGCTTCATTCTTAATGCTCTCAAGGCTGTGGATGCAGAGCAAGATCAGGGCTCCCTTATGATGGGGATATTATAGACACTATACAGAAACCAAATAAATACATACTGGGATGGGTGCAGACATTTTAGACATTAATATATATAATTATGTGTACTGTAAGGTAATACTATTTATTAATAATAATATATATATATATATATATCTATATATATATATATATATATATATATATATATATATATAGATATATATATATATATAGATATAGATAGATAGATAGATAGATATTTATATAGATCTATCTATCTATCTATCTATCTATCTATCTATCTATCTATCTATCTATCTATCTATCTATCTATCTATCTATCTATCTATCTATCTATCTATCTATCTATCTATCTATCTATCTATCTATCTATCTATCTATCTATCTATCTATCTATCTCTCTATCTATCTATCTATCTATCTATCTATCTATCTATCTATCTATCTATATATATATATACATATACACAGGCAATATTAGACATAAAAAGAAATCATATATATATAAAATAATGGGTGTTGTACACAGCACAGGCAATATTAGTGTATAGAAAACAAATCTATAATGAGATGGGTGCTGTAATGTACAGTACAGGGAATATTAGGCACTATACAGAAATCAGTCAGGAACAATTCTTAGAGCTGTTCAGATCTTTCCAGTGTATTTCTAGGCAAAGAAAAAAAAAAACTAGAAACTTTGACCTGTGCCAATATGTTAATAATTACATTAATACAACGCCTTATCCAAAAATATGTGTATATTCAATCAAATCCCTATGTAGACAAAGTGTATAGTGAACAACCATTTGGGTTAAAATACCCCTTGTCTAGCTGCTGAATATAGGCATTATTATCGTTTTTTTACTATTATTATTATACAGGATTTATATAGCGCCAACAGTTTGCGCAGCACTTTTTAATACTACAGTGTTCTTTGAAAAGTGACCAGCACTCTGACTTTATAATAATACAGTCTGAGTCTGGTAAAAAGTCTGAGTGCTCGACACTTTTAAAATAAAGGTATCCTTGTTTTAGAGTGTGGAAGGTGAAGCTGGTCATATATTTTTAGATTTGATCTAACAGAGCCTATCAGAGTCATCCATCCAGGCTGTGCAGCATAGTGTATAGTGTGTAAAAGAGATTTCCCAATCCAGGCTATACAGCCTGATGGTCACTGTCAGAACAGCCATACAACAGTCTTCCACACGGCCCCTTTAATTTTTTAATTGAAAGATGATTGGTGGGAGGGGGGCAACAGGGCCACACAAACAAACTTCTCCCCAGATCAAAAGGTAAGGGGAAATATTCCAATGGGGGCATCTATTCCAGAGATAACTTTGTACAGAGGATCCCCACTTTGGGAGATTTTCTCTAAGTTCCTATTGTGTCTCTGGGACAGGAAGGGAAATTTTCCTCAATGGTTCTCATCAAAAAAATAAAAATCTGTCAAGGGTTTAACTCTTCTCTACTCTTTAAAAAGTTATACTTAAAAAATAACCAATCATCAATTTTAAATAAAAGAAAAACATGACACCAGTCACAGTGAGGGTTATTTACTAAAACTGGAACATGCAAAATCTGGTGCCACTCTGCCCAGAAACCAATCAGCTTCCAGGTTTTATTGTCAAAGCTTAATTGAACAAACTGAAGTTAGAAGCTGATTGGCTACCATGCAAAGCTGCACCAGATTCTGAGTACACCAGTTTTATTAAATCCCCCCCATTATTGCTACACAAGCTTTTTTTCTAATGTGATGTTAATAAAAATGACATTTCCATATCCGTTTTCTATTGTGTTTCTGGGACTGATAAAATAAAATCTAAGTGTGCACAGGGCCCATTTTATCCCCTATAGAAGGTTTATGGGGGACAACAAAAAGGAGACTGTAAATGTAGCTTCCATTGCATCCTGAAGGTGTTGTACAGTATATACTGTGTACAGGACAACACTAAAAAGAAAGCTAATTGTTTGTGCAATTCATTCATTGTTTTCCCCATAAGACTGCATAGAGCTTAAGGCTAAATTACAAGCAGCCTAGTTACAGGCAACCAGCTCAGGTGATTATGATGAAGATGGGCAGGACAGTGACACAAGAGAACACTGCAGCACCACTCTTCTTAGTGAGGCACAGTAAGAATAAAACACTTTTTCTAACCTCTCGAAAATCTATGTTCCAGCGTGCTACAGGCTGGCTCCATAGACATGAGATTGTGGTCTGACATAGCTGAAGACTCTGAGAATGGGCAACTGTCACCATGTCTTTATTGGCTGCTTTTGACTGGTTAAACTTTGGCAGATAATTCCTAACTACTAACAATTCAACAACTTTACAACAGTTACAAATATTTTACAATTGTTTAAATTCTATTGGTATGTATAGTCTTAGAGTGACCCGTTGCTGTCAATTATTTGCACCATAAGCAGACTTTGGCGCTTTACTGTAATGAGCTCAACAAAATTTTTAGTTTAAAAAAAAACAGATAAATATATTCCATTTGCATCAAGACAAAAGGTGTGCAAAGTGAAATACTCAGTTTTCTTTAGAAAGTAGCCACAGACTGCATAGAAAAGCCTGTTCCTGCCAGTATACCGCAGAGAAGGACCCTTGCTCTCTGGGTGGAAGTAGTGGTCATTCTGTAGAGGTCTGATACACCTCTGCTGAGTCAGACCTATAGCTTTCCTATTAGAAAGCTCTCCTCTTTTTAAAGAGCTCTAGCTCTGACTCAGCAGAGAGCAGGGGTGGACTGGGCCAGGAGGCAGAGGGGCAACTGCCCCCCGGGCCGCTCTGATGCCCTGCAAAAAGGCTTCACTGCTTCGGCCACAGACATGCCTAAAGGGTTCCTGGTGAAGAGAAGTAAAAAGTTCCCACTGCTGACCTACTAAGTGCGGGATGAAGACAAGGACAGAGCGCAGGCCTCCCCCCAGCATGGATGTTGTAAACTGTGTCTGAGCAGAGGCAGGTTCCATGCCCCACTGGAGACTCTCCTCCCCCAGGCAACCCCGACTCAGCTGTCCCAGTCCCCCCACCCAACTGCCCCCTGCTGGCAAGGTCGGGAACCCGGATTTGGCCGGTGAGTAGAGAGTACCTGGAGCGCAGTTTCAGCCTGGAATGGGGGTCAGGAGGAGGCGGGGAAGAGGGAGAGTGGGAGGGGGGCTGAGTTGTTTCACCATGCGCCTCTAGTTTGTACTTGCCCCCTGGGCCAAAAGTTTCCAGTCCTGGCAGAGAGACAGCTGTTTCAGTGTAGAGAGCAAGGGTTCTTTTCTGCAGATTGCTGGCAGGGAATAGGCTTTTCTACTCAGGCTGCTTTCTTAACAAAAGGAACTGTAAGACATTGATCACCTTTTGTTTTGATGCAACTGCAATATATTTTGCTGATTTAAACTGAATGTTCAGTTGAGTTTGATTTACAGGGTGGCTCCTGGACAGTTAGATTGCAGGGCATGCTGCTGTTTCTAAAAGGGAAATGCCAGTAATACCTTTGCACTTGCTGATTGAGAATTCTGGTGGCAAATGCTGAATGTAAAATATTGAAACGCAAAATGTAAATGAAAAATAATGTTCTGATTTACTAAAGGAGAGTTGGGAATCTTAACACAATCAACTGTGTGAATATTCATTTGAATTATCCAATCAAGTGCAGATTAAATAGGGATTTACTTTTCACATGATTGGATAATTAAGGGAAAAGTCACAAAATGTATTTTCTTTATTCATTAATCAGCCTCTGTATATTTCATTGATGTATTGGATTTACTAAAGCTTAGGTGTTTACAAAAGTTTTGCAGAATAAAGGCTTTAGGGTTAAATTAATTTTGCATTGCAAATGATTTAGGCTGTCCATAGGAAAGCAAATATCTTCTTAAGTAAGTCATATTGGGATATCTTTACCCATCCTTGTACAAGTTGCTGTTATGCCTGTCTGACAATGTGACACAAGAGATTGTACAGTACTTCGGATTAGGGATGCGTACATCTGCTTGGGTTTATTTGCAGGGGATTCTTCAAGCCCTGTTCAAATTTGGGAAACCTGAATGTAGCAGTGATGTCCATTGAAGTCTTTAGGGGTGAATCTTGATATCAAATTCTGACAGTTTTCAAGGCTAACAGACAAGCTATTGACAAAAGAAGAGCCCAGGGAACCAGGCCATGGAGAATCTTTAACAAAGCAAAAACAAGTTTTACAAAATTTGGTACAGCAAGCAGGGGGTTCTTTTATTGTGACTTTGACATGAAAAAAACACCAATCTTTTAAGTTACATTTAGGGGATACTTTTAAACTGTATGTGGTATTATGGAACAGTACAATTTTGAAGGATAGCATCAATGACACTGTATTCTGCCATCATATTTTTTGGATGTGTAATTTATTTTTTACCTTTTAAATTTAGCTTAGCTTAAACATAGTAGCTGCACTCTAACCTGATTCATTTCGCTTTGAAAAAAGACTTGTTTTAGGTAGTTAAGGCTGCAAAACCTGATTATATTTTATTAAGCATTAAGAGCCCTGAATTGATTGGTAAAAGTAGCAGCCATAAAGGTCTAAATGCTATAGGAAGGTTTGCTAATAAAAAATAAAGCTAAAGCCCTCAACCTTGTACAACTTGGCTGGTGTCAAAACAGCTTTTTAAATACAGTTTGTGAATTTCTTTTTTCACCGTGCCACACTGTGTTAAAAAAGAGTCAAATCAGAATGTACATAAAACCACCATCCCACATTCCCTATTTCAGTATCCCCAATTATTTACAAAATATTTAAAATGTAGTTTCTAGCTGTGTGTATGGTTTCAAGTGACTACCAGAGTTGGCCCGAACACCCTCTGGTTAGGTTCATGCCAGGGCATGTGTATCAATGCAAAAAAAGGTTTTTAAAAGATTGTTTTTGAAGGAGCGTTTTTTTAATAATGCTTAAAGTGAAACAATAAAAATGAAAAATTCCTTTAAATATAGTGCCCGAGGGTCTCCCTTAGTCTGCCTGTAAAGTGGGGCATCTGTACAGTGTATCTGTACCGTGTATCTGTACCGTGTATCTATACCGTGTCAGTGTAAAACTGACATATATACAAAAAAAAAAATGACATTTAAATAAATTTTTCTGGTTGTAAGTTTTCAAACCATTGCCGGCAATACAAAAATGTGAAAAAAAAAATGGCGTGAGGGTCTCCACATCAATCCATGCCAGGTCTTCCAGGTCTGGTGTGGATTTTAAGGGGAGCCCCATGCCAAAATTAAAAAAAAACCAACAGTGTGGGGTCCCCCCAAAATCCATGCCAGACCCTTAGATCTACAATGGATTTTGAGGGGAACCCCCATGCCAAAATTAAAAAAAAATGGCATGGGGGTTACCCCCCCCCAAAATCTATATCAAACACATATCCAAGCTTCCAGCCAGGCAGGCCCCCCTCCTGAACCATACCAGGCCACATGTCCTCAACATGGGGGGGTTGCTTTGGGGCAGGGGGGCTTTCGTCAAACAGGGGAACAGGTGATGTTCAGACCGAATCTTTGCTCGGCTCAAACTGTTCACCCAACTCTACTGACTAGCATAAGGACATTACATCAGCAGTTGAATAGGCAGTAAATGAAAAGAGACAAAGGCAGGTTATATCTTGCAATACAAATTAAAGTGTATAATATACACTTGTATAATGTATAGGCAGTTTGGTTAGGCTGCAATAAAAGAGGGAAAGAAGAGGCCAGTTATGAGTTACTGTTTAGTTTGCTGAGATGAGGAGCAGAGAACATGTTCTTCTCTTCTCATCACAGTACATGACCGTTTCTGTCACAAACGGCCAGTTTAGAAAAGTGAGATCTGAAGATCTCACAGCTGTTATTCTGAAATATCTCCATTCCAGATTCTCCAGCTCAGAGGTGGAGAATCAGGGGGAGAAGCTGTGTGATAGAGGAAGAAGACTTCTTTCTTCTGATATATCAGCACCAGTGGGTTCAAAATTTAAAAAAAAAAAAATATATATATATATATATATATGTATATATGGTATGTATGTATGGGTGTATGTATATATATATATATATATATATATATATATATATATATATATATATATATACATATACTATATATACATATATACGGTATATACGGTATGTACGGGTGTGTATATATATATATATATATACTGTATGTACATATGTATATACACTGTATGTATATATGCATATATACTGTATATGTGTGTGTGTGTGTAGATAGATAGATATTCAGTTAGATTTCATGTGTCAGAACATGTCATTACGAGTGCTTTTAAACTTTGGTTTCACTTTTTAAACTTGGCGGCACTGAAATCTCACAAAATCTCGTGAGATTACAGGAAGTCCACCCAGTTATACACGGATCACGGCCGTTTTCAGAGAAAAAAATTCTCCTCTGATCACCCTTTGAGAATTGAAGTTCTCGACCACCTAAACTGGGTGCCAGAGTTGATAATTTTTCTCTGAGAATTGCCGAGAAGTCTACTGAGAGAAAACTTCTCAGTTTACTAAACGTACACTTTATCTTGAAATAAAAATTAGAGTATGCAATTTGAATGACAATAGCCATAAATATTGAGAGATAATAGCTACAAATATCGAACAGTGGCTGGGCAGTACGTAAGCACCTTGGTTAGGTTGCAATATAAGAGGGAGAGACAAGCAATGTTTTATTATTTTGTAAAATTTGGAGTGTAATATTTGAGAGATAATAGCAACAAACTTTGTACAGGGGCTGGCTGGAAAATATGTAAGCAGCTTGGTTAAGCTTGGCAGGTTCTATTTTGCAACAAAAAATAAGTAGTATATTTTCTGAGAGGCAATAGCCACAAATCTTTTCAAGAGCAACAGCTTTAATTAGGAACACCAGAATAGCCCAAAAAACATCCCTGCAGCAAGCATTATGAATATGACTGCTGGGATCCAGCTGAGGAAATATTGTGAGGTGCCTTTAGAGTGACTGGGCACTGGATTGGTCACAAATTATGGAAAGAAAAGCAGGAGTTAAACATTGCAAATTTGGCAGCTGAGGTTCAGCTGTAGAAACTTTGTGTGGCACCTTTAGAGAGGTCCATAACAAATTAGGAGAGGTGGGACTGGAGCTGGTATTGGTGGAAAGCATACATGTAACAATTAAAAGTTTAGTCTGTAACATTAGCAACAGGAGTTTTTATAGTCATTGATAATCCAAGACTGGTTAATTTGAATGAAATTGACCTGGTTCATACTGTCAGGGGACAGTATTCATCTCTCTATAAAAAAGCCTCCTGCTGTATTTAAGGCCCTTTCAAACAGCATACTGAATGCAGAGCAAGCCAGGATTTTCATTGCATATTGTGCAAGCTTCAACTATTTTTCTAGCCTGGACACCCAGTAGTCCATGGGGTCATCACTACCACAGTGTGTCTGCATCAGCCTTGGACAAGATGTTGTCACAATCATGTAATTTGAGCACTGCCTGTGAGTGCTGCCCTCAGTCAGGCCTGGCCATTGAGGTTAAAAAAAACAGAGATACGTTGGTCATCAGAGGATATACTTCCACTATTAGGAAATGCAGCAAAACATTTTTTTTATGCAGCACCTCCTTAAAGTGCCACATTTGGGGCTTTCTCTGGGAGACAGGCAGTAGATCAGAGATCTATAAGGGTGGCCACCCTATTTTGGTTCCTTTTGTTGATGACCCAAATCCTGGGATCCTTGTACAGGCATTTGGGTATAAAAGACCCCATTCAGCACAAATTGCCTAAAGTAGAGGACATCATGTTCTCAGTGTTGCTGAGGAAAAAAAAACTGTCCTTAACAATTGTAACCCATCCATATACAATCCCTGTGGCTTGGGAGGGGTGAAACATTTCCCTAGAATCCATCTCCATAACAATCGTAACCCATCCATATACAATCCCTGTGGCTTGGGAGGGGTGAAACATTTCCCTAGAAGCCATCTCCATATACTACCTTACTGCTGGCAAACTCTCCCCCTCCACATATACCTCCTCTGCTGCACAGGAATGGAGGCATTGAGCAAAGGCAAAAGCAGTAGGCAAAGACCCTGAGACACAAATCCACCTGCTGCAGTGCCTCATGTGACTGGTCTATCAGGCCACGCAGTGTGTGCTTTGGAAGGAACACGAGCGGGAATGCATCACTAATCACTGCCTAGTCATAGCTTACCATTTTGGTTGCCTCTTCAAAAGGTACCAAAATGCTATATGTCTCTTTTTTTTCCTTATTTGTCCTCATTTTGGTCTGAACTATATAGTTGTATATAAAATGGACTTTTAATCTTTCAAAAAAGCTAAACCCTTCATCCAATTTCTAAATTGCTGCATTTGTAAATTTCAAAAGCCAGTATAAAGGAATAGTAGTGGTAAAAAAAACAAAACACTTGTGGGTTTACCCAATCATTTTTTTTGTATAATTCTAATGGGGCGTGACAGGGGGGTGTGTCCTATGCCTACATACTTTTGCTAATAAGTGTGCCTCATTCCCACCTGAAAAGGTAGGGAGGTATGTTTAGTGCAATATAGTACGAGATAGCACCATATAGCAACATATTCTCCCCATACAGACTGTCAGCTCTCCCTAAACTTCTTCAACCCATAGTGACAAATGGCCCTTCAATAGAGAAGGGACTTATACATAACAGAGTCTCCATTATTGGCCATGGTAACCCTGCTGACCACAGTAAAACGGTTAGGCAGTGCATTACGGCTACAAGGAATTTGGAACCACACATATCAAATCTGCTGGATATGCCTCAAACCCATGGTTCTAGGGAACCTAAACCTCTGCCTCATTTGGGATTCTTAACTCGAATACACAGAAATGGGACCACTCACATCCAACAAGTTAAAGGCAAGAGAAAAAAATGCATTAAACTTAGGACATGGTTTTTTATCATAGGGCTGTCTATGGCCAACCATAACAAATACGGTGATAATGAGATGTTGTATATGCTATATGCTTAAAATTAGGAAACGTTAAAGTGAACCTATGGTATACCCATGCAGGACAAAGCATCAGGATGTCTTCAGTTTTGATCTTCCTAGCAGATTCTGAGCTTTGCATTGCTCTACCATCACTAAGTTTGGCCTCCAGCAGTGAGGAAAAGAACTGGTACTGGAGTATAAGGAACATGTGACTCACATACCTTCCTCCAAAGTGGCAACTCGGTATCTTAGTGATCAGCCCCTCAGGTGTCAGGTGGTTTAACCTTAAAATACGCAGGGGATTCTTCACTGTAAGAGCAGTAAGGATGTGGAATTCTCTTCCTCAAGCAGTCGTATCAGCAGGGAGCATTGATAATTTCAAAAAACTATTAGATGGGCACCTTAAAGACCACAACATACAGGGGTATACAATGTACGGTTAACAGCAAACACACACACATCATAGGTTGAACTGGATGGACTGATGTCTTTTTTCAACCTCACTAACTATGTAACTATGTGACTATGTGTCCAGGACTACCCCAGGGGGGCAAGGAAAAATCCTCAGCCTTGTCTAAGCTCCAAGTCACACAACTTGATACTTACACAGACATAATTCAGTTCACTTCCAGCAGCATGGATGAGTATTCACAACTGGCAGGATTGACATTCAAGTGAACCTGTTGCTTGGCTGTGCATGGCCAAAGTGTAAGTTTGCATAAGTCTGTGAATGTAAATGTTGCTGGCAGCCACAAATCATTTGTGGCCACTTATTGCTTTGAGACAGTTTAGTGAATGCGGAGAATGCGCTAGGTGAATGTGGAGAATGCGCTCTCGGGTAGTTGGGAAACCATTTATTTTTTTATCTTCAGCCTTTTTTTTCTCTCTCAGGCACCTTTTTATTTGCACATCAAACCTTTTCCCCCTTCAAATAGTAAACCACAAAATATAATATTTAAATCTATTCAGTCATCACCTTCCCACTCCAGAGTGATTAATGATCAAGCCATCCGATCGAAACACCCCATCTTTACCCAAATAATGAGCTACTTTTGAAACGTTTTTCATCTGCCTTTGAAGTACAATTGCTAAAAATTAAGATGCGTCCAGAGCTGTCATTAAAACATAAAGTAATGAAGTCTAATAAATATTCCTGTCACCCCAGAACGATGTCTATTCCTCTTTCAGACCCCAAGTGTGTTTCGTATAAGGAGATCAAACATGAGGGTTGAAGCTGTGGAAATCTGGGATTCCAGCACAATGCATTCCAGGTATTGTTAAAGTGACATATTGCTGCTGCAGAAAACTGTGACACCGAGAATTGATTGTGTAAATATTCAGCTTGGTGATCCCAACTGATGCTGATCATTTGCATAATGTTACAGCGGTAAGTGCTTGTGGCTTAGAAATATTACACTTAAGTCTGCTGCACAGATTGTTCTGTTTAACTACAATGTGGTTTAGCAGTATTTTTTCATACCTAGGAAGCGTGCATTTAAATATTTGTGTCCGCACATGTGTTAAGTATTATTTTTTTAAATCCTCTTTATAAATTGCTAGATAATAATGTATGAATTAATAATGCAATGTCACTTTAAAGAGAAACAGTGATTTTCCCACAAAGCAAAACAACAGGTTTACTTTCATTTATCCCTCCCCAGCAGCATATACTCACCTTTTACCTTCCTGTCCTTTTTATTCATCTAGCTGGAGTAAAAGACAAGACCTGTGTAAGCTCAGAGACCCTGGAATCATAGCTTACACAGGGCTATGGAGTCCCTGTGTCACAGTGCTGATAAATCAGGAGTAGGGGTAAGCTTGGGTTCAGCTCCAAGTTCAGTCCAAATCCATGTCTAGCCAAACCTTGAAGGCAGCTGTGTCGCTGTGTCGGGCCAATCCAATGAAATGCACTGGGAGATTTCCCACACCACAGCTACACATACACAAAGGGGTGGAAATGCTCATGTCTTCATTGACCTAGTATGGTCATATTAGGTTAATGTCATTGACCTAATATGGCCATTTGGCCATATAAGGTCAATGATTTCTTGAGAACTCCCTCATTTGTGCATGCGCTGCAAGGCAGGGAATCAACCACCTAAATTCATTACATAGTTCCATAGTTAGTCAGGCTGGAAAAAGACACAAGTCCATCTAGTTTAACTAATATAAGGGGGAAAAAATCATACAATCCCATATACTACAATCCTATACCTACAGTTGATCCAGAGAAAGGCAAAAACCCCCAGCAAAGCATGATCCAATTTTCTCCAGCAGGGGAAAAAAAGTCCTTCCTGATTCTCTGAGAGACAATGGGATATTCCCTGGATCAACTTTACCTATAAATGTTGGTACTCAGTTATATTATATACACCCAGGAAAGAATCCAGGCCTTTTTTTAAAGCAATCCACTGAGCTGGTCAGAACCACCTCTGGAGGGAGTCTATTCCACATTTTCACAGCTCTTACTGTGAAGAAATCTTTCTGTGTTTGGAGATGAAATCTCTTTTCCTCCAGACATAAAGAGTGCCCCCTTGTCCTATGTGATGACCCTAAAGTGAATAAGTAAACACCAAGTTCACTATATGGACCACTTATGTATTTATACATGTTGATCATATCCCCCTTAATCTCCTCTTCTCAAGAGAAAATTAATTCAGTTCCAGTAATCTTTCCTCATAGCTGAGCTCCTCCATGCCTCTTATCAGTTTGGTTGTCCTTCCCTGCACTTTCTCCAATCCCCGGATATCTCCAAATGAGGTCTTACTGATGATTTGTACAGGAGTAAAATTCTCTCTCTCTCTCTCTCTCTCTCTCTCTCTCTCAATACAAGAAAGGACTTTGCTTACTTTGGAAACTGCAACTTGGCATTGCTATTATTAAGCTTATGATCTACCAAAAAAACCCAGATCCTTCTCCACCATTGATTCCCCCCAGTGGTACTCTCCCTAGTATGTATGATGCGCGCATATTTTTAGCCCCCAAGTGCATAACTTTACATTTATCAACATTAAACCTTATTTGCCACATAGTTGCCCAATGAAACAGTGCATTGAGTTGGCCTGTAAGTTGGAGACATCCTGTAAAGAAGTTATTCCACTGCATAGCTTGGTGTCCTCTGCAAAGACTGAAATGCTACTTTTAATCCCAGATCCTTTATCATTTATAAAGATATTAAAAAGTAAGGCTCCCAACACTAAACCTAGGGGTATACCACTGATAACCCCTGACCATATAAAGTAAGAATCATTAACCACTACTCTCTGAATACGGTCTTTTAGCCAGTTTTCTATCCATTTACAAACAGATTTTTCCAGACCTGTAGACTTCACCTTATACATTAGCCAGACACTAACAGCTACCTTGCTAGTTTGGACTAAACCAAGCTGATCCCTAGTCCAGAGCTATCATATAGTGTAAGTCACACGCTTCTAAATACATAGAAATATCAGATACTTTCTTTTGATCCAGTAATAAATGATGAAGCTGAGAGGTGCGCTGTGCAACCTCTTTGCAGCCACTTCTTGTCGACATGCACCTCGGTCATGACTGCATGTCATTTCTTAGAGTGGGCTTCCCATGCATGTGTAATGTGTGTTGACATGTAATCTCCATTGGAAGCCCATGAGACAGGGTGACAACTCACTGTATTGAAGAGATTAATTGCTGCAACGATTCACAATGGATGGTGCCACTGTTCTTATCCTAGGAATCATAGAAATCACCAGCACAGCATATGCTCAAACTTGAACAAACTTCTTAGTGTAACGATCCTTCTTTTAAGCAAGCAATGAGTGGGGAGCGCTGAGTGAGCATGCTCCCAGCACAGAATAGTGACACCGCCTACATGTGCATAGTGGTTAGTACTTTTGCTTTGCAGCACCAGAGTGATCAGTTAAAATCCCAACCATGACACTATATGCATGGTGTATGCACGTTCTCCTTGTATTTGTGTGCATTTCCCCTCACACTCCATATACATGCTGGTAGGTTAGTTGGCTCCTGTTTACATTGGCTCTAATGCAGTATGTGTATGTGAGATAGGGACCTTAGATTGCAAGCTCCATGAGGGCAGGGACTGATGTAAATACGCAATATGTAAGTTGCTGCATAAATTGTCAGTGCTATTATAGAAAATGTAAATCCTTAATAACAATTGTATTGAAATGGAAAGGTCTGTACAATCTACTTGTGCATTATTTAGTGCAAGGGTAACCTAAACACTATGTTCAACATACCTGTATATCCAATTAGATAAAATCCCTCGCACTAAATAAATGTAAGAGGGACTGTTTAATAAGATATGTGTCCATATATAAGGAGATTGTGGAGAGAATTAAAAATAAGAATCTAATGCATGTGGTTAGCTTCAGCCTTAGGTGTCATACAGTATTTTTTTAGAAAAACGTGGACCTTGAAGAAAATCTGTCAAAAAGTAGGAGCTCTAGGAGATGCAGCATTTCACTGATTAGCAAGTCCATCGGTGTCCATAAAACCAATAAAGTTTCATGGTAATACATTGCATTAAACTTTGCTCTGGGCTTAGATGTGTTGGGCAAAGCTCACATTCTACACTTTCTTCTAAGATTAAAGAACTCCAGGTATGGATTTTGTTATACGTGCTACCCAGTCCCATGGCAAGTGCTGACCTGCTCAGATCTGAACACAGAGGATCAATATGGGCACCATTAAGAGAATGCTTTTAAAGCATTTTCTGATTGGACAATGTGGAGGGTGTGATATCCCTGACCTGCCTATACACATCTTCCAATCAGAGAATCCATTGCATTTATTCAGAATATGCAAAGCAGTCTCTGAATGATGCCATTGCCATGCAGCTGACCTCCTGTGTTCATAATACCGTAGGGCAAGGGAGATGATCAGAGTAGCGGTGTCTACTTCAGTGATTGAGGATTCTGGTCAGCTGAAGCTACCTATGGTCTCTGCTTCAGCATCTCCACCCTTCTCCAGCACAGATCCCTCTCCTACACTGTCATCATCTATGTTATTGGTTGTTCAGAACACTGGTATCTTAACAACCAATGATGTGCTTGTCCAAGCATTATTAGGAGGATGGAATTTCTTCCATTCAGGCCTGCTCTGGCTTCCACCCTGCTGCTACAGCCTTACAATGGTAAGGGTAGACTCTGATATTAGGGGGACTTTGATGGGGATGCTGATGTAAGGGAAACTCTGATGAGCACCCTGATGAAAGTGAGCAATCTGACTGGGACCCTGATTTAAGGGGAATTCTGATGGGAACCTTTATGTATGGGGGACTCCAATGGGAACCCTGATGTAAGGAGGACTCTGAAGGGAACCCTGATATAAAGGGAATTCTGATGGGGGACCCTGATTTAAGGGGAACTGTGATGGGAACCCTGATGTAAGGGGGACTCTGATAGGAACTCTGATGTAAGGGGGACTTTCATGGAGATCCTGATCTAAGGGGGACACCGATGGGGGCCCTGATGTAAGGGGAACTCTGATGGGAACTGTGATGTAAGGGAAACTCTTATGGAGACTCTGATGTAAGGGGGACTCTGATAGGGACCTTGATGTAAGGGGGACTTTGGGGATCCTGATGTAAGGAGGAACTGTGATGAGGACTCTGATGTAAGTAAGGCCTCTGATGTAGGGGGGACTCTGATGGGGACCCTAATGTAAGGGGGACTCTCATAGGGACCCTGATTTAAAGGGGACTTTGATGTAAAGAGGAATCTGATGAGGACCCCTGATTTAGGGGTAAGTTTGATGGGAACCCTTACTAAAGTTTTTCTGTTTTGTTATAAATCATATCATGCTGATTACAAAAAGGTTCCAAGTAAAACTTATTCCTTTAAGTTTTTCTTATTTTTATTTATTTTTTATAAAACTGTTTTTGTAGCCCGAAAATATTTGTAAAAAATACCATCTATATGCTCTAGTACTGAAAAGTTTGGAGACTCCTGGCATTGGTTGTATTTTTGTAGAATTATGTCTGCTAAAATGTTCTGTGATTCGATGAGTAAAGGATAAAAAAAAACTTTGCAGAACACTCCTGATCACTTCCACTAATAACAGACATATGCCTTTTCTGCATGTAATGGGACTATGGTTAGAAAAATGGTCATTATGACTTTTAAACAACTGAACTTGAAAAGAAAGAAAAAGAAAGAAAGTTTAAGTTGAACCAATTCATCATTGTCTTTTCTTGTGTTCAAGGTCTTACAGAACAATTATGATCAGATAAAAGGGCCAATGATGTAGCAATTTCCTTGAGATGACAAATGAAGATGAATGTCTCCTGCTTAATTAGATAACATTTACCAGTTTTAAGAGTCCAAGGGAACTGCCTCTAAATTCAAGAGCTGCTTAGTGAGTTTCTTCTATGCTAATTCAAGTTCTCCTTATGTGATGAAATGGAAGCTATTACTATGAGGTTTGCTGATGTGTTTGCTTCGTAACAGTTTGGCTAATCAGGCCGAAATTCTGCAAAATGCCCAATCTGAATCTGAACACCATGGAAGCCAACGGTGAAATTTCCGCTGTTTAAATTTGGTCAATGACTCAACCTGGGATTCCTGGCGTTTTATTTAAATCACCTTCTTTGAATTTGTCATTTAGTGGTGGAGTATCTACAGATCAGTGTCATTTGACTGACACGGGGTTACATGGCAGGACACCATGTTTGACCATGGACATTTTCTAAGGACACTTTATTTTAAAAGCTAGTAGGTTGGTTTGCATGTGAGCTTTATTTAATTGAAAGCTCTTTAATTTGGTGTGCATGTTTTTTTTTTTTCATTTAACTCTATTAATGTGTAGGCTGGAAGGAGGCCAGGTGGTAGGAACCCCCGAGAGAAGGAACAACACCCACAGTGGTTGGAGTTGCAGGAATTGTACTGTCAAGAACATTCCAACATACTGTAACAGAGCCTGTGCAGTGACATAGAACTGGTGGCAACACTCACAGACGACTATACAGTACTTGGAGGAGCGATGCTCGAAGACCGACAGCACCTATCACAGGAGGCAGCTGGTAGGTAGTAAACAGTGAAGGGCTAGTAGCGGAAAGGGTTCCCCACAGCAGCCCTAGCGAGCAGTCCCGAAGCTGTCCTTCCTCCTCTGGAACCTCTCCCTACTCTAGGCATACTCTCCCTGTCCAGCAGGTTCCTGTCCCTGACCTGGCTACACAGAGCATCAGCTCCAACTGCAGTAAGCCAGTACCTTTTAAAAAGACCTGCCCACACTAAAGAGGGCCACGGGGGTCATCCGAGTCAGCAGCATCCAATCAGATAGCCTCTCATCCACTAATCTAATGACATGTACGGATGTGCATTTCTCCTGTCTTCCCTTTTCTCTATCAGGTGTTTGCAACAGCACTAACTGTGTAGGGAGGTCAACCTACACCTGCCTACAAATGTGCCCTTGTACCCATTACCCTGGGAAGGATATCTAGCCTTCCTCTTATGTTAAAGGGGGCTTCCAGTATTTCTTCCCATTTTTCTATTATCCCTCCCTTCCTCCTTATTGGGGTACATGGAGGTGGGAAAGAGGTCCTTGTCAATCAAGACTGGGACAGGGGAACTTTGCAAGGAGGAGGCTTTGCAAGGTACCCTACCAATAATGAAAGAGGATGTGGCCTGGTATGGTACAGGAAGAGGGGCAGCTGCATCCTGGCTGCCCTTCTTTTCCTGTGCACCTAGGCTCCATCCCTGGATTAGAATATTAAGGTAACCCCAGACAATTTTATATATAATATTCACGTGGCGTGGTTTTAGTGCATTTTTTAACCAAATTTCAAGCACTCAAATGTTGAATATCACAGATACAGATCAATAAACCCATATTATTCATCATGAATTTAATTGTTTCTCAAAGACAAACAGCAACCTTAATTACTATTACAGTTTTCATAAGGATTGGCTGGAACTTGAAAAAAGAGTTCATTTATATACCTTGTTCCCAAAGTGAGAGACACCATTATTGGCACAGAGCAATGACATCATCATGCATACCTCTCAACTGTCCCTGTGTTCCACGTAAGTCCCGGAGTCGCAGCAAATCAAGGCTAGCTCCCGGAGCAGAGCCCAGGGCCAGAACAAGTTTCAGCACTTCGCTTCAGGAACTTTCACAGCATCTCTCCCAGTTGGCTGCCTCTCACACTTACAGTACAGAGAGGCTGAACCCACCTCCTCCGTCTCCTCGGCTATGATGCTTTCCCGTTACCAGACAGGAGGAGGAGGTGGGGAGGAGGAACACCGCTCTGCATGTGTTTCGCTTATTCTAGGTATGTAGAAAACACAAAATACAGTAGACTTTACAGGGGAGGGGGACACAGTGACAGGGAAAGGTGAGGGGGTGAGGGGGGGGGGGGGGTCAGGCAACAAAGAGCAATACTTGGAGTGATTTGAGGGGTAAGAGGATATGTGCTAGGGGGCACTTTGAAAGGGGTAGAGGACTTGTTTCCAAAAGTGAAATCAAATAGACAGCGGCTGCCATGCACAGCAACCAGATCGCATGGTAATACAGTTTCGTGCTATCCTGTGCAGGCAAACATACTGCGTTTACAACCTATGTTTGGGGTGTCCTTAAGGTAACATTGACACCTACTGCAGTTCACTACTACAGTGGGTTTTAATCACGATGCTGGAAACAAGCACGGAATGCGGTTTTCCCGCGGCCCGATCTGGTGTGAACTGGCCCTTACTCTGGATTTGCGCGAATTTGTTTATATCTTGGGAAAGTCCCACCAAAACTGGGACAATTGCGAAATACGGATTTAAATTAGAAGGAGAGAGGATTTGTGCTTTAAAGGTCTTTACTGGGAAGGGGGTTTTGAGTGGGAGGATTTGCGATAGAGGTAGAGAACTTGTGCTGCCGTTGGGCATTTAGGGGAAAAAGGATTTGTGCTGGGGAGGATGAGGGGTGATGATTTGACCCAGGATGAGGGAGGGGGGTTGTGTTGGAAGAGGATTTTTACTGGGAGGGAGATTTAGGGATGGGGGCAGGATTTGTCCTGGAGGGTTTTAAAGATGGGGGAAGAAGGGTTTGTTCTGGGAAGTGATTTGGGGGTGAGGTATTTGTGCCAATATGAGTAGTTGTGCTGGGAGGGGGGATTTGGGGGTGGTAGAAGATTTGTGCTGGGAAGGGGGATTTGGGGGAGATGATTTGTGCTAGACGTGGAGAAAAGGATTTACCAGTGAGAAAGATGATCTGCGCTTGAAGAGGGGCTAGGGAGGGGGGTAAATTTGTGCTTGAAGAGGGGAGAGAATCTTTGCTGGGAGAAGATATTTGGGGGTATTTGTTGTGCTGAGAAGGGAAATTGGGGGGAAAAGAGGATTTGTGCTGGGGGGATTTGGGGAAGGGAAATTGGGTGGAGGAAAATTTGTACGAGAATGGGGAGTTGAGCTGGGACGGAGGGTTATGGGGGTGGAAGAGGATTTATTCTGAGAGGGGTACTGCGAGGGAAGGAGGATCTGTGTTGGGAGGGGGCATTGTTCTTGGAGGAGGAGAGAGGATTTGTACTAGGGAGGGGGAGCATGCAAACTTTTTTGGGAGGGGGGGAGGGAGTGGGATTTTTTACTAAAAGAGTAACCTGGGTGAGAGTATTGCTTGCGGGGGCAAGGGGAGTTTGGCACTCTCCTTACCCATACACTGTGTATTACTACATACCTCTGACTCCTGCACTATTGTGTTTTGTACTGCTGACTATGTATTACCTGTCCTCTTCATTCTGTGGATACCACTCCTGTCTCCTGCTTTTTGTGGATAACACTTCTGTCCCCCACATTCTGTGCATTACATACTCCTGTCCCCCGCATTCTGTGCATTACATACTCCTGACCCCTGCATCCTGTGAACTACATACTCCTGACCCCTGCAATAGCTCCAGTTCATGTTTCTAGTTAGGAGAACAAAATTGCTTTACAATTTTTATTAATATCATTATTATTATTATTATTATTATACAGGACTTACACAGTGCCAATAGTTTGCACAATAAAATACAAGAGGGTTAAGAGTTCTCTGCTCATAAGAGCTTACAATCTAATAACTGAACAGGGATGGGCCGAACACCCACCAGTTCGGTTAGCACCAGAACTCCCAAACATGGAAAATGTTCGGACCCGAGCCGCAAAACCCTATTATTGTCTTTGGGATCCGAACTCGGCAGAATGGAGGGGCCAGGAGCGCTGGTCAGGGACCTGAGAAGAGGAGGATCTGGGCTGCTCTGTGTAAAACCACTTCACAGAGCAGGAAAGTATAACATGTTTGTTATTTTTAAATGTAAAAAAAATTTGACTTTAGTATCACTTTAAGTCATATTGTGCTAGTATGCATACTAGCACGATATAACAGACTTACCTGAAAACGAAGCTCTCCAGCGGCACACTATCACCTTTGTAGGTGCTTCCATCTACACCAGGTCCTCCTTCCGGGTTTGCGGGCTTCGACCGCATGAATAGCCGAGTCGGGATGCCGCCCCTACTGTGCATGTGCGCGCGAGTTACGGCCACAGCACAGTACATTCAGAGCCCAGTGCGCATGCGCCGGTGATGTCACTAGCTGCTGCTAAAGTAAATATCTCCTAAATGATGCATGTTATTTTTAAAGGCTTACTGATAGGTAAAAAGCAAACACGTAGGTTTACTACCACTTTGTTTGAAGCTGAGCTCCTGGCAGATATAAAAGGCACCAATTAATGCAGCTCCGTTTCATTACTGCTGTATATCATTAAATCTGCTTTTTGAAATACAGGTAATGTAAGTACCTGAATTTTTTTTCTTGGTGCCAGCCACTGTACGGCAGAGCCCTGAATATGAGAGGGAGAATAAGTACAAGAAGAGGAAGTCAATTGTGTTGATTGGAGGAGAGTGCAGAATGAAAGAGAGGTGAGCATTAGGGATGATTGAACTTTTCAAAAGTTTGGTTCGACCAGAACACCCAAACTTCCCGAAAGTTCGGCCCGGATTTCAGAACCCCATTGAAATCAATGGGACCCAAACTTCGGTAAGGGCTGCAGGGGATCCAGAGTTGCTGACCGAGTGGAGCTGCTGGGCAGAGATCTTCAGGAAAAACAGTGGCGTGAGTACTCAAGATCTGCCCAAGGGTCTACCTAGGAGAGGGGACCACTCCAGAGAGGTCAAAAGGGGATCCAGGAGCTAGCTAACCAGGAGTGCACAGTAAAGGGGGTGCCAAGTAGTAAAGCCCTGAAGTTTGGGGAGTAAAGGGGGCGCCAGGAAGGGCCCTGAGGTGTTCAGCATTACAGTTTGCATTAAAGTCAGCTACCTCAGGAAGGAGTACTTTGGGGAGCTCAAAGGGGCTTTTCCACAGTCAGAGGTGAAGTTCTAGTAACTGGCCTAGCCGAGGCCAGATCAGTCAGCGTTAACCAGCGTCAGTGAAGCGTTAACCAGTGGCAGTGAAGCGCTAATCAGCGTCAAGCAGCATTTTTCAGTGTCCCTGCCTAATTGTGCATAGTTCAGTTGTTGGAGTATCCCACTTCTCCTATCCAAGTTCTCAAATCAACCCTAAAAACCAAAGAAACTGGACTGGTTCTTGTCTGAGGTGCTCACACTTGAAAAACATGCTTAAAGGTACAGTTGTTGCTAGCGGTAACCCAGGGGAACCCACACTCAGCAGCTCCCTTGGGAGTAATGCTACACAGAAATACAATTTTTTTTCCACAAGCCCCCAAAACATGTTAGATTGTTGCTCTGGATATACGAGGGGGCGTTCAAGTCAAACTGGGACTTTCGAAATTTTATATAAAAAGAACAAATTTCAACTTACTCCCCTGCTAGATTGATACACTTATCCCAGCACATAACTAATGCCTGGAAAGCTTCGGCATAGAAAGATTTGCCAGTACGCCTGAACCATCCCAGGACAGCCTGCTTCACTTTGTCATCAGTGCTGAAATGCTGACTGTGACAAACTCACCCAGGACAAGGGCTTTTGGAGGGGACTACAGGCTAGCCTCTTGCCTACTGACTATGGGCCCTGGCTTGTGAGGGAATACTGCTCTTTGTGGGGTGTATGCTGGAGGGACCCTTGGAGTAATGTTACTTTGGATTCAAGTCCACCTTTCCCCAAAACACACAGACTCCGGGACTCTAGGCCTAGGATGCATGTTAAAGGCCTAGCTGCCTATTGCCAATTACTCATGGCAGATGCTAATGTCATCAGCTCAACCACCTGTCTTCCAGATCCGATACAAGCTATTCTTGGCTAGTTTTGTATGGAGACAGCTAGAATATCTGATATCTATGTTCAAGACTGGAGGAAGCCAAATACTGACGGAAGAACACAGGCACAATGTGCGTCGGTCCCCTTACACTGACCTCCAATCAACTCTTTTAGGTGTCCAAACAGGTGGAAATCACTCAGAGCGAGGTCCAGGCTGTAAGGGGAATGTGGCAATATCTCTCAGCCAAGTTACTGTAATGTGCGGTAAGCAGTAAGAACACATTCGTTGTCTTGGAGAAACAGGAAGCCCTTAGTGATCAAACCAGGCTGTTTTTTCCGCAGACGCGTATTACTCAGGACACGCCAGTAATATTCACTGTTGATAGCGCCACCATGGGGTAGAAACTCCACATAAATAACGCCATGTTTATCCCAGAAAACACTTTGTTTTGGTGATGGTGGAGCTGTTCCATGCACACACTAACACTTTTGTCTGCCATCTTGATTAACCATCTCTGGATTGGCCCATGACATGTGAGTCGCCTATCAGTAATAGGGCACACTTACTACTAAGTGTAGTACTGCCTCGCTAGTATCCCTTTTTATATCCGGAAAAATTAAAAGTCCCGGTTTGACTTGAGCGCCCCTCGTATTTTATGGTGAAATAAAAAGAATCTATTGCCATAGGTGTTGCACACTTGCATCCTCAGGACTTTTTCACTATCTGGGATAGAAAAATCACTAATTGGAATTACAAGTATGTATGAGGATAAAATGTGCAACTTTTTTCAAGCTTATATTTATACTTTAGGGAAAAAAAATCAATCCTCTACCCCCCCCCCCCCCCCCAGATCAACTATTATTATAGATAGAAGGATCGCAATAAACTTGCAGATTCCCCTCCACCTCGGCTCTGGAAATGCTGAGTAAAGGCCGTGGCCGGGCAATGCAGCTGCTAACATTTTTCAAAATGATTGCTGAATGAAAGATTGTGTGTAAACACCTAATAGGGCTCAGCATTGCATGACATGCAGTAATCGTGCCATGTGTTTAGATGGAAGGATTCTGTAAAGGTACATAAGTCGAATCAACATCTGAGCCTGGTTTTCCTCAACATTTACAAGCACGAAAAAGGAAAAAACTTTAAAAAAAAATGCATCCGTTGCTCTTTTTATTTTTGGTTTTTGTCATCCATCATCCAATCATATGCAAGGAAATAAAATGTTGCTTTTTTAAAAATTTGTGGGCATTCAGCACAGCTTCACCTTATTCACTAAGCTAAGGGACGATTCACATTAGAAAGTGAGCAATCTCCACTACTTAAAGAGTAACTCCACCTTTGTTAAGAAAAAACATTCCCCTCAATCAGTGATCTATGTACATTGTAAGGATTTTAACAAACTGTTGCAGATTCCTACCTGTTGTTATTTTGTAGAAATAGCTTTTTGTTTGTCTGTGAATTTTTATGGGAGCGTTTTTATAATTATCAATCAGCTGCTGCACCTTTAGGGCTCTAATGAGGAAAATGACAGAGTCTGCATCCATTTTAGACTTGATTTCCCTTTGGGAGTATTTCACAAAAAATTACATTCTTGCTGAAGGGGATTCCCAAAATCCCACTTTTATCTTAGTGCAGACTTCTGGGAAAATCAGTGAGCCAATCACACTAGCAGGAAATGAGATTTCGGGGTAGATCATCTTTCTTTTACAGAAATCTACAGCTTTTATTTTCTAGTTTTTTTACCCCCACAAAAGTAGAGTTACCCTTTAAAACATATGGAAAAATAGAATAGTATTGTTCAATGCTTGAACATTTTCCCAAGCACTGTCTCTTTAATAAAAAAAACAAAAAAGTACAGAAAAACCCTTTAATCCTTCCAGAAATCCAGGGCACATCTAACTAGTGATCGATAGATACCGTTTTTTTATTGCCAATACTGATACCGATATTTTGGTCATCGCATATCGGTATCGGCCAATATTGGCCGATATTTTCGTACATTAAAAATATATATATATATATTTTTTTTTTTTGACAGGTACTCTTTTGGAGGGATCTGGGGGTCAACCAAACCCCTCCTCTGCACTTAAAAGCATTAAAAACGCCAAGTTTGGCTGTTTTGAATGCTGTAATGTTTTTGAATTTGGCGCTGAGTACCCAGAAGTGATGTCATGACGTCACTTCCGGATTTTTACACACAGACCCGATCAGAGCCGAATGCAGCTTTGATCGGGTCTTCTCTTCGGCGGCCGTGCAGGCTGGTTGGGGCCGTCCCCTCCCACTCCTTGTAATGACAGCTGAACGGCTTCTCAGCCGCATCGGTTGTCATTACAAGACAGCCGACCGTCAGCTATGGACGCCGGTAAAGGGGTGAAGCCTCTATCTGCAGACATCACTCCGGTACAGCACTTTCCCGAAATATCGGCAATATCGGTAATCTCAGGGGCCAATTCCGATATATCGGAGAAAGTGCATATCAGCCCTTGATATATCGGCTTTGCCGATAATTGGTCGATCCCTACTTCTAACTTCATTTAGTGGGCTAACAATGCTAATTCTTCTGCACTGAGTGCTGTCAGCCCTGCCTAGATCTCCCCTGTTGAACTATAGAACCCCCCCTCCTGATTTCTGCAACACAAGAAAATGTTCTGTAGTCCAGCAGAGGAATAAACTCAGGCAGGGCTAATCACACTGCTTAGAATTTTAGGGCAGCAGAAGAAATGTTTTCAGCCCACTACCTGAAGTTAGAATCTCTCTGCTTGATCTGGCAGGATCCACAATTATCATTTCATGTGTGCAGAATTTTTCAAAGAAATGACACATGGGAATGTAGAAACGTACTACATGTTTTTTTTTTTTTTTTTTTTGTCCAGGCATACATTGATTTGTATGTGTTTGTTTATTGTTGATTTTAATTTGTTTTATGAATTTACATGTGTTTTAATGCACTTAATTGAATGAATATGTTTCAAAACAAATATACAGAATAATAATGTGCAGTGGAGCATCCATGCATAGAAGGATGCAGATTCTGGTACATCCTGTTGTAGACAGTTGCTACGGTCTGGAGAAGAGAAATCTGGACTGTATTTTGCAGTTAAAGTGTTTTTTTTTTTTTTTTTTTAAATAACATGTTATACTTACCTACTCTGTGCAATTTTTTTTGCACAGAGCAGCCCGGATCCTCCTCTTCTCAGGTCCCTCATTGCTGCTCCTGGTCCCTGCCTCCTGTTGAGCAGCTTGCTATGGGGGCACCCAAGCCGTACTGCAGCTCCGTGTGTCCATTCAGACTAGGACCTGCAGTCCAGCCCCGCCCCTCTCTCTCTCCTGATTGGCTAACTGACTTTGATTGACAGCAGCGGGAGCCAATGGTGCCGCTGCTGTGTCTCAGCCAATCGGGAGGGAGAGTCCCGGACAGCCGAGGGAGTCGTGGACATTGCTGGATAGAGATGGGGCTCAGGTAAGTATTAGGGGGTGCTGGGTGGCTGCTACATGCAGAAGGCTTTTTATCCTAATGCATAGAATGGATTAAGATAAAAAACCTTCTGTCTTTACAACTCCTGTAAAGTGACACTAAACAATATCCTTATTCTCCAAAAGAAACCTATACACATCCACTATATAATGGTCCTGTAATCTATTATTTCTGAAATGTATTTATTGCTGTGAGCATACAAACCTTTCCTTTTCCCCCTAACTTCCCGTTGTTTTGAGCAAACAGTACACATTAGTAGGTGTCGTGTGTACTGCCCTATACACACTACAAATCCCATAATCCATGGTCCATCTCAGGAGAAGGGAGGATGGCTGTCCTCTAACAGGAAGTCAAATTACAGCAGCAAAAAGGAATTTGGATGTTTGGAGTTAACCATTTTTTAAATTTTTAACCACTTGCAAACCGCCTGCCGCAGTTTTACTGCGGCAAGCTGGCTCGGCTGCGCGAATCGATGTAGGGGTACATCGGTCACGGGGATGGTGCTGGGGGTGAAGCTGATCCACGGGACTGGCAGCCGCGATTGGCCTGCTGGGAGAGAAGGACTGTCAGCTATTGCAAACACAGCTGACTGTTCTTCTCTCTGAAATGATCACAGAGCACCTGTGATCCTTCTATATAGGATCACAGGTCTCTATGATCATTTCACAAGTCCCTCCTCCTTACAGTTAGAAAACACTCCCCTAGGCTCACAATGAACCCTTTGATCACCCCTAGGTTAATTCCTTCCCTGCCAATGTCATTATTACAGTAACAGTGCATATTTTTAGCACTAATTACTGTAGTAATGTCACTGGTCCCTCCAAAAGTGTCAAATATGTCAGTTAGGGGTGCGATCTGTCTGCCGCAATGTTGCAGTCCTGCTAAAAATCGCAGATCGCCGTCATTACTAGTAAAAAATAAATAAATAAAAATGACATAAATCTTTCCCCTAGTTTGTAGATGCAATAACTTTTGCGCAAACCAATCAAAAGACTCTTATTGCAGAATACAAATTGGCTTAAATGGATGAAAATTTTTGGTTTTTAATTTTTTTTTTTGTTATATAGCAGAATGTGAAAAATATTGTTTTTTGTTCCCAGAATTGTCGCTCTTTTTTTATTTATAGCGCAAAAAATAAAAATCGCACAGGTGATCAAATACCACAAAAAAGAAAGCTCTATTTGTGGGGAAAAAAAGACATCAATTTTATTTAGGTACAGCATCGCACAACTGCGCACTTTTCCGTTTAAATAAGACAGTGCCAAATCGCAAATAATGGCCTTGTCATTGAGGGGGCAAATCCTTCCGGTCCAGAACTGGTTAAGTTAAAAATACATACTAGAATAAAAGTGTATGTCCAGCCAAAATGTTTTTTTTTTTTTTTTTTTTCTAAATTTTGGATAGAGAGGGGAACATTTAGAACCCGTGATTTTACTGCTCTCTGGGGCCCCATTAGAGAAATTGACCTTCATTACTATTGTAGTGATAAGTTTCATCAAGTTTCATCAGACAGAAAGTGAGAGAAAACCTCCAACAGTACTGCAGACAGAAATAACAATTCTTTTAGTAAATTAAGGGAAGGTTAGAACCCTACTCAGCCTTTTATCACTGTTTATGTCCCTGTTGCATATATTCCTCTTCTTCCTGTCCGGTGATACTATTGTCAGAACGACGGTGAGGGGAAATCCCCCAAATGGAGGCCTAAAGCGTGAATAAGAACAGAAAAGGTTCTAACCATTCTATCTAATTTCTTTTAATTAAAAAATAATTTAGCAAAAAATGCAAAACTGTATGGTGATACAGGATAGGCTGGCCTTTAGTAAAATATGTTGTTGTTAGTATGCAGCAAATATTTTTTTACAAGCATAAAAATTACTCTCCTTTTTAGGCTTTACATACGATAGTAATTAGTGATTGGTTCCACCAATAATCACCGATTTTGTCATTGCATAAATTTTCCGAAATGGTAAATCACTTTTTGCTATTATTGGTGCTTAGGTCAATTTTTAGTAAAATTTGCATTTTTATTTATGGGTTTTTTTTGGGGGGGGGGGGGGGCGAGGGTGCGGAGGGGGATGGTGTATTTAAAGTAATTTACTTTATTTAATTAGTGTTTCTTTTTTTTTTTTTTTTTAATACTGGTGTTTTTTTCTTAAATTCTTAGTTTTTTTTCTTACTTTTAAAATCAATTTTAATTATGGGGCTTTTTTTGTTAAAAGAACAGGTCCAGGGTAACCCTCAGACCCATTACGCCCTTAGGAACCACAAAACCAATTTTTTCTTCCAGTGCATTCATTCACCTTCCATTCAATACAATTTACCAATATAGAAAAATAACTCAATTTTTGTTGAAGGTTTAGGAAAATGAAAACTCTTACCAGCTGGAAATGATCAAAGAAAAGTTCTGTATGGGTCCTTTCACACGGCCGCTCCGCTGCTTAAGTCCGCTGTGGGACTTTTTTTTTTTTTTTTTTTCACGGAGCGGATGACATTTGTGTCATCCGCTCCGTGTGCCCGCATATCATCCCATCCGTTTGCGGATGATATGCTTACATAATGTAAGTATATGGCACTGCGGATGTCAGCGGATGACACCGCTGACATCCGATTTTCCTTCCTTTCCTTTTTGGAACGGATGAAAAAATGGGGTTCTGTTCCATTCGAAAAAACGGAACAGAACTGAAAGGAGGAAAATCGGATGTCAGCGGATGGTATTCCGCTGACATCCGCAATGCCATTCACTTACATTATGTCCGCAAATCATCCGCAAACGGATGGGATGATTTGCGGACACACGGAGCGGCCGTGTGAAAGGACCCTAACTCTTTACACAGACATAAAACACCTACTAATACAACTTGACCACTGAACAAAAGCATTGTGTGCTATACAGACAAGGACAAAATAATACTATCACATACATACATATTGTTATATACTATATATATTATACTATTATATAGTATAATATATATAGTATAATATATACAGTATATTATACTATTATATAGTATATACATACATATTATTTTTATATAGGATTTTTATAGTGCCAACAGTTTGCACAGTGCTTTACAAAACAAAGGTAGATAGTATAATTACAATACAATTCAATACAAGAGGGTTGGGTGGATTACCTGACCGGTAGCCATGGCCATAATACAGTTCTATTATATGCTTTACAGACATTAGGGCTGGTTTACTAAACTAATCGAGAGCGTTTAATGAATGAGGAGAAGCTGTGTCAACTTCAGTCATCCAATCATGTGCAAGTTAAAAAATCCTTTCTTATTCTTCATTACTTCCTTTGCACAAAGTTGAGTACTCAAAGGGAACACACCCTTACCTAATTTACAAAGCTAAAAAAGCTACACCTTCCAAGCTGTCCAAAGGACAAGTAAAGTTGAATGTGACTACTAGCTATAACCAGTGTTAATTTTGACGTCAAATTTTGAGTTAGTTTTAGTAATAGTCTTTTGACTAAAATGCCAATTAAGCTTTATTAGTATTTTAGTCTACTAAAATCTCCAGTCCATTTTAGTCTACTAAAATCGAATGGGTTTATTATAATTGTAATGCGTTATTTAAGCATTTCTCTAGAATTGCCAAACTCATTATATACTCCTGGAGTAAAAATCTAATAACATGTTATTATTTATGGTATTATTGTCTGAACATGCTCTACAGACACAGATTTAGTCTTTATAAATAAAACCAAATACAATTTCAACTTTAAAATATAAAAAAAAAAAAACCAACCTGTAAACTTTATTGGCTGTAATGCCATTGCACACATTACCTTAATATATTACATTACATATTGAAAAAAAAAAAAAAATGAAAAGCCTTTTTCTTATTTTTTTTTTTTTTTTAGCAGCTTAGTAGATGCCCCCTACCTATTTTTATGTGGTACTGCAATATTAATTGTAAAGTCAAATTTCAATTTAGTTTTATAGTTTTTTTTTGCGTAAATGTCATTTTAGTTTTAGTCAACTGAATTGTTTTAGTTTTAGTCATATTTTAGTCATCTGAATTGTTTTTGTTTTAGTCCTATTTTAGTTGATTAAATAACACTGGCTATACCATGATTTGTATAAATGAGAACCTTCATAACCATATTTCCAAAGTGAAAATATTTCACTTTGGAAATATTTCATTTTCCAAAATAAATTGACCCAAGTGAATTCTCATATACAATGACCTGTCCACTACATGATACATATGAAATGAATGCCTGTAGTGTATATAGGGTGAAAAAAAGATTACCTTTTTTAAAAAAATGCTCCCATACAAGAGTAAACACAAGTGCCAGCAGTTACCCATGTAGATTCGTACAGGGAATTTTCTCTAAAGCATTCCTATGGGAAAGATTTGCTGCAGCTGTGGCTCCTGGGCACCACACCAACAGCCGTACTTTACTCTATAAGCCCATTCACTGTAAATTACAACCATATGCAAGAACCCTTAAAGTGTATATAAACTCTAATAGGAAAAAGGGGTTGCAGGGACACACCCTGCTTGTACTGGACTTTATTGGCATCACATGAGACAGGGACAAATTTCATAAAATTATGAATTTTATTGACAACATTTTAAAAATTAAGAAAAAGTACATAACAATATAAAAGCATCAATAAGTTTTTTTTTTTTTATTGTTATGTACTTTACAACTTCTTGAATTTTAAAATGTTGTAAAAAAATGAATAATTTTATGAACTTTGTCCTTGTCTCATGTGATGCCATTAAAGTCCATTACAAGCAGGGTGTGTCCCTGCAACCCCCTTGTTCCTATTTGGAGGTGCCATGGGTAGAGTTGTTTTTTTTTTTTTTTTGTAAATGTATGTAAACTCTAAACTTTTTTTATTAGTTCCCTTTTTGATCTTTTTGGAGGTGCCATGGGTAGAGGTTTTTTTTTTTTTTTTTGTAAATGTATGTACACTCCAAACTTTGTTTATTTAATACCTTTTTTGATCTTTTTTGGAGGTGCCATGGGTAGAGTTTTTTTTTTTTTGTAAATATATGTAAACTCTAAACTTTTTTAATTTAGTTCCCTTTTGGAACTTTTCGGAGGTGCCATGGGTAGAGGTTTTATTTTATTTAAAAAAAAATTTTTGTAAATGTATGTAAACTCCAAACTTTTTTTATTTAATACCTTTTTTGATCTTTTTGGAGGTGCCATGGGTAGAGGTTTTTTTTTTTTTTTTTTTTTTTTTTTGTAAATGTATGTAAACTCTAAACTTTTTTTATTTAGTTCCTTTTTTTGATCTGAAAGCTTTTTGCTGTCTTTTCAATAAGTGCAAAAAAAAAAGTAAAAAAACTGTTAATCCTGCCAGAAAAGGAGTGAGCTCCTAACTTCTGTGCTCCCTGCCTGTGCTGACTGTTATCAGTTAGCATTGCTCCCAATTCTACTCCAGCTACAGACCACTCACTGCCTCCCACTGCTTACCTATTGTGCTGTATCTATAGAGGAGCACAGTTGTCACCTTAGGACAGGAAAGGGGTTGATTTACTAAACCTGGAGAGTGCAAAATCTGATGTAGCTCTGCATAGAAACCAATCAGCTTCCAGATTTTTTTTTTGTTGTCATTTTGTCAAAGCTTAATTGAACAAGCTGAAGTTAGAAGCTGATTGGCTACCATGCACAGCTTTTTCAGATTTTGCACTTTCCCGTTTTAGTAAATCAACCCCGAAGTGTGCTACTGGCAGGACTAGTAGGTGACAATAAAGGTACAAAAAGCCTAAAGAAGGAAAACGAATGCAGCTACTAGATTTAAGGACTGGTATATATTTTATTATTTCATATTTCAATATATTTATTATTTATTTCTATTTATATATTTTTGGTTTATATAAGAAATACATTTTTTGGAAAAAAAAAAAGAAATATATGAATATTTAATTTTTTTTACTTTACCCTTGATTTTTTTACATGTTTTAGTTGAGCACAATTCGGGGAAGAATCATGCAGAAATAAATAGAACCGGTAAAGCAGATTAGACTTGGAAGTCTCGGTTCATTCTCATGTAGTAAATTGAAGATTACAGACACTCTGACCTTTTTATTATGACGGCATGGTCTCAGTCATTGCACTGTACTCAGTGACTAAAGCTGAGCTTTTTTTAGGGGTTGGGGGGTAGAAAGTTCAATTTGTTTGTGTTTTAAAAGCTAATGAGCCAGATCAGAGGAGGAATCAGTACCAGACAGGAATGGAACAGTTGTAGGACTCTGGTGACTACACATCAGAAATCACTTAAGAGCAGATTAAGAGCTTACAGAAAAAAGCACCGGAGCCTCTAATGATAGGGAACAAACTAGGTAACGGGTTTGCTAAGGTCTCCACTTGCTGTAAATACGGACTAAAACCCTTCATACATATTAATGCAAAAAGTATAATCCTTGTCCAACCCAGTAATGTCCCAGTTTCTTGTTTTCCAGTAAACAGTATAAAGAAATAGTTGGTAATCATAAGCAATAAATATTTCCTAGGGTGAGTACAAAAATTCTTGGCATGGCCCCGATAATGATCATAATAGCAGTAATGATGATAATGATAATAATAACAATAATGATGATAATAATAATAATAATAATAATAATAATAATAATAATAAACAAATAATAAGAAGAATTATTATTACTATTATACATTTCAAGAATGTTAATATTAATAATATTAGTATTATCATCATCATAATTACTATTATTATTACTTTCAATAATAATAGTACCAAAAATAATAATATCTGTGAGACACTCAAATGTTTTGTGATTGCAAATTTTCCAGCTATACAGCTATAGGTCTCAAACGAAAAAAAGTTTTATTCTTTATTTGTTCTACTGAGTTGATCTTATAATTTGATTAGATAGTTGAAATCATTTATTACTAGTAGGGGTGGATGAGAAATGTAATTTTCTCTCATTAGTCTCGTTTTTTTTTTTTTTTTTTTGGGCAAAGAAACAGAATCAGAAAGTAAAAAAATAAAAATAAAAAAAAATAATAAAAGCGGTGGTACACAAATAATAGTACCATAAAAAAACCCAAGAACCAATAACGCTAAATAAAATAAACTATACCAACCTAAATATAACCCCCTCAAAAAATAATTTTGACTCAGTAGATCAATGAGTAAAATAGAAAGTCTTCCAATGGTAAAATTTGCAATCAAATTTTTTGTAAATCAGATCACTCATCCCAAAAAAATAGAGTTCCCATACATAGATGTTTTTATATTTTACATCTGAGAAATAATTCCCCCCCCCTCCTTTCCGATCCTTTCTCTCCTGAGGAGTTAAAAATCTTTACATAATTAATTGTGCGAACGTTTATTTAAATCATCCAAACATGTTGGGCACATGAAATAAGGAATCAGGAAATTGTTTTTGCCATGTCTGAATAATTGAAGTGAATCTTCACACATTTTATTGAATAAAGATTCTCAAAAAAAAAAAAAGCATCCTCACAATGTGGGCTTTAATTCTTGTTCATGTGCTATGAAATGTTCCCATAAAAATATTACTGTACATATTCAGTAAATTACCTGATCCTGTATTTTATATTCTTTCTCTGCTAATTAAAATCCCCAGCTGAACTCCAGCCAAAACTTTTTTTCTGCTTTGAAAATAATGAGGTTGGGTTAAAATATTGTTAATGTTTTATTTCTGTTTGCTTCCCCATTTTGGGAGGTTGTTTCTCATTTCCTTTTTATCCGGCGGGTGTCAAACAGAATAGGAAGTAGGAGGGGTACAGCACCCAGCAGGCCCCTCCCATTAGCCATAATCTCAAAGCACTGCACAGAGAAGCATAGAGACCCAATGATGGCATATATGGCGAATATAAAATAAGGAATGTAAAAGGAAAGGTTTAATTTAAAATGCTTTTAACATGTGAATAAGAGGGGGAGCGAGGAACCAGCCAAGTCTGTTCTTTTTCTCTCTGAATTATCCCACTTCTGTGATATGAAAAAAAAATGTACAGATGTGGATCCAAGCAGCCATGCAGCCAATGGATCACTTTTACAGGAAGGGGAAATAGGGGTCTTAACCCCCCCCCCACCACTGCCTTTGCCAAACTTTTATTGGGGAGCCCAGTAATGATGCAACCGGTTTAGTCCCATTCCCTGGGAAGAGAAGTAAAAACAAAAGTTTACACCCCCTCTCCTGTGACTTCACTTCCGGTTGCCTTTGTTTGCACCCGCTGCCCTCTATTGGGGATCGGAGGAGAGCGGACCGCTTGTCCGCTCTCATCAGATCCGCTCCGCTCCGATTACTGAACGGATGGAAAAATAGGGTTTCCATCCGTCCAGATTTCAGCACAGGATCGGATGCGGATGGCAGCGGGTGTCAGCGGAGGTGACCTCCGCTGACACCCGCTGCCCCATAGAGCTGCATGGAGGATCCAATCAGATCCGCCTAAAAAACTGACAGGCGGATCTGATCGGACCGCCCGTGTGAAAGAGCCCTTACAAGGGATGTTTGTTGTTCATCCCTTGTGATAGCAATAAAGTTGATCCAAAATAAATAAATAAATGCAAAAATAAATAAATGCACAGTGTATAAAAAATAATATAATATGAAAAAATGTAAAGCTATGGTATTACAAGGGATGTTGTTCATCTCTTGTGATAGCAATAAAGTTGATCCAAAAAAAATAAATAACAATAATAAGCAAAAATAAATAAATGCACAGTGTATAAATATATATATATATATATATATATATATATATATATATATATATATATATATATATATATAAAAATTTAAAGCGCCCCCATCCCCCCCTTGCTCAAGAGCAAATACGAACGTACATGCACGTCCCCCATGCATATGTAAACAGTGATTGCATCGCACATGTGAGTGATTGTCGTGAACATCAGAGCAAGAACAATAATTCTAGCACCAGATCTCCTGTGTAACTCTAAACTGGTAGCCTGTAAAGGCTTTTAAAGCATCACCTATGGAGATTTTTATTTGCAGTAGTTTGACGCTGTTCCACAGGCTTGCGCAATTTTAAAGCATGACATGTTAGGTATTTATTTAAAGTATATTTTTTTCCCAAAAATTTGCATTTGAAAAACCACTGCACAAGTATTGTGTGAATTAAAAAAATTGCAACACTCACCATTTTATTCTGTAATGACCCTGAATAAAACAATAATGTTTGGGGTTCTAAGTAATTTTCTAGCAAAAAATGCGCTTTTACATGTATGCGGGAAATGTCAGAATTGGCCTTGGGGTCAAGGGTTAAAGTAGAACTAAAATTAAAAAAATTAATTTTCCATTTTGAATTGAGTAAGGGAAGGTTATATAACCCCTTTTGTTCTTGTTTTTTTGTTTGGATTTTCTTTGCCATTTGTGTCCCATTGGGTAGATTACCCTTCACTACCTGTCCCATAGCCAAAAAATGCCCCCAAAGTAAGGTAATCTCTGGTTGTCACCATAGCTAGTGTCCCCATTGGAAGATTTCCCCACTATTCCTGCTCTGATTCTCACTCTCAGTGATAACTACAAACAGGACAAATGGAGAGGGTAAATCCCTAACAGCGACACAATAAAAACTTGACAGCAGGTCCACTCCCTCACTACTCTCTATCCCTACTGCACCGAAATCCTAAACATTTTTGCCAACCCTGCCTGAGTTCCCCTCTGCTGGACTACAGAAGACTTATCCTTCATGTTATGAAGAGAAGTAGTGCTTTGTAGTCCAGTAGGGGAGGACTCAGTATAGCAGAGGCAGCAGGGGGGTTCACCATATTTCTATCAGGATCAGCGAGTATTGTAATTGCTCCGTTTTTAAGTAAAACAGACGCAGGAAATGGACATATATTGCAGAGATGTACTAAAAAGTTTTTTTTTTATTCTTTTTTTTTAGCCATATTAAACATTCCATAGTAAGAAAATGCCCATCAACTGCCTGCCAATCACTGCTTACCCTATTGGATAGATATGAGCGGTGAGTGGGTACTACACTAAATATGCATATATTGCAGGGATGTACTAAATATGTTGTTTTTTTTTTTTTGCTTAGACATACTTTAAACATCTTGTAATTAGAAAATGCCCACCAACTGGCTGTCATCTACCCTATTGGATAGTTATAGGTGGTGAAAGGGTACTACACTGGCTCTTGACTACCACCATAGCTTGTTAGCAGATGAGGTCACGTTCCCTGCAGGCCGCTGAAGATCTCCCCTGCCCTCTGGAGGTGCAGGCTTTGGAGATCCTCAGCAGGGCACAGGAAAGGTGCCCATGGGCTGCATGTTTGACACCCCTACTTTACGCCTTCCAGGATACCCTGCTTCTCACCATGATCTACTTTGAGCTGCTCTGAAGTTTTGGTCGATGGAATCAGTTTGGTGTGGTCACCAGCAGCCAATTTTGAAATGATTATTATTTATGGCAACCAGAACAGTTTTAAAGGTTGGAGTTGGCAGAAATGAGAACACTGGGATTTAAAAAAGAATTATTAAGGAAGTAATTAAAAGTAATTGGAAATTGGATTAACAACTGACATGTTACGTCTAGCATTTATAAAGAATCATGATTTTGAACGTTAATGGAAGTCAAATTTCCAACTTCCATACATAAACAGACAATTAACGGCGATAAGACCTCTTCTCAGCAAGTTCTGTGTTGCCTGCTCACAAAGATCAAGGCCATCACACTGTCACTATTTGTTTGCTTAATAGAAAGCACAGTTTGCAGCTCTCAGATGTTGGTGCCCCTCAGTACTCCAGAGAAAACCTGTGGCCGGAGTGCAGTGGCAGATCTTATGGGAACAGCCAGCTGCCCTCCAGCTATACTAGATTGATATGGACTGTGCGCCTGCTTTTCATTTTCTACACTAACTGCAAAATCATGCCGTTAAAGAGGGACTAAGAATATGTAACACCATAAAGCTAAGCTGTCTGCTCTCTATGGATAATACTAGTCCCTATTTATCAAAGTTTATGAGGAAAGAACTGTCTTGTACACGCCAGGAATCCATTAAATATTGCTCTGGATATCATTACTTAATCCTGATTTATTTTAGTGATTCAGCAGATTTAAGTGCCATTTAACGCTTGAATTTGTCATTACAAGTGTCAGTAAAGATAGTGGATTTTACTACAGCAGAATAAAACCCAACAACCTCACAAATAGTGCCAAAGTGGAAAGAATCTGCAGTCGACAGCTGGGATATCCAAACTTTCTAAAAAAAAGGGCCAATTTACTTCCCTCCAGACTTTGGGGGGGGGGGGGGGCAAATGTGGCCATTGGGAGTAGCGATTGTCCTGGCATCATTGGGAGTAAATAATGCATTTTCGGTAGTAGGGGGAAGAATAGTGCCCCATTGTTGGTGTCAGTGGAAGGAATAGTGCCCCATCATGTGTGTCAGTGAAAGAAATAGGCCCCCGCTGTTGGCATCAATGGGAATAATAGTGCCCCATTTTTGATGTCAGTAGCAGGAATATGGCCTCATTGTTGGTGGGAGTATTCGTATCTTGTGTCAGTGGAAGGAAAAGTCCCCCAAGGGCCGGATAAAAGGCAAACAAAGGGCCACAGTTTGGAGATCACTGGTCTAGAGCATCAATTCTCAACCAGGGTTCCTCCAGAGGTTGCTAGGGGTTTTCTGAGTTGAGGCTAATTGACCTTCAATCCGATGGTGCCCTCATATTTTTGGGTCCAGCGCCATTTGGCAGAGCCAGTGGTATGACACCAATAGAAACTTTTGCTGTTTAAAAGTGGTTGTAAAGGCTAAAGTTTTTTTTACCTTCATGCATTTTATGCATGAAGGTAAAAAAAAAACTTCTCTGTGCAGTGCCCCCCCCCAGCCCCCTCAATACTTACCTGAGCCCCATTGTGATCCAACAATGTGCTCAAGAGCCTTGGCTCTACCTTCATTGGCTGAGACAGCAGCAGGAGCTGCTGTCAATCACAGCCAGTGAGCCAGAAAGGAGAGAGAGGGGGCAAGGCTGAGCCGCAGCTCTGTGTGTGAATGGACACGTTGAGCAATGGCTTAGGAGCAAGCCTACTAGGGTGCCACCATAGCAAGCTGCTTGATTGGGGGGCACTCAGCAGGGGAGAGGGGCCAGGGACATGAAAGACATGAAAACTGTTTTCAAGGGTTCCCCTGGGGTAAAAAGGTTGAGAAAGGCTGGCCTACAGTGATGACCACAGTGCTATCATGCAAATCTTTGGGCGCTCCTGTTTGGCATAGCACCACTACCAAGCTTTATTCATCTGCACCAAAGAAAACAATGAGTTTTTGAGGATGAACAGAACCTGATTTCCAACGGTTTGTTTTTTGGTAGAACTAAGCTGGTCAGCAAGGGATCCAAGTGGGATAATCCACCTTAACAATAGGGGACAACATAGGGTTTATTCCAATTCTAACGGAATCTAGTAACCTAGTTTAAATCCTGCAGCAACCTCATATCTTTTTCCATCTAGTTAATGTACCCCACTACTGAATTATCCTACATAATTCATCACTCCATTTCATTTGAGTCTAACATGTCTCCCCTACGGCAACCAATCAAATTCAAACCTGAGTTAGAAAATTACAGCTGGGAAATGATTGGAGTCTGTGTTCTATCAATGTAACTATCAGGTTTATCCTTTTAACTGTCAACTGTCAATCTGATTGGTTGCTATTGGGCAACACATACAGATGTTATTTCCAGGTCCTGTTTTCTTTCTGGCCTCTGGATTTAATAGAATATGGCACAGCTTTAAAGCATCTTTACAGCCAGGATGCTTTTTTGAGATTCAATAAAACATAATTAAGCAAAGTAGGCTAATGGAGAACTCCAGGCAACAACTAAATACACAATTGAAGGAGAAAATATTTACTGCTTTAAGGATTTGTAATTTAAATGCAATATCTGACAAACTACGTAGATTATAATCCTATTTCTTGGTTCAGTAATGATCTTTCCTATATTTCCTCTCAACCCCCTGCATGGAGGTGATCCTGAAAGCATTAGAGATTAACTACAATATTGGAACAAAGACAAAATATATCTAAAACCACCATAAACTCCAAAACCTCTACTTTGTGCCTAGAGCTTCATGATGGATAAATCCGACCCTGATGGTAACCTCGTGTTGGTAAATCAGCAATGTCATCATTTTTGTTGCTTTGCCAATACATTTAGGGACTGGGAATGAAGTTTGGGTTTGCCGCTACAATAAGTGTTTGGAGAATCCCTGGGATTCATGAAGTCCGTTAATCGCAAACTCAGTTGAAATGTTGGCAGGCTCTCCACCAGAAAAAAAGACCAATGTAAAATGCAGTGAATTGCCTTTGCCCTGGTCAGCTAAGTAAATAATTTGAAGGAATTAATATCCTTTTCTATAAAACACAACATTCATATTACTACTGCATGTTGGACATCTTAGAGCAGTCATTCTCAACCAGGGTTCTGTGGAACCCTAGGGTTTCTTCAGAGGTTGCTAGGTGTTCCATGAGCTGTGACAGATTGGCCTCCTTTTAGATGGTGACTGCATAGTTTCAGGGCCAACAAAACTGGGCAGAGCCAGCATTATGACACTAGTGATCTTTTAAGCCATTTATAAGAATGGCTTTCTGACCACCAACGGAAGAGTTGCATTCTTCCTCCTGATCACAATTGTAAGGGTGATTTTCCCCATTGACACCCAAATGTTCCCTGTGACCTGTAAATTCGTTTCGGGGTTCCTCTGGGTTAAAAATGTTGAGAAAGGCTCAAAGTTTTAGAGAGAGGTGACAATTTTTTATAGAGACATTGGTACATTTCCCTCATGGTAGTGCCAGGCTTCCTATGCCTTTACATAACATCAGCCTGCTTATTAGCCCTATAATAAGTCAGAATTGAATGCCAAGACTCAGTCCCTAAAGACTTTAGGGATGTTTGGTGCAAAGTTTGAGCAAGAGTCACAAAACCATTCATGAAGCAAACCTAGGTCAGATTCACTAATCCTAATTGTGGACCCATTATTACTGTGTGCTGTGGTAAGCACACATATATTCATTTTTTTTAACCCACCACAATGCATAGGAAGCACATGCTGCAGCATGGGAGTGCTGCCACCTGCTGTAATAGTTTGTTGGGGTTCAATTGAAAATGAGTGTCACCGCAACACACCATGGGTCTTGTAAAAATAGATGCATGGCAAGTGCTCAAGTGTTTGAGGAAATATATGAAAGATGCTAGGCTAAAAACTCTTATACTTTAAAGTCCACACGTGGGAAAATGTAAAATTATCCCTTCCAGTGGGGCTGTACCCCACTGCAAGGGGGGTAATTGTTAATTTCCTCTTTGGAAAAGACCCCCCTCTGCAGATGGCGCTCCTTCAGTTTTCTGTGGTCCCTTAGTGTTATCACGTACAATGCATAGCAATGGACCATCCTTTGGTCTTGATGAACTCAGGACCCTAGATCACTAGAGTGCAGGGGAGAAGAAGCTGCAGGGGGGAGCAGAGGATCAGGTAAGTCAATTTTATTTTTGTTCTCCTAGACCAGGGGTCTCCAGACTTTCTAAGCAAGGGGCCGGTTTACTGCCCTTCAGGCTTTAGGAGGCAGCTAGGCTGTGGCCAGTGGGAGTAGAATATGTCCTGGCATCAGTGCCCCATCATTGGTTTTAATGGGAGAAATAGTGCCCCATTGATGGTGTCAGTAGGGTGAATGGTGCCCGTTAATTAGTGTCAGTTGGTCAACTAGTGCCCCAAGGGCCAGATAAAGGCAAACAAAGGGCCACATCCAGACCCCAAGGCCACAGTTTGGAGACCACTGTCCTAGACCAAAATTAGCAATTAACTCTTGCAGTACAGACACAGCCCCGCTGCAGAGGATCATTTCTTTAGTTTCCTAAAGTTGGGCTTTAATCCAGTTCTTATGATGCCCAGGGATCGTTCACGGCCTTGCAGCTCTTATCAGATCTAGGAAATATTTAATACTGAAATACCAACAAAAAAAAAGACACACAGGCATATCATCCCATCTTAAATCCTGGTCCCTTCCCATCTTCAGAAAATGAATACTCAATAGAAAAACCTATTCAGCAATTGCAACAAGATACAGTAGGTGCAAATCTCTGATGCATTTTGAGGGACTAGCCCTCTTCTCCTTACACCAAAAGTCATGTGTTACCATATGTTATGGCAACACACCATAGAATGAGCATTTTGTTATACATAAAGATGTGTATAAGGTCCTAAAGGTGCCCATTGGAGATGAGCAAAGTAATTTCCCAAAAACTGGGTTTATAAATGTGGGCCACAAAACTTCTTAAATGCCTTTTTTTTTTTTTTTTACATTTAGCTAAGATTACTGAGCTATACATATGGAGAGTTTGCTTATTGATAACTGTTTAGATTAGATAGCCGCGGCCAACCTATTAAATAAATTTGAACATGAAAAAAAAAAGCCTGTAAAGTCCATGGAAAAGGGGGAAAAGAATTATGGGTAAATGCCATTTTCTCCCAACAGGCCTGTATGTAAATGACACCTAACCCACTGGGGTATGAAAACCTGGTATGTGATCAGATTAATATCCAAATGCTTACTTTTTTCACAACTTCAGACAAGTTCAGCAAAGTCTTTATAGGTCTCCAGAATGAACATGACATGAATGATTTGTATCATAAATAAGTTAAAGACCCCAAAAGCTGTCAGACCTTAATCATTTCCATATTAAAGTTAAAGGGCTTCAAGTCAAATTCTAGGTAGCTGACTGTTTCAGGTTAACCTGTGTGACATAGATTGCCCCAGAACTTATGTATGTATAATTCTTTTTTTCTGCATAGAGTAAGAAGAAACGTTGACGTCATGGCCTTTGGGGAGGCAGTTCAGCGAAGATATGTTTGTGAAAGGGAAGTCTTGATTGCTTCTAAAGAATCTATTATCTAAAATTTGTATATTAGTTCTGTATATAGTTTTTCTTTCTTTAAAGTGATATTAACCACTTTACCACCGGAGGATTTTGCTGTCTTACGTCTGGGCCACTTTTTGGGATTCGGCACTGTGCGACTTTAACTGACAATTGTGCGGTCATGCAACGCTGTACCCAAACGAAATGTACGTCCTTTTTTCCCACAAACAGAGCTTTCTTTTGGTGGTATTTGATCACCTGTGCGATTTTTACTTTTTGCACTATAAACAAAAAAATAGCGACAATTTTGAAAAAATAACAATATTTTTCACATTTTTTTATATGAAATCCCCCCCCCCCCCCAAAAAATTTAAAAATCTACATTTTTTATAATTTTAGGCCAATTTGTTTTCTGCTACATATTTTTGGTTAAAAAAATCGCAATAAGCGTATTTTGATTGGTTTGCGCAAAAGTTATTGCGTTTACTAACTAAGGGAAAGATTTCTGTCATTATTCTTTTTTTTTACCGAGTAATGGCGGCGATCTGCGATTTTTTTTGCGGGACTGCGACATTGCGGCGGACAGATCGGACCCTTGACTGTCATTTTTGACACTTTTGGGGGTACCAGTGACATTACTACAGTAATCAGTGCTATAAATATGCACTGTTACTGTAAAAATGACACTGGCAGGGAAGGGGTTAATTTTATTGGAGAGGGAGGGGTTAATGTATGCCTGGTGCTTACTGACATGTGTGGGGGGGAGGGGACTGTGTGACACAGGGACAGATCGCAGGTTGAGCTATGCTGAACCCTGCAATCTGACCCTGCCTGTCACTTAGGAGATCCGCCTGATTTGTTTACACAAGCGGGCGGATCTCCAGACTCGATTCCCCGACGATCGGGGAAGAGCAGCGGCGATGGCCGCTGCTCCTCCCCTGGCCCGACTCCCGCTGTGACTGAATACAGCGGGAGCGAGCCTACGGCGGCGCGCGCGAGCCTACGGCGGCGCGCGCGCACCGCCGAGAGAGGGAAATGTCTGGCGACGTAGGTCTACGTCGCCAGACGATAACGAACCACTTTGCCGCAGTAGAGCTCTAGTGAGCAGCGGTAAAGTGGTTAAAGCTTCAATTTTTTTTCTCAATTTCTGCTTTTGAAGTGATGACTTATTTTATATGCGGCTTCTTTCATTATTCTTTTGCTCTCTATTATTATTATTATTATTATTATACAGGATTTATATAGCGCCAACAGTTTGCGCATCGCTTTACAATGTGAGGGAAGACAATACAGTTACAATACAGTTCAAAACAGGAGGAACTAGAGGGCCCTGCTTGTTAGAGCTTACAATCTAGAAGATCTTAAGAAAGAGTGGTTAGGGTAATAACAGTGCAGCTCAGCTGCGTGTTTTTTTTAATCCCCCCCAAATCAAGTGGAAGCATAGCATTACAGCGTCCTATGGAACTATCCTAACCTGTGCACTCTTGGCTGGTAGCTCTAAGGTTCAACATAACCAGATACCCCCCAAAGTCTTAGGATTGCAGGCATGGCCACTCCCCTGCTCCCGCTTCCTCCCTACCCAAAGCCAATGAATGGATAGTTGCTGTCCAATGGGACATGGCACACAACGTGCACACTCATCACCATCAATGTGTCTCTAACACAAAACAACAGCCCAGCTCTGCGGTATTCTGACACCCCCTACTCTGAACACTTTTCAGATTATCAACACTACCTAGGAAGAGAGCGCAATATCGATTAGAGCACTGCACTGTTTTTGTTTTATTTTGGGGGGAGGCATGTTAGACCTCTGAAGAGCCGAGTCATTTCTTTGTCTGAGAGAGCTGCAGCCTACTATTTGCTGGCCGCACAGAATATTTTTACCCAAGCAGTGTTAAAAGAAATGGCCCAAATGGTTGGCTGCAGTAATAAGCAAAAATGGTTCATTTGGGCTTTAAATGCAAATATTTTTAGCTTGTGGTTCTAAAAACTTTGTTTGCTCTCTTTTAAAGTTTGCTTTCTCTGTAAATCACAGCCTGTGAGGAGGCAGTGGGGACAGGGCTGAGTCGCGCTGTGTGTGTCAATGGACACACACGGTGTGGCTTGGGAGCGAGTCCGCAGGAGTACCCCCCATAGCAAGTGACTTACTATGGGGGCACTTAGAAGGGTGGAGGAGCCAGGAGCACCAGCGGGGGACCTCAGAATAGAAGGCTCAGGGCTGCTGTGGGCAAAACTATTGTGCAGATCAGGTAAGTATGACATGTTTATTTATTTATTTTTTAATTATTTTATCTTTAGAATCACTTTTATGCTTTGGTTCACAATTGCAGCACCGCCCCATTCACTGTTATGGGTCAAATTTGGCAGGCAGTACCACTGCCCAACACAACCCATTTAACTGGGGTATATTTTTGCCACAGTCCATCCAGCCGCTGTTGCAACTTAACTAAGGTAGATGAGGGGGGGGGGGGGGGGTTAGTAAAATCGCAGCTCAGCCAGCTATTTTACATACATGTGCTTACCTAAAATAGAATTAAGCTTCATTCACACAGCTGTAAAAAAAAAACAAAGCGCATATACAAGTGTTTTTTATTTACAGATGTGAACGCAGCCTCATTGTTTTCAATGGAGCCATTCGCACAGATGCATAAACATAAGATGCATATTCAGATCTGTAACACAGAATCCAAAATCTGCGTCTAAGAACATTCGATTTACGTGTTTACACCTTTAAACACATGCATACCTGTTTGAACGCAAGTAAATTAAGTCTAAAGAACGGGGGAAAATAAATTACCATAAAAACAACTTATGTATGCATATTTAACTTTATCAATTTAAACACAGCACTGCCCCATTTACTGCTCTGTTCTTCCTCTTCCTGATTGGATCACTGGCTGTGATTGATAGCAGCAAAAGCCAATCTGCTTTACTTATGTGCAATGATGTGCAAGGATGAGGCTGCACTGATGGGCTCTGATAGGCTGCACTGATGATGCAGCACTGATGATGCGGTACTGAAGGGCACTGATTAGGTGGCACTGATGTGGAGGCACTAATATGCCACACTGATGGGCACTGATATGCAGCACTGATGAGCACTGATAGGTGGCGCTGATGGGCACTGATAGGTGGCACTGATGGGCACTTATAGGTGACCCTGATGGGCACTGATGGGCAGCACTGCTGAGCACTGATGGGTGGCACTGACGGGCACTGATGAGCAGGCACTGATGGGCACTGAAAGACAGCATTGATTGGTGTCACTGATGGACACTGATTTGTGTCACTCATGGGTACAGACTGGCATCACTTGCTGGGCACTGCTGTGGCTGCACTGTAATCAGGGCAGTGATGATCAATTCCCTGATTACCTGTATAGTCTCCCCTGTGAGAAGATGCTGCTGAGACTCTGTCAGTGTGAGGGGAGGAGAGCCGATAAAAGGCACTTGCGTGTTTACATGTGATCGTCTTTTATTGGACAAAGCTGATCACATGGGAAAGAGCCGCGTCATCGGCTCTTTATCAAGGTCGGGGTCGCGCTGTGTCCCTGCGGGTTCACGAGAGCTGTGACACTGGGGTGACCTCGTATGAGAGGGGATCCCGCCCGTCATGTAGTAATATGAAGGTGGGTGGGATCCCCTCTCATTCTAGGAGGTAAAGCTGACCATACACTAGTAGAATTTCAAACTTTTTTACATTAAGAACATTCATTCGACTTTCTAATCATTCGTCAAATCAACCTTCATTTTTGACCATGATGACGAGAAAATTTGATGTAGCGGGATGGAAAATTTTTCTGAAACAAATAAAACAGTAAATTTAGTTTTTGTTCAGGAACATCCATTCCAAAATCAAATGTTAAAAGCAAAACAAATTTTGTAGTGGGTTCAAACAATGTTCGACATCAAATGTAGTGACAATTTTCATATGAATGTTTGTACAAATGTTCATACTACTAATGTATTGCTAACTTTAGTAATTGTAAATAAAGTCCTTCTGAATACAATTTAATTGAGGGTTATTCATGTAACAAATTCAAGTAATAAAGCCCATGTACAGACAATGGTGTCAGCAGTACATGATTGTATGGTGTCACTAGTACATGATTGTATGGTGTCACCAGTACATGATTGTATGGTGTCACTAGTACATGATTGGCCGCTGTGATTGGACACAGAGGGAGTCAATTAGCAGGGCCTGCAGACCCGATGTCTGCCAGAACCCAGCGATTGTTCCCGAGGCGGACAGAATCAGCGGTCTGTCTATTTTAAACTAGGCAGATCCCCATTCTGTCACAGGGGAAGATTGAGATCTTGTGTTCCTGCTAAGCAGGAACACACATCTCTGCCTTCCTCCAGTCAAAGCATCCTCCCACACAGTCAGCAAGCACTCCCAGGGAACACATTTAACACTTTAATCGCCCCTGATGTTAACCCCTTCCCTGTCAGTGTCATTAGTACAGTGCATATTTTGTAGCATATGATCACTGTACTGGTGTCACTGGTCCCCAAAAAGTGTCACTTAGTGTCAGATTTGTCCACTGCAATGTCGCAGTCCCACTACAAACTGCTGATCGCCGCCATTACTAGTAAAAAAAAATGCAAAAAATAAAAATTCCTTAACCTCCTAGGCGGTAATCCCGAGCGTGACTCGGGGTTGATTTTTCATTGCAGGAGCGGTAACCCCGAGTCACGCTCGGGGTGGATTGCAGAGAGCGCAGCGGTGTTCTCTTACCTTATCCTGGCGATCCAGCGATGATCTCTCATTGCTGAAATCGCCAGCCGAGAGTCCCGCCGCTCCTCCGTCCCTCCGTCGGTCTGATCACTTCCTAGTTCCGTTCCCTGCAGCAGCAATGCTGCATGGGAGCGGAACTAGGGAGGGAAATTAAAAAAAAAAAAAAAAACGTTACACAAAACACATTTTATATTATATATATATATATATATATATATATATATATATATATACCGGTATATATATATGCATATGTATATATATATATATATATATATATATATATATATATATGTATATATATATATATATATATATATATATATATATATATATATATATATATATATATATATATGTATATATATATATATATATATAAATATATATATATATATATATATGCACACACACACATATATATATATATATAAAATTATATTATTGATTCAATTATAATTAATGCGTTATATATTATATATATATATATATATATATATATATATATATATATACACACATATATCTATATATAATATATAATGCATGAATTATAATCTAATCAATAATATAATTTTATTATATATATTATATATTAAATAATAAAATAATATTATTGATTCGATTATAATTCATGCGTTTGTGTTTCAAATTTATCACATCTGGGATGTCTACTAGAGTCTTGTTTTGGTCAGGTTTAAGTCAGTAATTACTAAGAATTGTAGGCCTATAATACATAACGCCAAATTTCCATGAAAACAATTGTACCGCTTTTGGTATGTAATTCCTGACATAATCATACCGCCAGGGAGGTTAAACATCTCTTAATTTTTGCGCAAACCAATCAATATACGCTTATTGGGATTGGGAAAAACTTGAAGCAGAATACATATTGTCTTAAATTAATGAAGAAATATTATTTTTTTACATTTTTTTTATTTTATGTGTTTTATCACAGAAAGTAAAAACTATTGTTTTTTTGTTTTTTTTTTCAAAATTGTCGGTATTTGTTATAGCACAAAAAATAAAAAGCACAGAGGGGATCAAATACTACCAAAAGAAAAAAAAGGACATCAATTTTATTTGGGTACAGTGTCACACAACTGCGCAATTGTCAGTTAAAGTAATGAAGCGCCGCATCGCAAAAAATGGCCTGGTCATGAAGGGGGTGAACCTTTCAGAGCTGAAAGAGGTTAATATACATGGAAGCAGCCATATTTGTTCATTACATATGGAGATTTTGCTTTCTGCTTTTTAGTGCCACACAATAGTTATGGTTGACTGTTTCTAACAGGAATAGAATTTAACCGGTTGCCGACTGCGCACAGTATATTTACTGCGGCAGTCAGCCCGGCCAGGCAGAGTGACGTAGATCTATGTCTCTCGCCTGTCACCGGGTTTTGAGCCAATAGCGGGGCGAGCGCGCGCCCGCTGAGGCTCGTTCACAGAGGAGTCCGGGCGTGTGACCGGCGGACCCGATGTCCACCGGTCACACTACGATCGTCGGTAGAGCGGGAGAAAGGCGGACGGCTTATGTAAACAAGCCGCCTGTCATTCTCCCCTGTGTAAAAATGGAGATCAGACGGTTCTACTATGCAGAATCGTTGATCTCTGTTTTTACAATAGGAGACCTGTCCCATCACAGTTAGAAACACGCCCCTAGGACACACTTAACCCCTCCCTCTCCAATACAGTTCACCCCTTCACTGCCATTGTCATTTTTACAGTAACAGTGCATATGTATAGCACTGATTACTGCAGTAATGTCACTGGTACCCCCAAAAGTGTCAAAAATGTCAGTCAAGGGTCCGATCTGTCCGCCGCAATGTCGCAGTAACGCAAAAAAAAAAGCAGATCGTCGCCATTACGCGTTAAAAAAAAAAACAACAAAAATGACAAAAATCTTTCCCTTAGTTAGTAAACGCAATAACTTTTGCGCAAACCAATCAAAATACGCTTTTTGCGATTTTTTTTTACCAAACATAGGTAGCATAAAACAAATTGGCCGAAATGTTAAAAAATTTTGATTTTTACATTTTTTTGGGGGGGAATTTCATATAAAAAAATGTGAAAAATATTGCTATTTTTGCAAAATGTAAGCTCTTTTTTTGTTTATAGCGCATGATCAAAAAATCGCACAGGTGATCAAATACCACCAAAAGAAAGCTCTGTTTGTGGGAAAAAAAGGACGTCAAATTCGTTTAGGTATAGCGTCGCACGACCGCGCAATTGTCCGTTAAATTCACGCAGTGCCGAATCGCAAAATAGGCCCTGGTCAGGAAGGGGGTAAAATCTTCTGGGGCTTAAGTGGTTAAAGCCATAGATCGAATCAATCTGCAATTCTCTTATAAAAGAATGTATTCACTTAAGAACTCCTCACGTGCGCTGTTTGATCATTTGTGGAAACCATGGAAAGATAGCAAATACTATACCAATGTCATTACAGTCTTTCTTTATATGCTCTTTGTTTTGTGTTCTTAGTAATTTTTATAGTGCATCATATTGTATTAGCCTCTTTCTCTGCATTATGCCGCACCCTTCTGTAATTCTGTAACTCTGTTATAACTTGTGAAAATCAATAAAAATTATTAAAATAAAAAATGAAAAAAGCTGTATATTTATTAGCAAAAAGCTTCACCTTATTCCCAAACAGTGAGCACACTTTATATAGTGAACAGCTGTTGTTACCTTTAATAAATCAATCCCTATGGGTTAGTTGACTCTTTGAAAACAATGCACATACTTCTTTTACTCTAAAATCTCGTGCAGCCCTGTGAGTTCCGAACCCAGGAGTGCTCTGTATGCAATTAACACCTTTCTGCTTCATTCCAGCACTTTGGAACAGCAATACACACCCTCAGTGTAAAGGCACGTACTTTTCTGATCTATAGAGAGGCCTGCAACATTGCAGGGGGTATTGTAGGCAGGGGGCTAAGAAATAAAACCCACAACTGACACATTTAAAGTTTAAGAGCCGGTTCACACTGAGGCGACACGACTCCTTACTACTTCGGGGGCGACTTGTGCATTACAGTGCACCACAACTTCAGAGCGACTTGCAGGGACTTCACATAATGGAATTCTATGCAAGTCGCTCCGAGGTCGCCCCGAAGTAGTACAGGACCCTTTTTCTAAGTCGGAGCGACTTGTGTCGCTCCTATTAGAACGGGTCCTGTAGCGGTCAATGGACAGCGAGGGAGCGCGACTTGTCAGGCTGACAAGTCGCGCTAGTGTGAACCGACTCTAAGGCTGCATTCACATGTCAGTGTATAATCGCGGGCAGAACCGCCACGGTTCCGCCCGCGATTCGGAGATTTATTGCAAATCGCGGGACGCCTAGCGTTGCCCGTTGATTTGCAATAGCCCCCCAAACGCCGAGCGATGTTGCCGCGATTTACGCCCGCCGAATCGCGGCAACATCGCGCAAACAAAATCGCGGGACGCAATACGCTCCAAAAAAGTACAAGAGCTTCTTTGGAGCGTATTGCGTCCCGCGATTTTGTTTGCGCGATTTTGCCGCGATTCGGCGGGCGTAAATTGCGTCAACATCGCTCGGCGTTTGGGGGGCTATTGCAAATCAACGGGCAACGCTAGGCGTCCCGCGATTTGCAATAAATCTCCGAATCGCGGGCGGAACCGCGGCGGTTCTGCCCGCGATCATACGCTGACATGTGAATGCAGCCTCAAGGCTAAGTTCCACTTTTGCAAAAAAAATAATAATAAATAAATAAAATGTACCCATATTTGCAGCAAACAAATAGGCATTGGTTATTTATTTGCAGATGAGCCTGTAAAGCAATGCAGATATGCTCAGTGGATGGTCAGTGTAATGCCAGGCTCCTGCAGATTCTTCTTCCAGCCATACGTCCTTTCCACCTAAAGACCAAACCTTTTCTGGCACATTTTGTTTACAAGGTTAAATCACTATTTTTTCATAGACGATTACTTATAACCCCCAAATATGATATATTTTTCTTTAGTAGAGACCCTAGAAAATAAAATGGCGATCGTTGCAATTTTTTATGCCACACAGTATTTCAAACGCAATTTTTGTAGAAAAAATAAACCTTCATGAACTTAAAAAGCAAAACACGATATACACTCCATTTTTTATTTTTTCTGTAAAATATGAAAGATGATGTTACGCCGTGTAAATAGATACCTAACGTCTGATGCTTTAAAACTGTGTGCGCTTGTAGAATGGCGACAAACTACGGTACTTACAAATCTCCATAGGCGACACTTTAATTTTTTATAAGTTACCTGTTTAGTGTTACAGAGGAGGTCTAGTGATAGAATTATTGCTCTCATACTGTTTGCATATGTTTACATATGTGTGCGTGACTTGCATATGCGTTCGCTTCTGTGCGCAAGCATGGACGGATGGGGGTGCGTTCATTTTTTTTTATTATTTATTTATTTATGTATTTTTTACACTGTCCCTTTCATATTATTTATTTTTGTATCACTTTTAGACCACATTCACACTGAAGCGGCACGACTTCGGGGGCGACCTGTGAAGTCGCGTGCACCGTGACTTCGCTACGACTTGCACGCGACTTGCACAGACTTCACATAATGGAAGTCTATGCAAGTCGCCTCCAGGTCGCCCCGAAGTAGTACAGGACCCTTTTTCTAAGTCGGAGTGACTTGTGTCGCTCCTATTAGAACGGGTCCTGTAGCACTGCATGGACCGCGATGGACCGCGACTTGTCAGGCTGACAAGTCGCCTGACAAGTCGTGGTAGTGTGAATGGAGACTTATTCCTATTACAAGGAATGTAAACATCCCTTGTAATGAAAATAAGGACGACAGGTCCTCTTTATGGAGAGATCTGGGGTCAAAATTCTGATCTTTTGCTTTAAAAAAACAAAAATGTTAATTCTGCCCTAGATTGGAAGTAATGTCATGATGTCGCTCCAGTCCTCTAAGGCCAGAGAGGCAATCAGAGACTATCTAGTCTCTCATTGCCTCTGTGACCAGCCGGGCGCATCGCAGGTTCATTTCTCGGGTAAGCCGGTTACAAGGGTAAGCCCGAGAAACACCGGCGAGTGGCGGGGGAAGGAGACATTCCCTCCAGCTTCTTTGGAAAGTGATCCAGTGGCTAATGAGCCGCCCAGACCGCTTTCATTAGAAAACCAGCCGTTGGCTGAAAAAAAAGATACGGGATAATGGCTGATAGCTTCAGCCATAACGCCAGTAAACCACTTACAAATTCTTTCCTACTTTTCTCCTGCATAGGGCAGCTCATTGAAATGAATAGGCTGCTCTACACGTGGCATGCAGAAAAGCCCGCAGGTGTGAAAAGTGGAAGAATGCCTTTAGGCCACTGCAAACTTTTTATTTCATTCATGCAACTAGATGCAGGAGGGACTACCTATCCTCTTAAGGCATTATGGGGGAGATTCACTAAAACTGGAGAGTGCAAAATCTGGTGCAGCTCTGCATAGAAGCCAATCAGCTTCCAGGTTTTTTTTGCCAAAGCTTAAAGTGTAAGTCCACCTTAAAACTAAAATCTCTACAGCTATAGACTTCCACGATCCAACAATAACCTATCTAGCCCTGTAAAGAAGAAATCAGTATACTTACCTTTTTTGAAGCCGATCCAGTCTGATCTCCAGCGGCAGAAGCTCTGCAGAGGACACGGCCGACAACAGCTGTGAAATTAATGAGAAGTGATGTCACCCATAGACTTACTATGGGGCTTCCGTCGTCGGCTGTGTCCTCTGCACCCACCTTCACAGCGAAGCCACAGGTGACAGCTCAGTGTGGGATCGGGTCGGATCGGCTTAAAAAAAAGTATTTATACTGATTTCTTCTTTACAGGGCTAGATAGGTTAGTGTTAGATCTTGGAGGTCTAATGATGCAGGGATTTTAGTGTTAGGGTGGACTTACACTTTAATTTGACAAGCTGAAGTTAGAAATTGGCTACCATGCACACCCATACCTCCCAACTTTTTGAGATGAGAATGAGGGACACCTATTAGCAAAAATATGCTGCAGTCCCTGAGTGATATAAGAAGCCAGTAGGTGACTAGCTGCCAACAACTGAAATATGAGTTTTGAATGAACCAACTTTTATTACTGGTGTATATGCTGGGAAAGAAAATCAGTGGTAACCTCTAAGAAGAAAACAACATGGGAACAGAGCAAGGATAGCCTGGGGTGTCAGCTTCAGATTTCAAAGTTCCAGGCAATGAAGATATATGGGCAGCATTGCTCAGCCTGCACACTATGTCCAGTAGATGGCACTGTGGATCACTGCTAGAATATTGGGATTAGTTTACTACAAGGTAACTGGAGAAAATGAATTGCTCTGCCTAATGCCAAATTCTGGCATTCAAAGAACAATGAATGGCATCCCTATCAGGGGGAGAATTTATTGTTAGTGTATAAGAAGTGGGAACAATCTAAAAGACATAAGGATAAAACATAAAACTGGATATTCTTTTCCCTTTTATTTTTACAGAAAAGATATTATTTATATATATATATATATATATATATATATATATATATATATATATATATATATATATATATATATATATATATATAATATACAGTAGCACACCCCTCACATTTTTTGTAAATATTTTATTATATGTTTTCATGTGACAACACTGAGGAAATGACACTATCCTACAATGTAAAGTAGTGAGTGTACAGCTTGTATAATGGTGTAAATTTGCTGTCCCCTAAAAATAACTCAACACACAGCAATTAATGTCTAAACCGCTGGCAACAAAAGTGAGTACACCCCTAATGAAAATGTCCAAATTGGGCCCAAAGTGTCAATATTTTGTGTGGCCACCATTATTTTCCAGCACTGCTTTAACCCTCTTGGGCATGGAGTTCACCAGAGCTTCACAGGTTGCCACTGGAGTCCTCTTAGACTTCTCCATGACGACATCACGGAGCTGGTGGATGTTAGAGACCTTGCGCTCCTCCACCTTCAGTTTGAGGATCCCCCATAGATGCTCAATAGGGTTTAGGTCTGGAGACATACTTGGCCAGTCCATCACCTTTACCCTCAGCTTCTTTAGCAAGGCAGTGGTCTTCTTGGAGGTGTGTTTGGGGTCATTATCATGTTGGAATACTGCTCTGCAGCCCAGTCTCTGAAGGAAGGGGATCATGCTCTGCTTCAGTATGTCACAGTACATGTTGGCATTCATGGTTCCCTCAATGAACTGTAGCTCCCCAGTGCCGTTAGCAGTCATACAGCCCCAGACCATGACACTCCCACCACCATGCTTGACTGTAGGGAAGACACACTTGTCTTTGTACTCCTCACCTGGCTGCTGCCACACACGCTTGACACTATCTGAACCTAATAAGTTTTGCTTGGTCTCATCAGACCACAGGACATGGTTCCAGTAATCCATGTCCTTAGTCTGCTTGAGTTCAGCAAACTGTGGGCTTTCTTGTGCATCATCCAGGCTTCCTTCTGGGATGACAGCCAGGCAAACCAATTTGATGCAGTGTGCGGCGTATGGCACTGACAGGCTGACCCCCCACCCCTTCAACCTCTGCAGCAATGTTGGCAGCACTCATACGTCTATTTTCCAAAGACAGCCTCTGGATATGACGCTGAGCACGTGCACTCAACTTCTTTGGTCAACCATGGCCAAGCCTGTTCTGAGTGGAACCTGTCCTGTTAAACCAATGTATGGTCTTGGCCACCGTGCTGCAGCTCAGTTTCAGGGTTTTGGCAATCTTCTTATAGCCTAGGCCATCTTTATTTAGAGCAACAATTCTTTTTTTTTTTCAGATCTTTAGAGAGTTCTTTGCCATGAGGTGCCATGTTGAACTTCCAGTGACCAGTATGAGAGAGTGAGAGCGATAAAACCAAATTTAACACATCTGCTCCCCATTCACACTTGAGTCCTTGTAACACTAACGAGTCACATGACACCGGGAGGGAAAATGGCTAATTGGGCCCAATTTGGACATTTTCACTTAGGGGTGTACTCACTTTTTTGCCAGTGGTTTAGACATTAATGGCTGTGTGTTGAGTTATTTTGAGGGGACAGCAAATTTACACTGTTATACAAGCTGTACACTCACTACTTTACATTGTAGCAAAGTGTAATTTCTTCAGTGTTGTCACATGAAAAGATATAATAAAATATTTACAAAAATGTGAGGGATGTGCTCACTTTTGTGAGATACTGTGTGTATATATATATATGTTATTTTGTTTATTTTTTACTGCACGATCATTTAAAGTGAAAGTAAACTTTTAATCTTTTAATCAAATGGCTGACAGGCAGAGTATTTATGACAGAAGAGACCCTGTTGCTCTCGTCTGCCATAAATGCGTCCTTCTGCCTGTCAGCTGTCATGTTTACTGAGCCACGCATGCGCAGCTCAGAAAACATTTACGGCCCCGATCGGCCCCTGATCCGCGCAGCAGGGATGTGACTCCGTGCACATGCGCAGAAGTGGTGTTGTTGCGGCCTGGCCTATCAAGTGGCCAAAGGCACGGACCCAGAAGGAAGACCGGGCGAAGATGGAAACTCCAGGGGCCCCCCGGATCGGTCCCAGCGCTGTGCTGGAGGACACCATAAGAAAGGTAAGTCTGCAATAATGTACTAATATACTGTGCATACTAGTACATTATGGCATAACCCACCTGGGGGGGCTAAGAAAAAAAATATATATAGCGGACTATAGCTACATTTAGATTATCCTAGGGGTTCCCGGGTCACGCCGATGGAGTCCGGACGTTTTGGGATATCGCTGGCAGGATCACCCATATCGTGCGGCTCAGTGGGGACAACGTTGACGGCGGGAGGACCGGGATATTGTCTTGGACATGTACTTCTGCCTAATCATGTTTCATCCCATGTGAGTGTGATTTTAATTATTAATAAAAGTTTAGTGTGTGCATATTACGCTATGGGTCCCTGTCGTTCTCTTTGCATGTGAGAGGAGAGGAGGAGGTGCTGACCATTACTCTACCAGTTGGAGTCTAATGCCAAGGAGGATCGCCATTTTAAAGTGGAGAATCTCTGGTTGGATAAAGCGCTTTACCCAAGTGTTAAGGGTACGTGTGCACGCTATAGGGGGAACACAGCGGTGTGGTGAAGGATCTTGGTGGTTGCTGTAGGACCAGTAAGGAAGATTCTGAGTTATGCAGCACTGGTTCTTACTATTTACATCAGAACACTGAGTCTCCTATACACCTTGCTTTCTGCAGGACTCCACCCCTAAAAACTGTTTTTGGACTTTACTAACAATATTGGTCCGAAAGGATCCACTTGCTAAATGTATATAGCCATATATCCGCTGACCTTGTTCAGATAGGCTGTATTTAGCGCTGCTAGTGCTTATGTGGGCTATTGCTCTTGTACACACCTGATTTTTGGATATTGATAAGATATAGCAGCTGCTTCCTGCTGATATTGGCTTTTTGTGATCTAACACCTTGCAGAGTTGTTTGGTGTTTAGTGTCTATTCTTTATGAGCATTGCATAATACCTAAGCGCTGAGTGGGTTGGACGGGAACTTGGTTTCTTTCTCACTCCTTTTTTGAATATAGCGGACTTTACTCCTGTTTTAAAGCCTAACTCAGGCAAAACAAAATAAGTTCTGGACAGACTACAGAAGAATCAGAACTGCTTTCAGATTTTTATTGTTGTCTCTGTCCCCAGGAGGAGATTTTTCCTCATTTCTTGTATCAGTGACCAAACAGAAATCTCCTGAACAAGGGATCTAAACCTTATCCACTTTATCCAATCTATCTGGGTTCTTCGGTTCAAGGAGACTATCTGCATGGAGTTTGCATGTTCTCCCTGTGCTTGTGTGTATTTCCTCCAGATACTCCAGTTGCCTCCCCTCACTCCAAAGACATGCTGGTAGGTTAATTATCTCCTGTCCTAAATTGGCTTTATTATGGTGATCTTCTGAGTGCACCCATGATGGCTGCCTCACCATCTGCCCCAACAGCAGATAAAGCATTTTGAGTCCCCAAGGGGGGACAGTGCTATAGAAATATAAAAAAAATAATAAAATAAAATGGTGTAAAGATGCTTAACTCCTTTAGTAAATCAGCCTCAGAGTACGCAACTTACTTACTAAAATGTTGAAGTTGTTACACATTACAAAATAACATTATTACATAACATTCTTTTGTTGCAACAGTTCATAATAGTTCAGAAATGGCCACCTAACAATGTAAAGAAACATAATCCCAAAGCACATTCACAAGAACAAACCATCGGTATTTTAAGGATCCTTTCACACAGGCAGACCTTGGCTGCGATCTGCTTGCTCAGCAGGGAATCTGTCTGCGGCTCTCCTCTGAGCAGGTGGATGGCCGGTCTGTGTCCGCTCCACTTATGCAGAGCGGATATGGACACAGCTAACTCTCCTCTATGGGCGGTTGGATGTAAACAGACTACCTGTCCGTTTACACCTGACTGCCATCCAATATAATCTGCTGGATGGAAGAGGAAGGTCCCTTTTAGATGGGGCGGACTCCGTCAAATGGAGCCGTACGCTTAGCGGGGGATCTTTCTGCTGATCCCCCCTGAGCAGACAGAGGACAGGCCCATGTGCGCTTTGCTATGCAGAGCGGAAAAAGTCTGCTGTTCTCTATAGGGTGGTTGGTGGAAACAGACTGCCTGTCTGTTTCCATTCGACTGCCATCCCATCCACCAGACTGATGGGGACCGGATCCCCATTCATCTTTTTTTAGCAGACAGGATCGGACTGGATACCAGTGGGTGTCGGCTGACATACTCCCGCCTATAGAGAACAATAGATGGTCTGACTGACTGACAGGTGGACTCAATTGGTCCATCAGAGTGAAAGATGCCTAATGGATCTCCATCAGTCTGTTTTTAGAGGATCAGATTGAATGCTAATTTCCTGTTATTTGTACCTTTCCTGGTTTTGCTGTGTAATTTTTGAGACCCGCTAACCATAGTGACCCAACTAATGACAACTGACTGTTCGCAAACACATTACTAACAGCCATTTCCTAAATCATTTAAAGAAAAAAATAATTCCTCTCTCCATGGGTCTGCACCCTTGTCAGGTTTTTCTGGCTGTTTGAGCCTCCACTGGGAAATTTATCCTACTTCTTTGTCCTGGTGACCATCATCAGTGGTTCTGGAAGTGAGGGAAAATCCAAAATTTTGAGTCATCACTGGGACAGAAATAACAGAAACCAGAGCACCAGTGCACAAAGCAAGGTCCATAAAGACTTAGATGATTGAGTTTGGGGTGGAGGAACTTGTCTGGCCTGCACAGAGTCCTGACCTTAACCCAAAAGAACACCTTTTGGATGAATTAGAGCAGAGACTGTGAGCCAGGCCTTCTTGTCCAACATCAGTGCCTGACCTCACAAATGCACTTCTGGAAGAATGGTCAAACATTCCCATAGACACACTCCTAAACCTTGTGGACAGCCTTCCCAGAACAGTTGAGGCTGTTATAGCTGCAAAGGGTGGGCCAACTCAATATTGAACCCTACAGACTAAGACTGGGATGCCATTAAAGTTCATGGGTGTGTAAAGGCAGGTGTCCCAATATTTTTGACAACATAGTGTATGTGGTCCTCATGTAATTTATCATGGCTACAGACAGATGTCTCTGTGAAAATGTCAGGTGGGGGGATATCAGCCAGTACCCACCGTAAAGGTTGGTCAACGTGTGACAGTGTTGTTTGAGTGGTAATATTTTCCTTTCCTCTCCACTATTAAAGAGTGTTTTTTTAATCAGTTTTTTTTTTTTTTATTGTGTACTTTGCACATGTGACATCCAAATTAAACCAATGTTATGTTCTAAGAAGGTTCTACACATCTCAAAATGTATTGCAAACTGTCCCTTTAATTTGATGTGTCCCCATTAGGACAAAAGATGAGTTATGTGCAAACCAAATAGTTAAGAAAGTTAAATGTTCACTTATCCCTGTAAACTTGTGCAATCATCCAGTCCTGTACAAAGAATCTGTTTTTTTTTTTAAAAATTCCCCAGCACATGATTGGGTAATAATCAAATCTTCACTCTGTTTAGTAAACTTTCTAGTCCTTTAGTAAATCAGCCCCATTGAGTAAACCAAGTGCAGGATCCAACTCCTCAGTTTCTGAAGGTGTGATAATCTGACTATTATTTCATTTTCCAAACTACCAAATATTGTTCCGGATTCCAATAGCTTCTCAATATCATGTACAGTATGTCCTGTGCAGAGTTCCCCTTTAATAATGATGGGAGTAGGAGGACAGGAACATGACATCCCCATTGTACAGACTCCCAGACCTACAGACATATGCCATGCTTCACTTCCCCCCACCAGACAGGGAACTCTCTGCTCACATCTACATAGGGAATGATAGAAAATTCATCATCATTTGGGGAGGCACCTGTAAGCCATTACCCTCATCACCCAATCACAGGGAGCCATCAGAGCCCTGATAATAAATCTCACTTATGTGTACAGTCCGCACATTGCTCCACTAAAAATCCCGGCATTGTGTGGGACCCTACACGCGTGTGTGCGACCATCTGCCCAGCAGTGACATGTGCCAATCAGATCGGACCGACCTACATATCATCTATCTACTAATACTAGGAACAGATCTACATGACAAGAGAGGGATTCACATTCATCATCAATTCATATTTAAAACACACTGAGGATGATTTACTAAAGGAGTTCAGAATCTTCACTCAATAAATGAAGTGCATATCCACATCAACTATCCAATTATTACACAGCGAAGTCCTGATATTATATCATATCATCAGCATGACAAAGTGATCACAGCTACAATTTATTGACGTATATTCTCGTCTCCTTTAAATCCACCCAATTCTCTCTATTGATTTATTTGTTAATGTATGGTAACAAGGAGACAATAATATATACATACTGATCTATCTATCTATCTATCTATCTATCTATCTATCTATCTATCTATCTATCTATCTATCTATCTATCTATCTATCTATCTATCTATCTATTTATCTATCTATCTTTTATTTGTGTATATATGTAACTTTCACCTATGTGTGTATCTTTTAGCCATCTATGCACCTATTGAGTATATCTGTCTTTCTACTTATTATTTATGTGTGTACATATATGTATCTGTATTTTATCTATGTATACAGCTTTCATTTACCCATGTAACTAGCTATGTATATATGTCTGTCTGTATATCTATTTATTATGTATATATGTATCTGTATAATGTACTACATGTATTTTTCGACTATCTATGTAATTGACTTTCTACATATTATCTATGTACCTGTTTATCTATCGATTGATCTTTTATGCACATATGTATGTATCAAATTACCTATCTATCTATCTATCTATCTATCTATCTATCTATCTATCTATCTATCTATCTATCTATCTATCTATCTATCTATCTATCTATCTATCTATCTATCTATCTATCTATCTATCTATCTATCTATCTATCTATCTATCTATCTATCTATCTATGTGCCTTTGTGTCTATGCATTCTTCACATTAAATATAGTAACACAAATGTACTCTTTATGTATGCCTATAGAGATATACTGTATCTTTCTGATGGTAGTGTATACGATATTACAATATATATATAGTGGTAGTGACTGATTGAATAAAGAAGCAATTAAGCAATTCTCACCACAACCTGTGCATTATCACATACCTCCTATCTTTGGTTAAATTCACCTATAAGAGTTTTGGATACACACACACACACGTATATATATATATATATATATATATATATATATATATATATATATATATATATATATATATATATATATATATAATATACGTATACACATGTAGTTAAAAGGGTATAAGAGTGCATATATCGGATTTATATAATAGATTCCCATCCCCTGTATAGATAGATAGATAGATAGATAGATAGATAGATAGATAGATAGATAGATAGATAGATAGATAGATAGATAGATAGATAGATAGATAGATAGATAGATAGATAGATAGATAGATAGATAGGAGGGGGTGGTAAATGTATGTCGTCCATAGAGGTGTGTAGTGGCTGGGTTCTCTGGGTTCTCTCCTGTCTTCTCTATACATTGTTGCTCTCAGTCTCCTGGTCCTTGTACCCCTCGCTGTGTTATTAGGTAACAATTTCTAGGTGGACGCAGTTTAAAGACAAAACAAGTTTTAAAACATCCTCCGACAACCTTGTTATAAAGTCACCTAAAATATTTACTAGGTACATTTTAGCATAATAAAGTAGGGGGTAGCTGGTTGTCTCCGGGGCGGATTAATAATGAATATTGGATGGATGTGTCCTCTGCAGGGGCTCCGCTCCGGGTCCAGCCAGCAATAAGGGACATCATGCAGAAACAGAGCCCCCCGCCCGCCCGCCTCACTCCCTACACTCTACTTACATGATCCAGGGATCCTCTCCTCCGTCCCACCTCCCATCCATCCACCGACTATACACCGACTCCTCCATTCACCCTCATCACTATGTCAGCTTTCTTCTAGGAGTATGACACCGGAGGAGAAAAATCTACTTAAAGCAGAAGATTCACTCTAAACCCTGCAAAGGGGGGAAACATCACTGACTGACATCTTTACACAACGTGTAAAAAACCAGCCGAGTGTGTAACACGGAATGTCAAAAGCGATTGGTTTTCTGCTAGACTGGACACTCTCAGTTCAATAGATGAGCCATAGAAGAGGCTGAGCATGGGAAAATCACTAGACAGGCTGCTGTGTACAGCACTGAGCATAGAGAGGGCAATGGGCCTGCCCTGGGGCACCTGGAGCTAAAATAATCAGGGGGCTAGGGTATGGACAGAAGGGGGAAATAAAAAAAAAAATATATATATATATATATATATATATATATATAGTTTTTTTTTTTATTTTTAACCATGGGGCACCTGGAGCCACAACAATTAGGAGGCTAGAGTATGGACAGAAGGGGGGGGGGGGAGAAAAAAATACATATATATATATATATATATATATATATATATATATATATGTATACACATATACTTTTTTTTTCAACCATGCACCTGGAGCCACAACAATTAGAATTAGGGGGCTAGGGTATGGAAGGAAGAGGGGGAAAAAAAAAAAAAAATATATATATATATATATATATATATATATATTTCAACCATAGGGCACCTGGAGCCACAAAAATTAGAATTAGGGGGCTAGGGTATGGAAGGAAGAGGGGAAAAAAATATATATATATATATATATTTCAACCATAGGGCACCTGGAGCCACAACAATCAGGGAGCTAGGGTATGGACAGAAGGGGAATATATATATATAGATAGATAGATAGATAGATAGATAGATAGATAGATAGATAGATAGATAGATAGATAGATAGATAGATAGATAGATAGATAGATAGATAGATAGATAGATAGATAGATAGATAGATAGATACATAGATAGATACATAGATAGATACATAGATAGATAGATATATACTGTATATACACATATACTTTTTATTTATTTTCCAGCCATAGGGCTTTCGGAGCCACAACAGCCAGGGTGGTTGGGATGTGGACAGAGGGGAAAAAGTATATATATATATATATGAGTATGTATATGGAAGAGATTTACTAAAATTGGTGCACACAGAGAGTCTGGTGCAGCTGTTTAAAGTTACCAGTCAGTTTCTAACTTCAGCTTATTCAATTAAACTTTGACAAAAAAAAATAAAAAACAGAAGCTGATTGGTTACTCTGCACAGCTACACCAGATTCTGTGTGCACCAGTTTTAGTAAATCTCCACCTATGTGTTTTTCACTTACATGCATACACTCACACAGTGTAACAAACACCATTGCGTGTATACACATTTTTGTCTTGTATTCATATGTATTTTATAACACTGAAATGCTCCTACATATGAACTGTATAAAACAGGAAAAATCTGCACTAGGTCAAGCTAAAAGTACAAAAAGGTAAGCAAATAATGAATTGTGTACGCACTGTATGGATCCTATGAATTGTGAGTGTGGAGTATGCAGGCACAGAAGTGTGAATACACCTAATATACAGATTAGCCTCTGGAGTCCATGCATTGTAGGTTGGTTCTAAGCTGCCATGCTGTTGGATGAAGCTGTGCCATGATGGAAAGGTCTCTCTTTGAAGATAAAGGGGAGAGCAGGCTGCTGAAATGAGACATGATGGACATGGGAAGGGGTCAGGAAGTTCTTAGAAAGTAGGGCAGTCTGGGGTCACTGTGCCAGGGTCAATTGCTCATGGCCTTTTCTAGCTACAAGAGCCCACCAGTGCTCTGGCAACTGTGTTCACCCCCATACCTCTAGCAGCATGATGTGCCCAGTGCAATTACCTGTAGAAACCAGTGACATCAGTGATTGATGATTAGTTGCTCTAGGCTTACTACCATTTGCACTGTGCTCTTTGCCTTGTTGTTACACAAGTAATTTGCACACCAAGATGTTTGACAATTCTTTTGCATCCAATCGCCAATTATTCGCTTTGCAGTGAAGAAAAAGGGAGCAAGCTTTTATTATGTTTGCACCCCATAAATTGGCCAAATAAGGAAGAAGATTGTGGTGGGTAACACTGGTGGATAACTCAGGATGGCCTGGCCTTCTAGGTGAGCAATTGTCTGGTGCATGGTCAATTGGCCACCCAAACTCTGAGTCCTCTAGCTGGATCATCCAAATGGCAACTTATGGAGGAGCTTAGATCCAAGTCCAGGGGTCCCAGCTATAATCTTTGATGCTCTTGCAGTAAACCAAGGGGATAGTGCAATTGGTCAGAGCTGCCTGTCACTTCCCAAGGAAGAATACACAAGTAAACAGTTGCTATCAGTACAGGCAATGCAAATGGTGTGGCTTCTCTGTACCTATTGCAATCCTTATTAAGCCCTGTACACATGGGTCGAATGCCGGGCGACATTGGCTGGTTAAAAAAAAATGTCCGACATTTGGCCTGTGTGTATGCCAGCCGGTCCAACAGAAGCCAAGTTTGGCCGGCTTCCATTGGACGAGCATGCTGGAAAACTAGCAGCCGACCGGCTCCCGATCAGTGCTCTCAGCCAATGGTGGAGAGAGGATCAGAAGGGGGGGGGGTCCCCCTGTCAGAACATAACAATTCAGCAGGGGAGATCACTGTACTAAGTTCGTATTGTTAATACAGTGGCTCCAACCGGAGCTGACAGTTTTTTCATAAAAATCATAGTGTGTACCAGGCTTAGAAGTCAATAGAAGATAAAGGAGGAAGGGGGCAAATCTCGCCTGAGGAAGGAGCACGCATGCTACGAATGCGAGCACCCCCCTGCCACTATTGGATGTAAGCCTGGATACTGAATGCTGCCAGAACCACAGGAAGTGTCGGACTCCACCGGCACAGCCAGGACCACGGCCGCCACAGTGTACTTCCCGAACATCCCTGCAGTGTTGCAGATGAAGCATCACCATTTGCTGATCAACGATTTCCTCTGTGTGAGTTACTACGTTGTTTTTATGTAATAAATAACCTTTTAATCTACACTGAGGTGGCGCTGCTTTTCTTCTCTTACCCCTTTTTGTCTGTTGCAGAGTCCCTCTAGCTCCGTATGAAGCCTGCAGCCACCTCCACCATCCATCTCCACTAACCCCAGGGATTGAACTATCCTGCATACCTCCTAAAAAGACTACCTACAGCCACAGTTGAAACTTTTTTTCATAAGATCGAATGTACTTGACTCTTTCACTGGCGCAGGTCAAATGCTGTGTATATGTACCTGTCTTGTTTTTTCCAATGCAGAGATAAGGCAATTTTCCTTCAGTCCCATTATATATGACATATCAGGAACTTCTCCCTTCACAGTGCACAACAGGAACTGTGGTAGGAAGCAGCCCCTTGGGGGAGCGGGCCTTAAAGAGGGGCTCCAGGCTCCTTCAGAAAAAAAAAAAAAGTCAGCAACTACAAATACTGTAGCTGCTGACTTTTTAGTATTAGGGCACTTACCTGTCCAGGAATCCAATAGTATCCCCCACCTGAGCCGATTTTTGTCAGGTGTTGCCGTCACCATCTTGACTAAGGGAAACTAGCAGTGAAGCCTTGTGACTTCACCGCTGGTTTCTCACTGTGCATGCATGACGCATGCTGCGGGGGTAGGGAACTGAGCCAGAAGTGGGAGCTAGTACCTGTCAAAACCAGATACCTTGTGGCCCCCTTCCCCCCAAAAGGTGACAAATGTGACAGCAGGGGGGGGGGGGGCAAACAAGCGGAGCTTCCCCTTTTGGGTAGAGCTCCTCTTTAAAGAGATTTTACAAAGGTTAGGTAATGTGTAGGGAGCAAGGGCAGTTAAATGTTACTATATGATAACAAAATAAATAGTAGATGAATTAAAAAGTAGAAAAAAAAGTATAATGTTCCGAAACATAAAGCATAATGTATCATCTCTGTATCTCAAAGGGCACCTGTGGTTCTCAGCAGAAGACCTGGAGCAACTTGCCCTGGTGTGTTGGGTCTAACATTGTACCTTAAAGTGACTCCAAATTATATCCTTATTCTCCAAAAATAATCCACGTTTTGATGACCATGTAATCTATTTTATCAGTAAATTGTTTCGTACCATTTTTCTGCTTCCTTGTACTTTCCTTCGTGACATTTTGAACTTCTACTTTTCTCCCTCTCTTTCGTTTTGCTTGAAATATATTTTAGGCAGTTATAAAGCGCTGTCAATTTATGCAACATTTTAATTTTATATAATACATTCACATCAGTCCCTGTCCCCTAAGAGCTTACAGTCTATGTTTAATTGCCCTTGTGTGCACTGCTCTATACACACT